>NC_071595.1:6822739-7186072 GCF_024509145.1 Vidua macroura | reverse complement strand
AGGCTGATTAGCCGGCGTGCCCTAAAGCAGAGTGCAAACGCTCCCAGCTGCTGCCCCGTCCTTCTGAACTCAGAGTGCCCCTCTGTCCATGGCTGCTTTGGATGTCTGGGTGATGGTGGAAGGTTTTGATGTGTTTCAGAGACACTCTTGGCTGTTTACTCTTCTGTGGAAGCACAGAAGTTGCCCTGGCTCTGGGGAGAGCCTGCAGGGAAGGTAATGCTCCAGAAATTCCTGCTTTTTGCTTCAATTTCATGGGGTGATTCTTGAGATTGGCCTGTGCAGGGCCAGGAGCTGAACTTGATGATCCTTGTGGGTCCAGTTCTGATTATTCTCCAGTTTTCTGATCATTTCACTGGGAAGAGAAAACCTCTGGACCTGATTGATGTCACTGCAGCTCGGAATAAAAGGGCTGCACCAGAAGAGTCTGAACCAGCTCAAATGGTGCATTTGGCATTGATGCTGCTCCATTTCCCCGAATGTCTCCAGCCTGAGTTCTGGGGGTGCTCCCTGGCAGGCACAAGCACTAACCTGGATGTGCAGTGGGGCTGGCTGAGTATTTCCCTTTTCCTCTGAAAATGGAGTGTGGAGCAGAATTCCCCATTCAAGGCTCAAAAGGATCATTTCTATTTGGACAAATGAGGCAGAAATCAAAGAAATGCATCATAAGAAGGGGATGATCAAGAGGGGACCTTGGAACACTTTCCAGGTGTCTGAAACAGGCTTCATTTATCTCCTGGAGCTCTTAATTACTGAGCATTTCTAATCTTGCTTTGTGTTTAGATATAGAGCAAGGAGCATTACAGAAACACTAAGCACATAAATAAAATAACAGAAAAACTGCAAGGATGAGTAATTGCTTGGGATCCATGGAACAGTGAATTAACACTGAGGAAGAGGCAACACCAGCAATCACTGCACACTGCCACTGATAAGAGAACCAGATATATTTTTTTTCTTCGCTTAAAAAAAAAAAAAAAAAAGGAGATAATTCCCCAGGAACTTGTAGCCAAAAATGTCCCCAGTCAATTAATGACCTTTGCCTCTGGCGTGCCTCCCTCCAAGCTCTGCATGGTTATTATTTTCAGCACTTAATCTGCGGGAGTGATTTGTGTCTCCTAATAACTGACTGATTGTTTTGCTATCAGTCAGCTCCAGGACTGCCTCTGCTCTGCTCTGCTCAGCTCTCGCTCCATTCACCTTGTGACTGCAAACACGTCTGTGTCTCGGGCGGGAGGAAAGGAAAAAGCCCCCAGATCCCATCTTGCTCCTTACAGTCTTATTGCTTAGGAAACCAGAGGCAGAAAATAAAGGTCACAGGAACTTTAGAACAACAGTAAAATCTCAGGGACAGGAGAGTTTTAAAGGAAGTTACAAGCTACAAATGACAGGCTTTTTTTTTTTTAGGATGCTCCAAGAGATTCCAAAAAAAAAAGCAGAACCCCCGTTATTCCTTTCCTCCCTCACTTCCCATGGGAGGTTACTCAGAATTCTCTCTCTGAGCAAAGGGAGAGCAGTTGGGAAATGTCAAATATTCCCAAGGTTGGAAGGGGAGAGTACCTGAGGAGCCCACAAGGGCCTTGACCTTGGGAAGGCCCAAGGAGGGACAGGGAAGGAGCTGCAGAGCCCCCGGATGTCTCAGGATCCCTTTCCTCATCGTTGTTGATGAACATCTCCCAGGTGAGACCCTTCCCCAGGTGCGGGCAGAGGGTCTCACCTGAGCTGGCCACCCTGGGCCCAGCCCCAGCTACATCCCCCAGCTCAGTTTAGGGGGTTGGGTTCAGAGGAGACCAGAACTCACCAGGATGAGTCCAGAGGAGCACGCAGCCCTTTTGGGATGTGTTTTCCTCACCGGGGTCCTGCCCTGTCCCTGCTGCCCAGCCTGCTGTGGGGAGAGCAGCAGCACATCTCAGGCAGGGCTGAGCTCCTGGAACAAAAGCTGCTCTGCTGCCCAGGGCGGCGTCTCCTCGGGAGGCTCGTCTGGAAAAGCGGCTCAGGAGACTTTGCAGAGCTGCAGGGCATGGTTGGAGCGTTCTCCAAAGCACCCCGGGGACCCGGGGTCTGTTCTGCTGCACAAATGCCATTCCCTGTCCTTAGAACACCTCACGGTGAAGCCACTTCTGAAAATAGGATGGCCTTGGGTGGCTCGTGGGCACATCTGTGATTGCTGGGATCCTGATGGCACAGGCACAGGCTCTGGGGGGCTTTTCTGTGCACACACCTTGAGGCAGCTTCAAAGCTGCCCGGTGCCAAGAGAGGTCAAACCCCAGACCTTGGCCTTAACTGAAACCCCCAGGCTCAAGGCTGTGCAATTTCTGTGAAGTGTCATAAACAGGGAGGGGAGGATCTGAAACCACCAGAGCTCCTGCCTTTGCTGCCTTACCTGTGCTCACCCATCACTTCCCTCCAGGCTCCTTCTCCTTCCCGCCTGCCTTTCCAATGGGGAACCTCAACTCCCTGCTCCCTGGATGCAGCAGAGCTCCCTGAGCATCCCCTGTGCTCCCACGGATGGCATCAGCCAGGCTTCTGAGTGCAGCTGCTGATGGATGGCCTGCCCTGGCCAGTGCAGTGTTCCATCAATTATCAGAATTGCTATCAATGGCATTCATTATCAGAACTGTTATCAGTGGCATCAATTATCAGAATTGCTATCAATGGCATTCATTATCAGAACTGTTATCAGTGGCATTAATTACCAGAATTGCTATCAATGGCAGGTGGCAGAGCTAAGGAGGGAGGAGAGCCATGGTCAGGAGATGCTGCAGGGGTGTTGTGCTCTGGGTACTGGAGGTGTTTTCTGTGGCTCTAAGTGTCTGCCTGCATCACTCAGGGAAGCTGGATGGCTTGGAGAGACCCTGGGGGCAGTGACATGAACTGCCACCCTCCCTGAGCCGAGGGGGATCTGGTGCTGGGAGACATTTTAACATCTTGGGGGCACTGCTTGTTGAATTTCCATCCCTGCCAAGGCTGTTCCTAAAATGAGGAGGAGATTTGACAGGAAGTTTTCGGCCACCTGACCAATGCACAGCAGAAGGAGACACACGTGCCTCTGCAAACTCCTTTTGAACTTTCCCGGGGAAAAAGTCACATGATAAACACAGAGCTGGAATTGTTCTGGGTGAGTTTCGCTGCATCTTTCTTCAGGCCAAATGATTCCAGAACAGATCCTCCCTTGCTTCGGTCAGTTATTCCAGTTTTACTCCGGGGATAAAAGCCTCTCCTGAGCACCCCTCCAGGCTCCCCTCCTGCAGAACACACACAGGATAACCCTGGAACAAGGAGGAGATGGATCACTGCACACATCATTAACAAAATAAATCCTCATCTGAAATCTTATCAGAGCTGGAGCAATCAGGGCACTTGATCTCCTGTCCTGGGCAGCTCCGAAGCCTTTCATTACTGGGCTCACTGGACCAGAGAGGCTGCAAGGCTGCACCTCTGGATGAGGTGATGAACAATTTATGGGGCCGTGGTCTCCTCACTTAACCCAAGGCACTGGCCCATGGTGGGTGTGCCAACCTCGCTGTTCCCAGCAGGAACAAACATTTTATCTGCTGCCAGTTTAGCACATCTATTCCCCCCTGGCCCTCTGCATTGCCTTTGCTCATTAATCATCCCCCGCTGTCTCTCTGGAGAGTTGTGTTAATTTTTACAGGCCTTGCTCAGCAAATTCCAACCCCGGCGTGTTCCCCGGGCACCGGAGCGGGGCTGAGCTGCTGAGCCAGGGGAGGGTTTGTCCAAGGAAAGGCTCCTCCGTGCCCCTGGGGACCACTGAGGCTTCTGTGGCCTTGAACAAGTCCAGGAGACCTTCCCTGAGTGGAAGGCAGTGAAGGCATCCCATGGACAGCAGCACTTTGGGCCTTCCTTAGCTCAAATCTTCACTTTTCGGTAGAGTTTGCAGCTCCCTGGCAGTGAAAACGTTGTGGATCAACACAGACAGGTGGATTTGTGTCCATGGCCTTCTCCATGCTCTGAGGTGGCTTTGGGCAGTCTGCTCCCATAAGCTGATATCAAGAAGCTCTTTTATGAGGGCTGCATCCGCCAGGATTTATGTAAGCTGATCCCACGGGAGTTACACTGTGCTTAGAACTGGGGAAGAAGGAATGCTGTGTTGTGGCAGGGAAGAGGGACACAGACAAGGAGAAGATAAAAGAAAATCCTGCCAAGAAAATCCATGGATTCTGGGACTGTCAGTTCAGGAACCACAAAGCAACCAGGAAAATGAGGTTTCCCTCCATGGGGATTCCTGCCATCACTTGGAGAGCAATCCCAGCTGCTGGAATGCAGGCCCAGGTCTGAGCTGGCTCTCTGGGAAACCCCGGCACACCAAGGGCAGTTCAGCCACAATCTCTAACATCTTTGTTAGAGAAGGCTCAGTCACTCCCTGGGGGAACTCGTGCCTTGCTCCACTGCCTGCAGAGGGAACCCAGGCAGCCTGACCCGGCTCCTGCAGGAGCAGCAGGCTCTGCTGGGATTAGCTGGAGCTGCTAATACATCTGCTGGGGCTGGAGCTTGGCTTTGCCCAGGCTGGGGGAAGCACCGAGAGCCCCTCTCAGCAGTGATGGGGCGGCTGCATTCTGAGTCACTGCAGGGCTGGGGCCAAACTGGCAAAGCAACTGGGAGTGTGTGAGTGTGAGCGAGGCAGCAACTCTCCTGGCCCCGGGGGCTGGGACTGATGGGCCTCTGCTCTTCTGGAGGTTCACATTCCCTGCCTTGTGCCCAGCCGTGCCATCACTGCAGTCTGGCACCCGCCCCTGGGGGTGTAAATGAGGCTCACTCCTCAGCTGCCAGCCCCTCTGCCTGGAAAACATGAGGCTCATTTTGGCTCCTGACATCCAGCTGGGTCCTGCTCCCTTCTCCTGCAGCCCCTCGGTGCCCCCTCCTGCGCTGCTCTTTTCCTGGGCACATTTCCACGGAGCAGCAGCTGCTGGGCTGGGCAGTGGATGCAGGATGGGCTCGTGCTGCCCTGCAGACGCCTGGAGAGCAGCACAGGAGCCAGCCCTGCTGTGTGTTAGCACCTGGGCACGGCCTGTCCCCGGGGCCAGCAGCATGCTCCAGGTCCCTTCCTACCCCGGCTGCTTTTCCCACGCGGGCGAGCGTGGGTTTGCAGTTTATCCCTGGGCACACATTCCCTGGGCAGCCCTCCCAGGCTGGCTGCCCTGCTGGTGTCACGTCCACACCAAAGGACTTCTTCCCCCGCTGGCATCTCTCAGATCAGCTGTGACTGCTGGGACCAAACGCTGTGTGCTGAACTGAACGTCCCAGAGCAGAGTGCCTCGGCCCCAGCAGCATCCAGCCCCTCCTTCCCTGTCCCCCCTGCAGCTGGGCAGGACAGGGGACTGCAGGAGGGCCCAGGGTGGTTCTGTTACTCCCAGACCAGGGCACTGCAGAGCCACATTTCTCTGCACCTTTTTTTCTGTTTGGATTCTGTCTCCTTTCAGCAAAGCTAAAGGAGTTTTCAGCTTCACCTCTGTTGCTTTGCCAAAGCACTTTGGAGCTGCTGAGTGCATGAAACCAGAAACAGTTTTTGTGTCCCTCTCCCCAAGCATTTTTAACAAACGAGGGGACCCCAACAAGCAGAATCTTGTGGGTTTTCTCTTCTACCTCTCACTGCCCATGGGCTGAGCTGGGCTGGGAAAAGAAGGCACCGTCTGTGGGCTGCTCCTTCCCTGGCAGGAGGGACAAAGAAGGAGGAAGGAAGAGGCATTCTGGCCACTGATGTCCCATTCCAGTGAATCTCAGAGGGCTGTGGAGGGTGATCCAGAAGGGACTCGGTAATTTTACCCAGAGCTGTGGGGAATCATTGTTGCAGGGCGAGGAGTAGGTTCACACAGGCTGAGAAACAGCCCCTGAAAAGCTGGTGGTGCAGGGAAGGAAAGGTCAGGCTGGAGAAGGCAAATTAATTGTGCTGAATGGTGATGGAAGATAAACAGGAGGATGCTCAGAACTGTCCTCAGCTCCCCGAGGGCCTGCCCAGCACCCCAGCGCTGCTGCCTCAGACTCCACAAACCCAAACTCCTCGAGCAGGTGAGCCCTGGAGTGCAGAGTTTAATGCAGGCACTTAACTCCATAATAATATTCCTGTTATTGTTATAGCCCTGCTGCGCCTGCTGCAGGCACGCAGCTTTGATTCCAGCTGCCCGTGGCATTTGGAAAGTGCTGATTCACTGGAACTGCCTCTCCCTCGCTGCTCGGGAGAGCTGGGAGCAGCTGCAGCTCTCCGGGGAGGGCTGGAGCTGGCCGGGGAGCTCCTGGCTCTGCTCTGGGCTGGCCTCTGGTACTCCTGCCTGTTCATTCTGGGCACAGGTGGTGTCTGCTGGGGAACAGCAGCTCCTTCCTGGGCTTCCCAGGCTGCTCCCCCCCATCTCCCAGAGCCCCCCTGCTCCCTGCAGCTCTGTCCCCGAGCCTACGCAGCTCCCACAGTTCAATGCAGGCCCCAGGTACAGATGGCAGACGTGGCCCAAGCCAAAGCCCAGAGCACAGGGAACGTTTCACCACCCACGTGCAGGTTCTGGGAGCAGCCAGCTCTGGGAATGGCTCTGAGCACTGGAAACCCTTTGTTTTGCCTTGAGCTGCAGTGCCGTGCCAAAATCGTGTAAATAATCGCAGAGGCAGGCACGCTGGGCTGGCAGGCACAGACTGCTCTCCTCCCCGGTTCCTGGGCACAGACAGGGCCAGCACCAGCAGCGTCAGGGGTGGGGACGGGGTCGGGGGGACAGGCCAGGGCCCACCGTGGTCCCACTGGCTCCAGGGGCAGCAGCAGGGCACTGCCCCACCTTCCCTCGCTCGCTGTGTCTGCTCCCCTGCTCAGAGGGTGCTGGAGATGGTGCCCCAATGTACACACACATTCTCCTTTTCTCCATTTTATCCCTCTGTCCCCCCATTTTTACATTACACTTTCATTATTCAATATTCTATATTGTTCTAGAATCTACATTATTCTAGAATCTGTATTATTCTACATTCTATATTATTCTATAATCTATGCTATTCTATAATCTATATTGTTCTATATTCTATACTATTCTATATTCGATATTATTCTATAATCTATATTATTCTATATTCCATAATATTCTATACTGTATATTTATCTTATTTCTCTATCAATTCTAGTTTAAATTATTCTACCAACCCTCCAACAACCCCCCAGGTAAACCCCAGCCCTCTCCCACCTGTTTCCTTGCAGATTCTTATGCCTTTACATGATTATATTCACCACCTCAAACCTTCCTGTTTTCTTCCCTTCCCTCTTGGGGAGTGCCTTTGTGTGGGGCTGAGTTGTGTGAGGCTCATTTGGAAATGAAAGCCAGGAGCAGGATTGTGGTAATTGTCTGTCACAGTGCTCCTCATATTTACCTCATTCAGCAATTCCTGGCTTGATTTGACAATGAAAGTTAATGCTCTGATATATATTTTTACATTATATATATATATATACACATGCACATCTCTGTGTATTTTCCCTTTTATTCCTTGATTAGAACTGTGAACATTTTCAAAGATTAAAGTGGAGTGAAGTGCCTGGCTGGGATCTTTCTGCTAGCTGCCACATTAGCTTTAATTGCCTGCTAATAGCTCCAAGCATTCGGCTCCATCTTCCCATGAAATGCCTTTCCAGGGAGTTTTGTGGGATGAGGATCCCCATCCTTGTCACTCTCCCGGGAAGCAGCCACGCTGCTGGCAGTGCAGAGCTCCCAGAAGCTTCTCTGCCATCTCAGGAGATGCTGGAGATGGATTTTTGCCCAGCCTGGTCCCTCCCTGGTGTCTGGAACCTCTGACCTTTCCTTCCTCGTGTCCCGGCTCCGTCTGGCCCGTGCTGTCTCCCCGGACTGGGTCTGTGCTGCATTACAGACACAATGGATTGTCCCCAGCCGTGTCACCCCTCCAGGGCCAACTTGTCACTTCTCAGTGTCTTTGTTGGTCTGGAGAGCTTTGCTGGAGGGTCCCATAGAGTCCTAAAAGGGTTTGGGTCGGAATGACCTTAAACTCCATCCCATTCCACACCTTGCGCTGTCCCAGGTTGCTCCAAGCCCTGTCCAACCTGGCCCCTTTAAGCAGTTTCCTCACTTTTGCCATCATTAAACCTTCCAGGGGACTCCCCTGTCACAGGCACGTTCCTGCTGCACAGAATTTTGGGACCATTCGTTTCCGTGTTCTCATTTTGTTTCAAAGATGTCAAAGTGCTTTGATGAGTAAAGAGTGGCTCATTACAACTTTCGGGGTTTGTTTTCATTTCCTTTTCAACTTCCCTTCTCCAGGCTCCCTTTATTGTTGGAGACACGTGGAGTTTCAGATGTGAAGACTCTGTTAGAGGCTGAGTGAGAGAAGGTTTGACTTCATCAAACCAAAATGACTCAACAGAGGTGGAGAGAACAGCTCCAACAACTTCCACAGAACGGGGTCAGGATTTTCATTACTTTGGAACCTTCCAGTCTGAGTTTTTCATGTGCATGTGGTCTTATTGCTCTTATTTTGAGGCTTGATGGCCTTAAAAGATTAAGGCAGAAATAGCAGAGCTCCCCATGGATCTCAAATCTAAAACCCCAAGTGATCCTACAGAACTCACCCCGTGCTGTTGGGATAGGGTTTGGTGGTGTTGTAGCAGAAGTTAAAACCAGGCATTCCCTGAGTTTTTTTCTGGAAGCTGAGGGTCTAAATACCAAGATCTGGAGCAGATTTTTATCTTCTCTGCATCCCCTGAACACCTCCCATTTTTTTATATTTCTGTAGGAGAGGGGCTTTGAGGGCCTGGAGAGAGGCAGATCCCACCTGGAGTTCCACAGGTGTCCCAGACTGGGAACGGTTCTGGAGCTGGGAGAGCTCCTACCTTTGCCCATGTTTCTTTTTTCAAATGATTTGCAGCTGTGCTAGGAGCTGAAAAGAGTGAATGAAGCCAAAGTCTGCAAAGCAAAATGGAACTCCTTTTCCTGTCCCCACAGGACTGAGCAGCTCAGGAGTGAGGTGCAGCTCCCTCCCTGCCTGCTCAGCACTCCTGGGTGTTTATCCCACCTGAAGCAGGCGGGCTGAGCACCAGAGCTCACAGTCCCAACAAAGCTCTCCCCTGGGCAGGTGACAGCAGGGACAGCTGCATTTATGGCAGTCTGAACACCAAAATGAACCCATATTTAAGGCTCGGGTGTTTCAGGCACTGGGAAATGACCCTGAAATGCTGATTGTGCTCTGATAAACAGGGGAAGAGCTGGATTTGTCCAGCAGCTTTGTCCAGAACTTGCTGGGAGAGCTGGGAGACCTCAGAACTGAAACTGCACAAAAAAGGAGAGGGGCAGGAAAGGCCCTGGGGGGTCAGAGGGTCTCTCCTCTGCCTCAAGCCAGGAACTGCTGCCCAACCCATCCCTGCAGGGCTTGGAGTCACCTCCCTGAGCAGTGCAGGCTCTGCCCCTTCCCCGGACAATCAGCTCAGCACTTCCCAGAAACAGCCTCAAACACAGCCTGTCAGACCTGAATCAGAATCGTTCCTGCTGCAATTTAAGCCCATTTCTTCTTGTTCCCATTTCGTCAGGGGCACCGAGAATAAATTCCTCCCTTTTTCTTTTCCTTTCTCCTGTTTGAAGGTTGCTATCTCAGCGTCTCTTCTTCAGGTGAAACATTTAGCCCTGGGTGCTCATTTCACCTTCAGGCTGTGTTTGCAGGGCTGCTGACAGTCCCTGTTGCTGGTCTCTCCATTTTCTTAAAGAACAATATTAAAACCAGATCGTTCCTGATTATGTCCCAGCCAAGTGACTCAAGGTTTCTTCAGTCAAATTTTCGGGCAGGTCTGCACCTCATTGTTTTGCCTTTTGGGTCTCCCATTCCTGACTTTGGACTCCAGCCTTCATCCAGACCCTGATTATTATCTCTCAGTCCAAAGCAAACCTGGACCTTCATTTCTGAGGAGTCCTGGACCTCATTCCCTAAGCCAGAGCCCAACTTCCTCAGGAAACACTGGGTTATAAATTAACATGGTATTTATCATCATTTTATCGCAGTTCCAGGTTCTCTGGGAAAGGTTTTGACCTTAATGAGAGGAGAGGAATCAGTCTTTGGAGGTCTCAGTTCCTCTTCCCTCTCTGCAGGGAGTGACTGCCTCAGAGCTCATCCCTCACTTTCCCAGCCTGATTTCAGGCAGGTGATTCCCAGAGGGGCCCAGAACCATCTGCCAGGCCGACCCCAAGCTTCCAGCCTGCCCTGCTCCTTGGAGGAGGCCAGCACTGAAGTCCCGGGGTTCCTCTGCCCCACAGATCCCCTTAGAGCACATTTTGTGCATTTTTATTATTTATTTGGTGGAGCTGTTCTAATCCAGTTGTCCCTCCCCTTCCCCTTGGTGGGCAGGGTGAGGCTCAGGTCCGGCTCTTCTGGAAGCAGTGAGGAGCTCATTCAGCCTGGCAGGGAGCAGAGGGAGCTCTGCCCCGGTGTGGAGCTGGCTTTCCCCTGGAGATGTCACCAGCCCATCGAGGAACACCTGCAGGAGGTCTTGGCTTAAATTCTGGATGGAACTCCAGTAATTCTGCACCCTAAGGAATACCAGCTTCAGAGAGGGGAAGGCTGGGAAGATTTGGGAGGGAGGGTGCTGAGGAGAGTTTGAAAAGATGGATTTACTGACAGGCAGGTCCAGGTGGCTTGGGGCTGGTTTTTGTTTTTCTCCCCAGCAGCAGGTTTGGGCTGGGGGCAGACACAGGAACCAGGATCAAAGAGAGCAACCCAAATCCATTCCCACAGCTGGATCTGGGTGCAAAACAGGTTTTGCTTTGGGCTGAGTGGGTGTTCCATAACTTCAGGAAAAGCAAAAGCAGAATCTAAGAAGGGTTTAATCCAAATTTTTTTTTTTTTTTTGCACCACACATGGTGCTCTCAAAATCCCGAATTTAATGTGGTTCAGAGGGATCTGGAAATGAGATGTTTTGTTTTACATCCTCCTCTTCTGATGACAGATTAGGGAAATGTGAAGCAATTTCTGAAAGGAAACTGGAAGAAGCGAAGCTCTGAGAACACTAAATTCCTAAATGCTCTGGAATATTTTAAAGTGGCAGACGCAAGGACATCAATATGGACTGACCAAACATTTTGGTGTAAGGAAAGCTGCAGCTTTGGCACAAGAACAAACCAAACACAGGAGTGGGAACGAATTCCCTGGGGCCTGCTCTGGTCTGCTCCCACTGGGAGACGTCTCCAAACCCAACCACCTCACGGAGAGCTCCAATAATCAGAACTGAGAGGTTTTGCCTCAATTAATTGTCTGCCCTGGGAGCAGCAGCATCGCCAGCAGTGCCAAAGGCAGGAGCAAATGGGGTCCCACCAGGGATGTGGGGTGAGCTCTCAGCTGAGATGGAGCCACCCTCTCCTCTGAGCACAGAGCATTCCCACCTCTGCGAGGCCCAGCCACATTTCCACCACCTGGCAAAATCACCTTGGGCAAAACTTTGTTTTTTCCCCCCACTACAAACCTGTAGGTTGGGAGTGATGAAGCAGGCTCTGAAACTTCCCCTGAAAGGAAAAGTAATGGAACAGAAAATAAAAAGAGGCTGAAACAAAAAGCAATCTGCCATTATTTTTTTTTTCAACTTTTTGCTTGACTGGAAAAATTGAAAAAAAATTCAATTCAGGTTAACTCAAAATGTATTTTTTCTTCCATTTGGCCATTGAACCAAGAAAAGTGTTGTCTCTTAGCTCTTGCTGGCACCTCTCTTTGTTCAATGCTGTGGTTCATTGCCCCCGTTTTTGGGAGGCAGCTCCAGCTCTCTAATTGTGGCTCTGTGCTGGGGAGGCCATGGAGCAGAAGCTCCACTGGATGATTGTGGGTTATTTTGTTGTAGTGGAGGAGAGCAGAATAATCACTGGCCCACACTATCATTTGTGTCTCCTCTCCACAGTCAGAGCCACCAAGGACTCGCATTTAATGTCATTACCCAGGGATCCCAAACTGAGAGCTCATTTCAGGGAAAAAACGTTGCTCTGTCAGTAAATGCCACTTTTGATGAGTGAGATGTTGCTCAGGAATGTGTTGACTTCAATCATGTTTTATTTGAGAAAAAAAAAAAAAAAGCCACAGAGTGGAACTGTTTTGATTTTCCTTTTGAAGTGATTTTTCATTTTAGCTTTTTTTTCCCCCCCATTGGTATTAAAATTCTATTCAGTTTTTAAAAGTAGAACAGGTGGGAGACATTTCAGTCATTAAACCCAAGAGGTTTTCGTGATCCCCAAAGCTTTTCCATCTGCTCAGAATTTTACAGGGGGGAAAAAACCCATCCCAGAATCAAAGAGAATGAATGAGAAATTGTGAAATCGCTCAGGAGAATTATAAAATCACAGAATGGGCTGGGTTGGAAGGGACCTTAAGGGTCATCCAGGCCCTCCCCCCTGGCCTGGGCAGGGACAGCTTCACCTGGACTTGAAGAATGGGCAAAATAATTCCTACAAAGGCATAAAATTCCCTAGGAGGAGGAAAATCCTGGCTCCAAACTTGATATAAGATCCGTATGGGGTTCTTTTAGTTTATGTAAAGTATTTTGGGAGCTCTCACTTCCCAGGAGGATCCGGGGCTCTGGTGACATCCAGGTTAAATGAGAGACGTCCAGCAGCTCAGGGATCCCCATGCTGGGGTGGAGCAGAGCAAACACCTCACATTGTCGCCAAAAAACTGATATCTTGTGAAGGCTGACCTAGAACAGAGACTAGACAGAGCTAAGGAATAAAGTAGGGATTTATTACGAGGCCTCAATGGACCCACCTTGGGCAGCACAACCCAAAATGGTCCCAAAATGCACGAGCGCTCCCGGGGGCTCTCACTGGGATCAGCTCTGCTCCATTTGCACCTTGCAGTTCATTGTCCCATTCCAGCTCCAGCCCAGGCACTCCCATCCTGCTTGTTTTTCTCTCTCCAGCCCACGCTGTTTGTGCTCCTGGGCCTGAGCTTTGGATCATTTGTCCTTGGTGCCCAGCTGGAGCAGGAATTGTTTTGTCTCCCTGCTCTGTGCAGAGAGCTCACCATCCCATAATATGGAGCCCAGGCCCACACACCAAAGCAGCACAGAACCTGAAAACCAGAAAAGCTGAACCTGAGGCATCAGCTGGGGACTGGGCAGGGACAGGGGCTGGACTCGATGATCCTGTGGGTCCCTCCCCCTCAGGCTATTCCATAATTCTGGGATTTTTCTTCCTTTCCCCCTTGCTCAGACCTTGTGCTCTGCTTTATTCTGAAGCCACCCCAAACGCTCTCCTGCACCTCCTGAAGCAGCACCAGCTCCACCCCAAATCTCAGCTCCCGGCTTTCCCCTCACCTTCAGGGCTTTGAGAGCCGCTCCCTCCCCACCTTTTGTCAAAACAGGGCTCTGATGCGAGCCCAGTCAGCCCGGATTGAGGTGTGCTTGACGTGTGATTGACGTGTGATTGAGGTGTGATTGACGTGTGATTGACGTGTGATTGATGTGTGGCAGCCTGGGTCATCCACAGGAGCAAGTGAGGGAGAGCCCGGCCCTGCCACTCGTGTCCCCGACAGTCGGGAACAAGCAGCTGGCAAAGTTCCTGGGGATTTAAGGTTCCATGGGCACCCTCTGATCCCCAAGTGACCCCGGCAGTTTTCCCTCTCAGGGCAGATTTCAGTGCCCAAATGGCTCCAATGCCCTGGGCACTCCTTCTTGTTGATCTTGAATTTGTCAAGCACTTGGAGCAAGGTGTGGGAGTGGGGCAGAGCAGGGCAGCTGAGGGTTCTCTGCTCACACCAGCTCCCATTTCCCTCCTCTGCTCGGGTGGGCTCAGTTTTCCAAGGGATTCTGCTCCTGCTGGGTGGACACCAATAAATATGTGCAAACATTGGTGGGTACAGCCTGGGGCTCCTCCCGTGCTGGAGAGAACAAAGGCATTGGAAAGCTCAGTTTTCTCCTTCCTCCTCCAGAAAGGGAATTTGGAGACGGACAGACATAATTACCCATTCCATATTAATTACCAAGAGCGGAATTTCTTCTTTAGATTCGCGGCACATTAAAGCCATTCAAACAATTCCTTGAAAGTGATACTGCTGGACTGAACCTGAGCAAGTTACCAACCCGTGACCACAGGAAAACCTGGGGAGAAAGGTCTTTCTTCTGCTGGGGCACGGCCAAGTGGCAGCTCCAAATGGGCCTGTTTTGGGAAGGAACTGACATTTTTCACCCCCAAATAGCCCCATTCAGATGTGTTGGGGGAAGAAGTCGTTCAGCCAAAGGGTAACTCTGAAAAGCTCTCACTTGAAGCCTCCCTGTGAGGTTTAACCCCAGCCAGCAGCTCAGTCCCACCCAGGCACTCCAGTGGGATGGGAGAAGATCCAGAGGGTACAAGGGCTGTCCCCAGGCTCTGTGCTGAGTTTGGGGTCACTGAGAGCCCCAACAGGCCAGGGGCTTCCTCCTACAGCCAGGGGCTGGTGGACAGCACCAATCTGAGCCTGGGATCTCACCTGGCTGCCCACCAAAAACGGGAGCCAGAGGCTGCAGGGCAAACCCCGATCCCATCCCGCTGCCCTGGCAGTCCCAGGTGCTGCCAGGGAGCAGCCAGTGGGCACCTCCAGCTCCCTGCAGGCCCTGCTGCTCCTCCTCACCCGCGGCCCTGGTGTGCAATAATCCATCAGATCCCTCTCTCCGACAATTGCAGAGAATTGTTTTGCCCCCCAGGTTCAGGGGGGCTTTGGGTTTCTTTTTGTTGTCACTGCAGGTTTTGTACCAAGAAACCAAAGAAACTCAAGCTGCGCTGCTGAGTTTGAGAGCCGTGCAGGGCAAGGCAGTGCTGTGATTTCTGTGCTCCAGCCCCACTCCCTGAGAAAGCTATTTGTGGAGATGCTTTCAAGCTCCAAATCAATGTGCAGTTACTGTTTACCATGAAAATGAACATTTCAGCCTCTTCCACTAAAAGGGAGAGAAATTTTCGAATCACCTGCCATTTAAATGGCATCTCGCACACAGTCACTAATTTAATGCAAATCTGATACAGTTTCCTTGTATTTGTCATTCCAGAGCATTTTTGTGCTTGTAGTTTTTATGCAAATGTTGCTGCTCCAGTGCTAACTGGGTCTGTGCAGTGATCGCTTCAATACCAGTAATTCCAGCTGGGGTGTCTGTACTGCCTCTCCAGGTTCTCTGGCACCTCTCTTTTATTGCTGGGAGAGAAGTGAGACCTCACTGTCAGCGGGGCTTTGTTTGCAGAGCCTTTCTCCACTCCGACTCTGATCAATATCAAACTCTCAGGTAACAATAAACAGAACCCCGTGGATCTGGGGAAAAGCAACAAAACCTGAGCATGGAAGTAAAAGGACTTCAAGCCTTGCTGTGCCCTCCAGCAGAAATGGCTGCTCTGAGCCCAGCGGGGCCTGCCCAGCCCCCTCTGTCCAGCACCCCCGTCCTGGCTGTGTCCAGGGTGGAGGCACTGAGGGCCTCAGGGATTTACTGCTCACAAACCATTCGGCCAAGGGCAGAATGGCTGAATCTGGGGAGTTTCCCAGGCCAGCCAGGAAGAAGAGAGGAGCCCACCCGATTTTCGTGGCTCTCTGAGGTCCCTCCTGACCCCTCAGCCAGCAGAGTTTGCTCAACATCAACTGTGCTGCTGCTCCTTCCTACAGAATTGAAAAACGCTTCCTCCCTGTGGTAGCAGAGCAATCCCAACCCCAGTTTGCACTGGTCCAACTGGAGACCAGCCCAATTTATTCAGCAAACCCTGCCAGCCCAGGGGCTTGCCCTGGGTCCTGCTCCCACCACCAGCCACATCCCAGCTCTCAAATCCCGCAGGTTGGCTCTGGGATGGGGACAGAGTGAACCTGGTGACAGCCAGAATGAAACATGACACACAATCATTGTCGAGAAGAGATTAACGGGCAGCCTTGGGGAAAAAAAAAAAAAAAATAAAAGAGAACGTTTCATTTTGTCCTCAGTGCTCTTGACAGGAGAATCGTCTGTGAGTTACTCAAAGTGCAGTGAGAGCTGAGCTGAGCCTGCTGGCTGCAGCTCCTCCAGGATCCGGGAATGAGGATGACTCCCCTACCCTTCTGCTTTGATAGAGATAAGGCTGAAATACCGAAATACACTTCAGATTAGGAGGCGCCCGGGCTGCGGGAAGGTGATGGGGAACACGGCGGAAGACGTGAGTGCAGAATGTAAACAGCAACATGGGGAGAAAGTAATTGAAAAGAGTCTGCCAGGCAGAACGAGGGACCGGGAGAGGTCAGCGCCATCCGCCGCCTTCTGCCGGGCTGTGCGGAGGAACCGCCGGGACCTGGCAATTAAATCCTGGCACGGAGGAGCTGCTGCTGCTGGAAACAGCGCACATCTTGCAGCAGAGTCGGGCACCTTCTGTACTTGGCACTGCATGGAGCAGCAAGGGGGGGGAGCAAACAAAGAGCTTAAATCGGCAAAACCCGGGGAAACCGAGGCACGGGGCAGCAGGTGATGTGGGGAGGCATTTTGGAGCAGCACAAGTTTTTTCCTGCTTTTTAAACCACAGCCTCATGCATTTGTTTGTCCTGCTCCTCAGAAGGGCTGGAACGGGCTGGGAGGATCATGGGGACCCCACAGCACGAGGGACACCCAGGGGTGCCACTGCAGGACAGGTCAGGGAGCAGAGCAGGGAGATGTTGAGGTCTGGGATTGAGGACAGAGCGCTCATCCAGGGCCACGTGGCCCAGGAGCAGAAGTTTCTGGTCCTTCAGAGAAGCTGAGTGCTGCCCAGGGCACAGAATGCTGTTCAGCTCGTTCTTCTCCAGGATCCTGCCCCCTGAGCCGAGTTCAGGCACTCTGGTGCCAAAAAGCCAGGAACCAGCAAAGCCACGGGTGCAGATGACAGATCTCTGAGCCCAGCAAGGGGCTGCTGTGAGCCTGGGGAGAGGCAGAGACTCCTGCCGGGAGCTGGAAAGCTGCCAGGGCCCGGGCTTTGGGCTGATTTGTGTGAAATGCAGATAAGCACCATCGAGCCCTTTTAATTCTGACG
Organism: Vidua macroura; assembly: GCF_024509145.1. NCBI lineage: Eukaryota > Metazoa > Chordata > Aves > Passeriformes > Viduidae > Vidua > Vidua macroura. Next base: position 7,169,131 of record NC_071595.1, on the reverse strand, counting down.
AGGCACTCACTCCAGCAGCTGGATGGCAACTCAAGGGCTGCAGGGAGAAGGCAGCAGGGCGTCCCCAGGGACTGATGTCCCCAGTTCTGCCTTTTCCACTGTTCAGGCTGTGCTGACCCATCCACCAGCCTCAGGAACGTTTGTCATTTCCAGCTCAGCAGGCTCTGATCCCTCCCAGAGTGCTTTTCTTGCAGCCAGGATCCAAGATGTGCCTGCTGGAACTGGAGTCCTGGAGTGGCTGGGGTTGGAAGGGACCTGGAAGCCCATCCAGTGCTACCCCCTGCCTTGGGACACCTTCCACTGTCCCAGCCTGGCCTTGGACACTGCCAGGGATCCAGGGGCAGCACAGCATTTTGCTGAGTGCTCCCCACAGTCCTCTGCACAAGTTCAGGAATATTTAGGAATGAGAGTCACCACCCAGCTCTGGGCTGCTCCACTGGTGGGGTAAAGGCAGAAGGAAAAAGGTAAAAGGGAGGATGGATTATTACGAGTACTGCGAGAGGCAGATTATTACAACTTTACTGAATTATTGTATCACCAAAAGGTTAAAAAGGAGGCATCTTTCCAATACCTCCAAATTGTTCTTTCTGCTTTCTTGAAGAGGAGACAAAGGAAAAAACGAAATACAAATGAAATTAAATCAAATGAGTTCCTGGACTGCTTAATATGGTGTTTTACCCCATTTAAAACCTCCCTCAGGAGACGAGGCTGATTTAATAAGCCTGAGAGATGTTGCGGTGATGACTAAAATGCCTTGATGAAAGCACAACTTGGCTGGGGCTGCATTAGCCTGGGAAACTTGTTCCAGCTTCTTAAGAGGAGTCTTTTAATCCATTCTCGAGGTAGAAAGAAAGGATCAGGCAAAAGACATCCATAAAGGGAAAAAAGCTCCATGCATTTAACACAGCTCTGCATGGAAACTGCTCTAATTGCAGTGTTAATTGCCAGGTGGGACAGTTTAAGTGGAGAATCCAACAGAATGCACTGGAGGCCAGAAGCACCTTTAGCGTGTATGTCCAAAGGTGCAGTTTGCAGTGTGACACCTGATGGATTTACAGTTCCAGCAGCCAGGATGGGGAAGGGGCAGAGTCCCCTCCTTCAGGATGAGGACACAACTCCTGCAGTTCAGTGCTGCCATCCCAAACTTCCCCCAGGGGCAGAGTCTGCTGGGAGAAATCATCAACTCTGCCCAAAGTCACTGAGACCTTGAGGGAGCCACCAACAGTTCCCAAGCAATGACAGAAATATGGAATATCCTGAGTGGGGAGGGACCTACAGGGTCATGGATCCAACCCTGGGCATCCCTGGAGCTCTGGCAGCCTCGGGGCCGTGCCCATTCCCTGGGGAGCCTGGGCAGTGCCAGCACCCTCTGGGGGAAGAACCTTTCCCTGAGCTCCAGCCTGAGCTGCCCTGGCCCAGCTCCAGCCGTGCCCTGGCTGCTGTCCCTGTCCCTGTCCCTGTCCCAGAGCAGGGATCTGTGCCCAGCCTTTCACCTTGTCCTGCCTTTGGGGGACTCAACAGCTCCTCACAATTCTGCATCACTGGCAAAACCAGCTTCATCCTGCTCTGGGCAGAGCCCGGACAGGGAAGGGTTGAGGGTGAACCACCCACCTGGAGATCAAGGCTTGGAGGCCAAGGAGCTTCCCGGCCCTTATTCCATCCAGCCCTGCCAATTCCAGCCCCGCTGACCCCACCCCAAATGCTCTCAGCTGAGATGGCTGAGCACAAGCTGCCATCCCTCCCACACTGCCCCAGCCCCGCCTGTCTTGCACAACACTCTGGAATTTGGGATTTATGAATGCACGGAGGGAGGCAGAGGATCCTGATCCCACCCATCCTGCTTTCCTGCAGCAGCTGTGGCTCAGGGATGCTGCTCTTTGCCTAAAACTGCCTGTGTGGAGCTCAGGGAATGCTCTGGAATTGTTCACATCCAGTCTTTTCCCACTGAGGGTGGACACAAACCTCTCCGTACAGGCTGGTGAATTCCTGACCTTGGAATAAAACCACAGGAGCTGTTTTCAGCAGCTGGATGGCAAAGCAGGTTTTCCAGGTGTTGGACTATCTCTGTCACTTTGTGACTGCAAAGAAACCCTGTCAATGTGTTTTTATTTCACCCCAAAACCACCAGAGAAGCTTCCCCACTCCGGGGCCCACTGCTCAGGAGAAGGAGCTCTCATTCTCAGAACTGATTTCCTGATTATTTTGTGGCTTGGCAGCATTCTCGAGAAAAGCGCCCCTGCAATTCTCCTGTCACAGGTGCAGTGACAAAGGCAGAAGATTTGGTGTTTAGAGCAGAAAGGCACAGGGAGAGGATCAGGGAGTGACTTCAGGCCTTGGCTTTGGAGTCTGGGAGAGCTCAGCCCCTGCACAGCTGGAATCTGTCATTTATCTCGGTGGTTAAATGGAGATTTAGCCAAAGAGACCTTTTTCCCCCTTAACTTTTGCAAGTTTTAGTGAAACCTGTGATACTCCACACATATCAACACTTGCAGACCTTTTTTAATTTATTAGTCAAATGTCTTCACTGAAAAATTTGACTGAAAAAATAGAAAAGCTGTGGCACTGATTAAAATTAAAAAAAAAAATAAAAAGGTCAATATCTGTTTAAACATGTTATTTTTTAAAAAAAACAAAGTCATCAGTAAATCCGGCAGCAATAACAGCAGCCAACTGCTAAAAGGCTTGGATTTATAAATCCACTTATAAGAAATATTTCTATTTCTAGTCAACTTTTGCAAGACACAATCCCACAGCAAAAGCAAAACCAGCCACGCCATGAAAAAAATCGATGTGTGTTTCAGGCTCCAGACTCTCCTGAGCTGCACTGAGGTGAAATGGGAAGCCGTGCCTGCCCACGGTGAGCTCTTTCCGTGCAGCAAATGCAAAGTGCTCCATGGGCTGCTGAGAGGAGCTGTTTGAGCTGCCCTGTGAGAGCTGAGGGGACAGGGAGGCGGCGGGGAGACGCGGAGCCCCCAGCACCGAGGGGCTGCAGGAACAGGGACGGGCCTGAGCGGCACCGATCCCTCGCGGATGGAGATGGAGCGGCGTGGGCAGCGCTGGACTCCTGCGCCGCCGGGATCTGAAGTCAGGTCTGGGAATATCCAGGTTATTGTGAAGGGTGAAGGGCCCTGCTTGGAGCTGCCAGCCACAGCTCGTGGCAGGCCCAGGGACAGAGAGATGGGGGGGGAGAGAGAGGTGGCAGGGGTGGGACAGGATGCCAGGAGAGCCTCAGGTCCCCCGGGCACACCTTATCAGGGCTTCAAGGTGGGCTGGAACAGGACTTGGGCCAGTGGGATCACAGACACCTGATGCTTCAGGGAGGGTTACAGGTGTGGGATGAACCAGACACAGAACATTCCCTGTGACCCTTGGGCCTGTCTGTAGGTACAGGGCATTGTTTAATCAGAGGGGTTGCTTTCAGTCTGGCTATACTGTTGTTTTCTAGTTGCTCAGTAACCAAGGTTTGGTATCTCAAAGCTTGTTCCCATCTCAATCTCGTTTATAGTTTCTGTATTTTCTAACTCTTTTGCCAGGCAATCATATTTACAAGGCTTTGCTGTTTCATCTTCCCCAGCAGAGCGGGCTCTGTTTACAGGAGTCCTTCCCCAGTGCTTTATGCCCTGTGGAATGCCAGCACACGACATCGGATCACAGGGCAGCAGAGGGGCTGGGGTTAGGGTGGAATCCCACACAGTGCTCAGAGCCCCTGGCACAGAGATCCCAGCTCGGCTTTGTTTCACTCCAGGAACACACCAGGAAAGGCAAAACGCTTCTCAGGGAATGCAAACCCTTCTCAGTGCCTGCAAACACTTCTCAGGGACTGCAAACCCTTCTCAGTGCCTGCAAACCCTTCTCAGGGACTGCAAACCCTTCTCAGGGACTGCAAACCCTTCTCAGTGGCTGCAAACCCTTCTCAGGGAATGCAAACCCTTTCCAGTGCCTGCAAACCCTTCTCAGTGCCTGCAAACCCTTCTCAGCTGGGGCTGGGGCTCATTTGGAATCAAGGCCTGGGGGTGGCTGATGATGCTCTGAGTGTGGGGAGGGCAGGGGAGGCTCCTGGGCCGTGCTGACAGATCCAGGGCACTCCTTGGTGCCTTTGTGCTTGAGTGCTCAGGGTTTGTCCCTCCTCTTCCCCCTCCAGGATTCAAGACAAGCTTGGATGGTGCAGCCCCAGCTCTGCACTGTCCCCTCCCTGCTGTCTGTCCCCATGCTGAATTAAAGACAGCAGAGCCAGGGCTGTGCTCCCCTCTCTGCTGGCTGCACCTTGGGAGTCCCTCCTTAAGTAGTTTAGAGTCTCAAAGCTTAACTCTTATTTAATTTCATTAGTAACTTTGAGCATCTGTGGCCTGGGTTAGCCCGTCGGGCCTGTTTGAGGCAGGAAATGGGGAAGGTTTGGATGCTGGTGAGAAATGGGAAATGGGGAAAGTTTGGATGCTGGTGAGAAATGGGAAATGGGGAAGGTTTGGATGCTGGTGAGAAATGGGAAATGGGGAAGGTTTGGATGCTGGTGAGAAATGGGAAATGGGGAAAGTTTGGATGCTGGTGAGAAATGGGAAATGGGGAAGGTTTGGATGCTGTTGGGATCCTCACAAGCATCACTTCATGATGCCCCAGGTCCACAGGGCTCTCAAAGGTGAGAGCCTTTTGTCTGCACAGCTCCTGCCTCACCTCAGAGAGATTTTCCCAATTTCTGCTGAATTTAGGGGGCAGCAGGAGGGACACGGAACAGAACTTCCCCATCCAGTTCAGAATTAGAACCCCCTCAGAAATCCCCATCTGCCTAAAGGCCGAATTATCCCCAGCGGGAACAAACTGGGCCTGGTGATCATAAATGACCAGGGCTCTGTGCCCTGCCAGGACCTGCCCCGGGCAGGGACAGTGACAGGGACGGTGCCAGCCCGGCTCCGTGCCCTGCCAGGACCTGCCCCGGGCGGTGACAGGGACAGGGACGGTGCCAGCCCGGCTCCGTGCCCTGCCAGGACCTGCCCCGGGCGGTGACAGGGACAGGGACGGTGCCAGCCCGGGCTCCGTGCCCTGCCAGGACCTGCCCCGGGCGGTGACAGGGACAGGGACGGTGCCAGCCCGGTGTTTGCTGGCCCCGGGGGAATGCTGCCCTTCCTCCTGGCCGGGCGCTCCTCGGGGCTGCCTCGAAGGTTTCCCCGCTCCGTTTCCAGAGTCACTGCAGGCTGTAAGAGCCCGTCTGAAGCCCCTCATTTTCCATTCTGCCTTCCGATTGCCACAAGAAAGAATCCCTTCCCCCACTGCAGTTCCGGCTTAGAACAGGACACAGCACAGGTGGGACCACTGAACCGTCATGCTGGCTGTTCCCAACAAGGCCTGGTAAGAACTTGGCAAGGAGTTGGCAAGGACTTGGCAAAGACCTGACATGGAGCCAGCACGGGACAGCCTGATGCGCGGCCTGCTTCTAATCTCCGTTCTTAAGCCCAATGAACTTTTGGGGTGACTCCCGTGGTCCTTCATTGAAGACCCCTCATCTGCCTCGTTACCACTGTGACAAAGAAAGAATGAGAACCCTCCTCCCAAGGACTGAGACTGAGACCCCTGCTATAGGGAGGAGGGGAAATTGGTGGTCTGACCACTAATGACATGACCTGTTTCCCTTCAGTGATTCAAATGGACTTATTCTTCATTGGATTCGTCTTGCTTTGGTGGTTTCTGTGGACTCACCCGTTCCCTCGGGGCGATTACAATGGACTTTCATTATTACACTTGTTCCCCCCCTCTCTCCTCTGTGGACTATAATTGGAGCCCCGAGTCGGCCAGAACATCGAAGACTCCCCCGACACGACAGACGGATCCCCATCGTCCGGAGCACTGAGGATCTCGCCTGTGTTGGTAGCTATTCCCATAGCCCTCTTCTCTCTCTCTATCTTTTTATCTCCTTTCCGATCCCCACTATCGCATTTACTGTTTTGGCCCCTAATAAAGGTGCATTTGTTCTGATTAACTGACAGTCCCTTGTTGTTTGCCTTCTTGCACTTTTGGGATCGGTGAGAAGAACCATCACGACACCCCGCAAGAAGCGGATCGTGACACAGGCCGAGCCCAAAGGGAAGCGCTGAACAGAAGGCAGAGGGTCCCTCCTGCCCTGCTGCTGTGACATTCCTGCTCGGGAGGGAGCTCCGAGACAATCGGAGCCCCCACGCAGGGCCCCGAGCACGAGACACGAACCAGAAGCTGGGCAAGGAATTATTACTTCTGCTTCTGTTCCATTATGCTTTATGCTAAAAGACTTAAATGATCAATGCTGTGTTAATAAATTTCATTTGGCTCATTTAATAGATGACTTAGTAGAGGAGTGAGTTTGGCTACGGCCAGTAATGAATTAATAACTATGCAAGGAGCACATTCCCTCACAGAAATACTTCATCCTGGCATAATTCTTTATCCCAGGGCAAACACGGAGGCTCTGCAGGACTGTGCTGCCTCTCTGGGAGCACAGGTGTCACTCGGATCTGGAGACAGGAGTGAAACGTTCCTTTAGGACGGGTTAAAGGAGTTGCTTTCCCAGCTGGCCCAAATGCTCCCATTGTTTCCTCACTAATGGCACCAGTTTCCCAGTGCACGGAGAGCGTGGGCCTGCCAGGAGAGCTGGAAATGAATTTGTCAGCTTTGCTCAGCTGCATCCAGGAGTTAATGCCCGGCTGCGCTGGGGTTTGCAGTGCAGCTTTTGCAGCTGCTGGCCCAAAACTCCTCCAAAATGCCCTGTGGAATAACTCCAGATATTCCGATATTTCAGACGTGTCCAAATGGAGCATGGACTGGAGGTTCCGTATGGCTCCCATCCAGCCCCAGATATTCCGTGATTCACCCGCTTGAAACCTCTGGGGTTTGCTCAGAGTGAAAATGTTTCTTCAGCACTTAAGCTGCACTTTCCCTGCGCAGCCCCAGCCTGTTCGTGCTCACGCTGGCACTGACTGATGGGGATCATTCCTCCCCACGTGCCCTGGCACAGCCTCCTGTGCGCTGCAAACAGCTCTGCTGCCTCCACAGAGCCACCTCCCCTCCAGCCCGGGCCTGCCTGGCTCTCACAGGCCCAGTTCTCCAAACCTTGCCATCATTTGTGTGGCTCCCTGGCCGGCACGTGCTGCCGGAGGTTTGGGATGTGCATCAGGCACGGAGCACCTCGAGCAGGCTGGGCTGGGCTCACCTGGGCTCTCCCTGGGCAGCCCTGGGAGCTGCAGGGACCCCACGGGTGATCCCCCTGAAGGGGCACAGCAGCTGGGGCGGGCACAGGGAGCCAGGGAGCACTGAGATAAGGCACCACCCACACATCAGGGATTTCTCCTGCCTGGCATCCAAGTGGACACACAACTGACCGTGTACTGGTGGCTGCTGGGACCTGGCCACTGTCCCCAGGCAGGGTGGGCACTGAGACCCCCTGTGCTCAACAGCTGAGAGCAGAGAGCAGAGAACACAGAGAGCAGAGAGCAGAACAGAGAACAGAGAGCAGAACAGAGAACAGAGAGCAGAACAGAGAGCAGAGAACACAGGGAGCAGAGAAGAGAACAGAGAGCAGAACAGAGAACAGAGAGCAGAGAGCAGAGAACAGAGAGCAGGGAACACAGAGAACAGAGAGCAGAACAGAGAACAGAGAGCAGAGAGCAGAGAACAGAGAACACAGAACAGAGAGCAGAGAGCAGAGAACACAGAGAGCAGAGAACACAGAGAACAGAGAGCAGAACAGAGAGCAGAACAGAGAACAGAGAACACAGAGAACAGAGAGCAGAGAACAGAGAACACAGAGCAGAGAACAGAGAGCAGAGAACAGAACAGAGAAGCAGCCTCTGGGGCTGGAGGAGGCAGAGGGACCCACCCTGTGTCCCCAGAGTGACCAGGGACCCCGACATTGAGGGGCTGTGGCAGGAGAGGCGTTGTGGAAGTAACTGGAACAGAGTCCTGAGGAGGAGCTGGGTTTGGAATTGTCCTGGGAGCTGAGCAGAGGCTGCTCTGGCCCTGGGGTGAGGCTGAGCAGCCACTCAGCTCTGCCAGGGTTTGTTGTTCAGGGCTTTTCCTTCTGGTTCAGGGCCTTGTCCTGCAAGTGGGATGCCCCAGGCCTTGGGAGGAGTGCCAGGCTGTGTCATCGAGCCACGGAGTGGTTTGGGGTGGGAGGGACCTTAAATCCCATCCCCTGCCATGGATCCAGGGGCAGCCCCAGCTGCTCTGGCAATTCCAGCCCAGCCCCTCCCCACCCTGCCAGGGAACAATTCCCAATTCCCAATCTCCCATCCAGCCCTGCCCAAAGAAGTGACAGGAATGTTTCACAGACTAAGATTCCTCCTTTCAAAAGACTGACCTTCCAAATTCCCCTCATTTTAACACAAAGGAAGAAAACTCTGAGCTTTCAGCCACCCCTTCCCCCAAAACACACCTTTTTTTTTGGCTGGGATTGAAGTGATTTTAGTTTCCGTTGTGGCTGCTGAGCCAAAGAAGTGCCTTTCTGTCTGTTCTGCAGCTAATTTAGAATTGCTGCATAAATTGTCACTCAGCTCGGTGCCCAATATCTGACTGCAGCTCAGCTCATATTAAAAATTAGACAGGTGCTAAATGCAGCTTTAATGTTTCCACTTATAAGATGATCCTTCTCCCACTTCTTCTGTGCTCCCTCCCTTTCCTGTGCCAGAGAGAGGAAAGGATTCCCAAAGAGCCTGGTTCAGTCTTCTGGGGAAAATCCACCCCTGGCCTTCCAGCTCCTGCCCAGCCCGGGGCTGGCTGGGCTGGGAACATCCCTCACCCCAGATCCCTCACCCCAGATCCCTCATCCCTCACCCCAAATCCCTCATCCCTCACCCCATATCCTTCATCCCAGATCCCTCATCCCTCACCCCAAATCCTTCACCCCAAATCCCTCATCCCTCACCCCAAATCCCTCACCCCAGATCCCTCATCCCTCACCCCAAATCCCTCATCCCTCACCCCAAATCCCTCATCCCTCACCCCATATCCTTCATCCCAGATCCCTCATCCCTCACCCCAAATCCTTCACCCCAAATCCCTCATCCCTCACCCCAGATCCCTCATCCCTCACCCCAAATCTCTCATCCCTCACCCCAAATCCTTCACCCCAGATCCCTCATCCCTCACCCCAGATCCCTCACCCCAGATCCCTCATCCCTCACCCCAGATCCCTCATCCCTCACCCCAAATCCCTCAGCCCAGGTCCCTCACCCCACAGGCGGGAGCTGCTCCTGTTGCTGTGGGTATGAGAACGGAGCTGGGAAGGGGCTGGAGCCCCAGGAGAGGCTGAGGGAGCTGGGAAGGGGCTCAGCCTGGAGAAAAGGAGGCTCAGGGGGGACCTTGTGGCTCTGCACAGCTCCTGCCAGGAGGGGACAGCCGGGGGGGTCGGGCTCTGCTCCAGGGAACAGGGACAGGAGGAGAGGGAACGGCCTCAGGCTGGGCCAGGGCAGGCTCAGGGAGGATATTTGGGAAAATTCCCCATGGAAAGGGCTGTCCAGCCTGGCACAGCTGCCCAGGGAGGTGTGGAGTCCCCACCCTTGGAGGGGTTTAAGCCCTCTGGAGGTGGCACTTGGGGCCACGGGCAGTGCTGGCCTCAGCGGTGTGGGGGCACGGGGGGGTTTGGTGATCCCAAAGGGGTTTTCCCATGAAAATCTGCCAAGGAATGGTGCCAGCCCTGTGCAGGTACCTGGGCTGGGAAGGGTTGCTGTGAGCTCTCCGTGCCCAGAGGAGCGATGGGCAGTGAATTCCATGGGAACTCAGGTTTGTGGGTTTCGTTACCCCTTTATCCAGCTGGGTAAGGAAGTCCAGAGAGCCCCTCAGGTTACTGGGAAGGGACATTCCGGGATAAATTGCTGCAATGAGAGGCCTCGAGGGTCAAAGCATTCCTCATAGATGTCTCTGAACCCTGCAGGATGCAGCACCTCCTCAGAAAGGATTTATCCTCATGGCCTTAGTGCACAAACCCAAATCATCCTAACCTGGAACCAGAATTCTCCCCAAAGTTCTGAATATCTTCTACCTCTCCCTCATCCTCTCTGTGCAGAAATGAGAAGAGGAAAAAGCCCTGAATTTTACACCAAATTCCATTCACCAGAAGACACAAGAACCCCCCAGAGGGGTCTCCAAGTGCTACATGGAGCAGTTGCTGTAGATAATCCCTATAAAAATTAATGCCTCAGAAAATGTTTGCTCCTGGAGCCCAGCCCAACACCACAAACCATCTGTCAGCTCCAGGACAGTGCCACAGGGCCAGGGGGCTCCACGTGGCACAGGAAGGGATGGGTTTGGCACCGAGCTTGGAGCAGGGGCAGATCCTGCAGCCGCAGCCTCGTCAGGGACCAGCAGCAGAGGAATAATCCCATAGATAAATGCAAGGGCAGGAGCCTGGACCAGAGCTGTGCTTCAAGGGGTTTCATGCAGCTCATTGAGGCTTTTAAAGGAACGGGTTATCCCCAGTGTTTTGGGGCTGGTGAATGGGTTATGACCAGAATTTTGGGGCTGGTGAACCAGCCCCAGTGTTTTGGAGCTGGTGAATGTGTTATTCCCAGTGTTTTGGGGCTGGTGAACGGGTCATTCCCAGTGTTTTGGGGCTGGTGAACGGGTCATTCCCAGTGTTTTGGGGCTGGTGAATGGGTTATTCCCAGTGTTTTGGGGCTGGTGAACGGGTCATTCCCAGTGTTTTGGGGCTGGTGAACGGGTCATTCCCAGTGTTTTGGGGCTGGTGAATGGGTTATTCCCAGTGTTTTGGGGCTGGTGAAGGGGTTATTCCCAATGTTTTGGGGCTGGTGAACGGGTCATTCCCAGTGTTTTGGGGCTGGTGAATGGGTTATTCCCAGTGTTTTGGGGCTGGTGAATGGGTTATTCCCAGAATTTTGGGGCTGGTGAATGGGTTATTCCCAGTGTTTTGGGGCTGGTGAATGGGTTATTCCCAGTGTTTTGGGGCTGGTGAATGGGTTATTCCCAGCGTTTTGGGGCTGGTGAAGGGGTTATTCCCAGCCTGTGGGGTCCTGCAGCAAAGACCTCATTTGCCATTAGGGGCTGTGCTTGGCCTTGCACATCCCACGGGAAGGCTCTGGCTCCATCCCATTGCTCTCCAGACAGCAACAATTTCATACAGCATTCCTCGCCCAGACATCTCAGGGAGGCTTTTTCCCCAAAAAGAGAGGGGCTGGAGCTGCCGTGAGCCGTGCGTGGGGGGCTGTGGGGACGTGAGGGGACGTGAGGGGACGTGAGGGGACGTGAGGGGACGTGAGGGGACATGAGGGACATGAGGGGACGTGAGGGGACGTGAGGGACATGAGAGGACATGAGGGACATGAGGGACATAGGGGACATGAGGGGACATGAGGGGACATGAGGGACATGAGGGACATGAGGGACATGAGGGGATATGAGGGGACATGAGGGGACATGAGGGACATGAGGGACGTGAGGGACATGAGGGACATGAGGGACATGAGGAACATGAGGGGACATGAGGGGACATGAGGGGACATGAGGAACATGAGGGACATGAGGGGACATGAGGGGACATGAGGGGACGTGAGGGGACATGAGGGGACATGAGGGACATGAGGGGACATGAGGGGACATGAGGGGACGTGAGGGGACATGAGGGACATGAGGGGACATGAGGGGACATGAGGGGACGTGAGGGGACATGAGGGGATATGAGGGACATGAGGGGACGTGAGGGGATGTGAGGGGACATGAGGGACATGAGGGGACATGAGGGACATGAGGGGACATGAGGGGACATGAAGGACATGAGGGGACATGAGGGATGTGAGGGGACATGAGGGACATGAGGGGACATGAGGGGACATGAGGGGACATGAGGGGACGTGAGGGGATGTGAGGGGACGTGAGGGACATGAGGGGACATGAGGGACATGAGGGGACGTGAGGGGACATGAGGGGACGTGAGGGGACGTGAGAGGACATGAGGGACATGAGGGGACATGAGGGACATGAGGGGACGTGAGGGGACATGAGGGGACATGAGGGGACATGAGGGGACGTGAGGGGACGTGAGGGGACGTGAGGGGACATGAGGGACATGAGGGACATGAGGGGACATGAGGGACATGAGGGGACATGAGGAACATGAGGGGACATGAGGGGACGTGAGGGGACATGAAGGACATGAGGGGACATGAGGGATGTGAGGGGACATGAGGGACATGAGGGGACATGAGGGGACATGAGGAACATGAGGGGACATGAGGGACATGAGGGGACATGAGGGGACATGAGGGGATGTGAGGGGACGTGAGGGATGTGAGGGGACATGAGGGGACATGAGGGGACATGAGGAACATGAGGGGACATGAGGGACATGAGGGGACATGAGGGGACGTGAGGGGACGTGAGGGGACATGAGGGGACATGAAGGACATGAGGAACATGAGGGGACATGAGGGACATGAGGGACATGAGGGGACATGAGGGGACATGAGGGGACGTGAGGGGACATGAGGGGACGTGAGGGGACATGAGGGGACATGAGGGGACGTGAGGGGACGTGAGGGGACATGAGGGGACGTGAGGGGACATGAGGGACATGAGGAACATGAGGGGACATGAGGGACATGAGGGACATGAGGGGACATGAAGGACGTGAGGGGACATGAGGGGACATGAGGGGACATGAGGAACATGAGGGGACATGAGGGACATGAGGAACATGAGGGGACATGAGGGACATGAGGGGACATGAGGAACATGAGGGGACATGAGGGACATGAGGAACATGAGGGACATGAGGGACATGAGGGGACATGAGGGGACATGAGGGACATGAGGGGACATGAGGGACATGAGGGACATGAGGGACATGAGGGGACATGAGGGGACGTGAGGGGATATGAGGGGACATGAGGGACATGAGGGGACATGAGGGACATGAGGGACATGAGGGGACATGAGGGGACGTGAGGGGATATGAGGGGACATGAGGGACATGAGGGGACATGAGGGGACATGAGGGACATGAGGGGACACTCCTGGAGCCCCACAGAGGAGCACTGCAGGCGCTCAGGGCCCGTGGGGACACAGAACATCCAAGGACCTCAGCAAAGCTCCGGGGCCAGCTCCAGGCACAGCCAAAGGTCCCAGAGCTCGGGGTCCCCGACCCGGCAGCAACCACAGAGCAGCAGAGGAACAGGAAACGTGACCCCGGCACCAGAGGGAGCAGATCTGCCCGGAAAGGGCTGCAAAAATCCTAAATCCATGGCCCCGTGCACTGCAGCTGGAGCCTCGTGGGCTTGGCAGAGCTTGGGGGTGGCCACTGGGATGTGTCACGTGCACTTTACTCTGCAAGGACCTGGGGTTTCAAATTCCCAAAACCAGGACTGCAAGCACAGGCTCGTTTGGGATTTACAGCCCCTTCTTCTGCAGCTCAGCACCATCTTTTCCCAGCTGCTTTAGTGGAAAATAGGAATTTTTCTCCGTGAAAAATGCTGAAGCAAAGGTTCTGGTGGGAACTTTGGGGTTTTGAGGAGAAAAACCTGACAGCAAAAATGCAATGTCCCAATATTACATCCTTCTCCTAAAGGATGATGTAACTTCATTGATACAAAGAGTTAAATCTGAAGCACTTCTAAAAGCAGCTGTGAGGTGATTTTTACTTTGTTTTGTGGGAAGGTAAAATTAAGGTGTTTTGGTTTTTTTTCCTTTTTGTGCATAGACAATCTTCAAATTGTGAACTCCCCTGAAGAAGCAGAGCCTGCCCTGGGGTGTCTGGGGGATCACTGATGGTGGAAGCAGTGACATGAATAATCTCCCATTATTTCCTGTCTGCTCCCAGCTCCCCAGCTCTGCTGGAAGCTCCAGCCTTGAGCTTTCCCTTTGGAAAAGGAGCAAACCAAAGCTTCAGGAGTTTCTGGCGTAGAAAGTTGGAAATTTTGTGGAATCCTGGAATGGTTTGGGTTGGAGGGACCTTAAATCCCATCTCACTCCAGCCCTGCCGTGGCAGGGACACCTCCCACTGTCCCAGGCTGCTCCAAGCCCTGTCCAGCCACAGCTGCTCTGTTCTGAGCCCGTGACTGAGCTGAGTTCTGTTAAATCAGCTGAGGAGCCCAAGCCCAGCCCCAGCAGGGAGCTGCAGCAGCAGCTCTGGGGCTTGCTGCAAGGGAGGCTGAGCTGGAATCGCTGCCCACTGACAATGGCAGCCACAGTCTCACTGCTCAGCCCCATCCACGGGACACTCCAAGATATCGACAAAACTGTTGATATTTTATTTTTAGTTCTCCTTTCAGATGCTTGTTGAGAGTAATTTCCAAAAAGCAGGTGTGGAAAGGGAAGGTATTGTGACCCTGAACACTCTTTTTCCATTTAGGTTGCTGAAAGTGCTTGAAAGTTTCTGCAAATGGAAAAGAAGACCCACTTATTTTCCGACCACAGAGCTGGCATGAGAAACCCAGCGGGAAGTGGCTCTCAGACACAAAGGAGTTGTTTCACCCAGCTCCTCAAAAGGGCACTTACAGCACGAGCTGGGGGGGCTGAGGGTGCAGGGGAACTGAAACTTGGGAACATCTGAACAGCCACGAGCTCTGCACCAGCTCAGGACACGGAATCGGGCTGGGATGGGCTGGGAGGGACCTCAAAGCCCACCCAGTGCCACCCCCGCCCTGGCAGGGACACCTCCCACTGCCCCAGGTGCTCCCAGCCCCAGTGCCCAGCCTGGCCTTGGGCACTGCCAGGGATCCAGGGGCAGCCCCAGCTGCTCTGGCAATTCCAGCCCAGCCCCTGCCCACCCTGCCAGGGAACAATTCCCAATTCCCAAGATCCCATCCAGCCCTGCCCTCTGGCACTGGGAGCCATTCCCTGCGAGGAAGGAGGAAGGGTCTGGACTTGCTGTGCCCAGCCCTTCCCTGGCAGTCCCGCTGCTCTGCCAGCAGCAGCTCGCTCCCCTCCGCATTCCCAGAGCACGGAGTGCTCTCCTCATTTGCTTTTGGCCTGGGCAGAGTCTCCAGAGCTCTTGTGGACTGGGAGTGAAAGCACCAGAAATGTCTGAGATCCTTGTTCAGAGGGGTCCTGTGGGCAGAGAGCCCTGGGCAGAGCCCCGGGCAGCTCCTCACCCCCGTGGGGATTCTTGGAGCCTGGCGTGGGTTACTGGAGAAGCTCCAGGAGCTGGGTGCTGGTGGGTTTTGTTTTAGTTTGGGTAGCCTTGTGCCCCAGAACGTTCAATGAATTCCTGCAGCAGGCGGTGAAATGCTGTGCACCTCCCTCCCCTCCTCATCTCTCCTTTTGTTCTCTCACAAGGAGCCTCCTCCCCCCAGTTTTCATGGCAATTTCGGGTTTGTCCCCGTGTGCCCCCAAACCCCCGGGCTGTGAGCACCAGCTGGGGGCTGGATGGGAGAGGCTGCAGAGGGAGGGGACAGGGGACTCTGCCAGTGCTGGGGGGTCGCTGGGAGGGGCTGCCAGGTGGGCTGCAGTGGAATATTTTGGTATTTACAGGGAAGAGGAGGAACCCTCCAAACTGGAACAGCCTCCCAGGTGGGAACAGCGCCAGGACCTTTAGGAGAATGAGCCTCCAGGTGCCAGTGAGCCCATACAACCCCTGGATCCAGGAGTGAGGCTGAGGAGTGGGCGTGGAATGGGGGAGGGGGACTGAGACCACCAAAGACCCCCGAGGTTTTCCAGCCTGTTTCCAGAAAGGTCCAGCCTGGGCACGGTCATTGATTTGCATAGAAAGTGTGAAACACCTCCCCAGGGAGAGCAAAGCTGAGCTGTTAAAAGGTCAGGGACAAACTGACCCCAGTTTCCACACCAAGTGTGTCACCAGCCACAAACCCCCTGACATTTTGGTCTCCTTTTGACCACAACATCTCTGAATCTTCAGTGCTCCCTTCCCCTTAAGGGAAGATCTCATTTGCCATCAATATTCTCCTTCAAGCAGCACAAGGGAAGCCACAATTCCTACTTTGGAACGTTTTGTTGATCACTTAACACCCGAGGCTGACACAAAGCACAGGGCCCAGGAGCTTGGGGCTGGGATGGAGCATCATCCATTTAGGGATGGGAAGCAGGATGTGTTTGTACAGGCACAGCTGTTTCTCCATGTTCTGCAAGTGGTTTGTGCTCCTGAAAGGCTCTTCCCTGGGACAGTTAATGAGACAGATTAATTCGTGTGGCTCCTTGCAGCAGGGCTGGGCTGTCACCAGCACGAGAGGGCTGTGATTGTGTTATTCCCTATTGTCAACACGGGCACTTTGTAATAGATTTATGGCTAATAAAATCTTTTAGTAGGAGAGGGTCCTTGAGTTTCAATTCTGAACCTTTGGCCCTTGCTCAAATCACCAGCAGATGCAGCATTAATAAAACCACCAGCACGTGGGTGCTAAAGAGGCATCTGGCTGGCTCCTGGAGAAAGGCAGTGAAACACAGCAGCACAGGGATCTTCACAGGCTCTTTGGCCTGATGGAATCAGCCCAAATTACTCTTTCCAGACATGACAGAGCATGCCTCACATCCACAGAGCCATTCCCAGAAAATTCAGGAGTTTGGGGTTGATGCTGCTCAATAGAACATTTTCATCTGAAAACCTGGGCTGAATTCACAAACGGGGAGTGATGAGGAGAGACCTGAGCCACAGCCAGGGAAGCAAGCAGGTGCAAAATAAAGGAGAGACAGAGCTTTGGGAAAGCTGCCTTTATAAAGGGTCTGTTTGCAGCCTGAACTGCAGGATGGGCTGCCAGATGCACCAGGGATGTGTCAAACGTTCCCTTAAACTCAGCCCAGACACCTCAAACCAGAGACCCTGGGAACAATTTAATCTCATTTTGGGCTCTCAGCTGATCTGCCCTCACCTCCTGTGCTGCCAGTGAGCTGGGGCAGCAGCAGAGCAGGGACAGAGCTCCTGCACTGGCCGGGTTGGAGCTGCAGCCCCTCTGCTGCATCCCGAGCAGCCCAGGAGTGCAGGGAAGGATGGAAAGCAGCAGGTCTGGGCAGGCACAGCCCTGACTCTGGACAGGAGACATGGAGCTGGGAAGGGGCTGGAGCCCCAGGAGAGGCTGAGGGAGCTGGGAAGGGGCTGGAGCCCCAGGAGAGGCTGAGGGAGCTGGGAAGGGGCTCAGCCTGGAGAAAAGGAGGCTCAGGGGGGACCTTGTGGCTCTGCACAGCTCCTGCCAGGAGGGGACAGCCGGGGGGGTCGGGCTCTGCTCCCAGGGAACAGGGACAGGAGAGGGAACGGCCTCAGGCTGGGCCAGGGCAGGCTCAGGGTGGATATTTGGGAAAAGTCCCTCCTGGAAAGGGCTGTCCAGCCAGGACAGTGGTGGATCCCCATCCCTGGAGGGGTTTAACAGCCCTGTGCATGTGGCACCTGGGGACACGGGCAGGGCTGGGTTAAAGGCTGGACTCTGATCTCAGAGGGCTTTTCCAGCCTGACAGTTCCATGACCCCAGAAATCAGGGCTGTGTGAGCTCTGCTCTTGCCCTGCTCTGGGGCTCTCAGGGTCGATGCTGCCCAGCAGCACTGCCAGGACAGAGCTGTCCCAGCACAGCCAGGGCACCAAACCCTCCCAAAACACAGCTCAGCCGTGGTGCCTGCCTGGGCAGGGAAGGGAACAGGGCTGGGGAGTGACAGGGGCACGGGAGGCACTGTGAGATGAGAGGCACCCACATGAACCCTGCAAATGAGTTCTGCTGCTAATTAAATCCGTTCTCCTGATTATTTATAGTCCTCTGTTTGCTGGCTCATTGGTTTTAGAGGCCATGTTAGTTTTCCTTTTTACATGTCTGTGTGAGCGGGCAGATTATCACGTATTGCAGAGAACAAGTGCTGTTCTCTGTGCCAGGATGATCTGATCAGAGGGGCTGCAAGCAAAGGGCCTGGGTCCCTGCCTGTGGCACCTGGAGAGACAGGGAGGGACGCTGAGCCCCGCTCACTTGGTGCAGAGGTCATGTCACCCCCGCCAGTGGCATTTTGGGGAGCTCAGGGCTGGATCTGTGCAGATTCTTCTGCTGGGTGAGGGTTGGAGAGGAGACAACCGAGGAGCTGCACCCAAAGGTGGCTGTGAAAACAGCAGAGCCAGGGATGGAGAGCAGACAAGAGTGTTTGCTGCCCATGACGAGAGAACTGTGGGGTGTTAATTGCAATTAGCAGCCTTGCAAGGCAGCTCTTCACAGGTGCAGCAGGGACAGGGAGCTCCCAGGAGGTGCTGGAAGGGCTGGAGGTTTCTGTGGTTTCAGAGCACACAGCCCTGGGGAGATCTGAGCACGAAATCACTCTGGCTTAGGGAACCCCATGGATCCCTGTGGGTGTTCAGGGACATCAGGAGGAGCTGCCTGGATTCTCCTCCTGTTCCTGGCAGCTGCACTCGAGCCCTGTCAGGCAGAGAAGAGCCTGAGCCAGGGGAGCTGCTCCGAACTGCCCTGCGCTGAGTGACAGCTGAAAATCAAAGCTGGGGCTGGCAGCAGGGTTAAGCCAGCTCCGAGGCAGCTCCTGGAGCAGCAGCTCCTGGAGCAGCAGCTCCTGCACTGCCCCTGCTGAGGCTGCTCCTCACCCTGAGAGCCACCACAAACCCCGGGCACCACCCAAAGCCCTGCAGGGAGTGCTCAGCCTGCTCACACGTCAGCTCCCTGCAGGAGGCACAGGAGGGTTGGCTTTGTGCCTCCCCAGAGCGTGGGTTTGAAGGGTTCAGATCCATTTCCCAGGGTGAATGGAATGACCCTTCCATGGTGCATTTATGGGGCCCTTCAGCATCGGTAACTCCACATCAACATCTCCAGCTGTGACTCCGGAGTTGGGTCTGTGTCAGGCTGTGCCTGGGCCGGTTGTGGGGTCCCCACGGAGCCCACAGGAGCCTGGCAGTGCTGGGAGGCTGAGGCTCAGGGACCACATCCATCATTCCAGCACTGAGGCAGGAGCACCAGGAGAAGCGGGCAGGAACAGCTCCAGGCTGAGGCAGCACGTGGATAATTCCAGGGGTGGCTGCTGCCCCTCCAAGGGCAGAGAACGGGGACGGGGTGGGAATTGCACTCTGGAATCAGGAGGGGCTGTGGGAAGATCACAGACTCATTAAGGCTGGAAAAGACTCCTAAGGTCACCAAGTCCAACCTTTGAGTGCCACCATGGAGTGCCACATGAGCTTGGGTTTGGGCACTTCCAGGGATGGAGACTCCCCCACTGCCAGGGCTTAACCCTCCCCCAGTGAAGGAATCTTTCCTGATACCCACCTGAGCTCCCCTGATGCTGGGCTGCAGCTCAGGCTGAACCCCTGGCCAGGTTTGAGCCCACCCCAGTGCCTGTCCCCAAGACTTTGGCCAAACGTGGTGCTCCACCTGTGAAATGGCACCAGGGCTCTGGCTGTACCTGCTGGGGCTACCTGAGGATTCCAAAGCTGCCAAACCAAACCTACCCCAGACGCTCTGAAGTCAGGTACAGATAAAAACCCGGTGATTTTGTGTGCCTGCAAAGAGATGTTTTTATTGCTATTCCAGAAAATTCTCCCCAGTGCTGATTCACCCACTGCTATGTCAGCTTGCAACCTGACCTTTGAATTTACTGTATTTGCTAGAAAAGAAAACAGGTTCCTTCTCTCTCTTCCCCCAATTGTTTCGTGCTTAAAGGAAATAGACTTTTGTTTCAATAATCATAAACGCAGAAGGTTCCCTGGAGGGCAGTTTGAGACTCTGAGCTAGTTAAAAAGAACATTTGCATGAATTAAAGAGCAACAACGAGTCACCGCTGATCGAAGCTGCTCTCTGGTGCTCAGCTCGTGTCTGGAGGTGGGGAGGGCGAGGCAGGCAGGAGAGATGAGAGCAGGGCTGGTTGTTCTGCGCTCAGAGCAGCAGCTGGGGACAGCCCCTGTCCCTCCCAGCCCCGGGGTCACTCTGTGCGGTGCCAGGACACCGAGGCCCTGCAGGGCTCGGGGGCCCTGCCTGCCACGGGCAGCACCGGCCCCCAGCAGGGAGCGGAGGGGCTTCACTGGGCAGCGGAGCACAGGGGCGCAGGAGCTGGGCTGGAGCTGCAGGGCCAGGCTGGGCCAGCTTCTCCTTTTCCCAGGGGCTTTTCCTTGCTCCTCCCTCTGCAGACCCTGCACGGAACCCCCAGACCGCTGAGGTGTGGCTGACGTGCACGGCAGGAATGAAATGGAAGGGAATGAGTGAAAGAGCAGGAATGAAACCCCGAAGTGTGCAGATCCTCAGCTGTGAAACACCCAGATCCCCTGCAGGGCACGCAGGGCACCCCCTGCTCCTGCCAGCCTCTGGCTGGGCTTTCCCTTGTTCACTGCAGCTGTAGATGCGATTATTTGTTAATTAAAAACGGCTCAGCTGGGCCAGGGCAGCTCAGGCTGGAGCTCAGGGAAAGGTTCTTCCCCCAGAGGGTGCTGGCACTGCCCAGGCTGCCCAGGGAATGGGCACGGCCCCGAGGCTGCCAGAGCTCCAGGGATGCCCAGGGTGGGGTTGTTGGGGGTCTGGGCAAGGCCAGGGTTGGACTGGGTGATCCCTGTGGGATGATGAGGATAAGCCCCTCCAGGGACTGACTAAAGCCCCCCGTGCTCTGGTTAAAAAGCTGACACAGAAAATGGGTGTGAAACCACATCCCCTGAAGCTCCTGCTGGGACTGCACCTCCTGGTGTTTGACTGCAGCTCCAGAGCCAGGCCACTGTTAAAATCCTCGTGTTTGGGGAAGTCAACATCCCCTGAACAGCCCAAAGAGCCCCTTGGACAGGGACTCAAATGTAAAGGCTGTTTTCATACGAGCAAAGCTCTCGCTGAATGCAGCCCCAGCACTGTGAGACACAAACGTAACAGGGAGACTTTGCAGGGATGATGCAGAGTTCAGGAGCTCCAGGAGACTTTGCAGGGATGATGCAGGGTTCAGGAGCTCCAGGAGAGTTTGCAGGGATGATGCAGAGTTCAGGAGCTCCAGGAGACTTTGCAGGGATGATGCAGGGTTCAGGAGCTCCAGGAGACTTTGCAGGGATGATGCAGAGTTCAGGAGCTCCAGGAGACACAAACGTAACAGGGAGACTTTGCAGGGATGATGCAGGGTTCAGGAGCTCCAGGAGACTTTGCAGGGATGATGCAGAGTTCAGGAGCTCCAGGAGATCAGACCCCAAACACGCAGGTGCCCGGTGGCTCCGGCGTGCCTGGCTTTCATGCCTTGTGTCAGAATGGAACTTGGCTAGAAGTTGTGTTCGAGCCTGTGAGGCCGGGCTGGGTTTGATCAATTATTCAAAGCCCAAAGTGTGTTAATGTGCACAAAAACACAGTCGGGTGAAGGGCAGGGCTGGGGAAGCCCAGCAGCAGGGCAGGGGCAGTGCTGGGGCAAGGTTAAATCTGGAATTGGCTACGAGGCCGCACAGAAGTGTCTGGTACCAGCGAGTCCTCAGTCACAGGGGGGAGCAGGATGGAGAAAATCTGGGCAATCCTCGGAGGCTGAAGGGCCAGGCTGGGTTTAGTCCCACCAGGGTTTTGCAGAAGGGGAATAATGTCTTTACTTGAGATGGGGGAGTTGGTAATTCCCTGATAGGGGTGGGATCCTCCTCAGCAGGGGGTGATCAGCCACACTCCAATAAACAGAATAAACAGCTCCAGGGGCACAAACAAAGCTGCTGTGACATCCCAGGATGAGCTGGCTGTGACCCAGTGACCTGCCCCACATCCCAGCGCGGGATCCCGTGTTTTCCCGGGATGGAGGAGGTGCTGTGCCCAGGATCCCAGCCCAGCAGAGCGAGCAGCCACCAGAGCCCTTCCCTGGCAGCTCCGTGCTCCTGCCCTGCTGGCAGCACTGCTGGGCAGAGCTGAGGCAGAATTTCATTCCAAGCCCGCAGTGCAAATGCTGCAGCAGGAGCTGAGCTCTGCTGCCCTTCACAAGTAAATATTTATTTTCCCAGGCAGGCCACATTGCCTTTATCTGGGAGAACAGCCTTTTCCCAGGGGCAGAGCAGAGCAGGCCGAGGTTTCCCAGGCTGGAGCTGGGATTTGGGGAGCTTTAAGCTCCAAGGAGCAGCTCCAGCAGCTCCCTGCTGGCATTCCCATCATGGATCAATGCCCAGCAGCCTTGTCAGCCCTTGTGCCTCCTCAGCCAGGAACAAGAGAGGCAGAACGTCCCCAGGTGGGACCTGTGGGACTGGTGGAGCAGTGCTGGGTCACAGGGACACCCCTTTGGTCACTGCTGCCCCTGGCAAGAGCTGAGCAGGGCTTTTCCTCTGCTGAAACGTCACCAGGGTGGAACAGCATCGGCCATGGTTCTGAAGCTGTGTCCAATCCTCCATCCCCTCCTTGCCTGCATCGCTGGCACCATCTGCCACCCTGAGCCACAGCAATGGCACAGCAGTGTCCCTGCAGTGGCATTTCCTACTTCCCACCAAAGCCAGGTCTCCTCTCAGGTGTTTTATGCCAAAGCCAGGTCTCCTCTCAGGTGTTTCCCACCAAAGCCAGGTCTCCTCTCAGGTGTTTCACACCAAAGCCAGGTCTCCTCTCAGGTGTTTTATGCCAAAGCCAGGTCTCCTCTCAGGTGTTTCTCACCAAAGCCAGGTCTCCTCTCAGGTGTTTCCCACCAAAGCCAGGTCTCCTCTCAGGTGTTTCCCACCAAAGCCAGGTCTCCTCTCAGGCTGCCCTCCCTCAGCCCGGCAGGAGGCAGAGCCCTCCAAGGCTCAGTGGTTTCGCTGGGTTTTAAACTCTGCTCACTCCCTCCGCCCGCTCTGCGGAGCTGCTGCTGGAGGCTGGGATGAAGCAGTTCCACCCTGATCCCGCAGCGGGGAGCGCGGAGCGGGGCTTTGTTCCTGCCCCTGGGATTCGCTCCCAGCCGCGGGGAGCTCGGCACAAAGGAAAAGGACTTGCAGAGTTTGCTGCGGAGGAGAACAGTCACTGCTTCACTGAGACAGTTCTGGCTCAGCCGAAGCCCACAGGAGCGGGGCTGGGATGCTCTGTCCCGCTGTCCCTGCAGGGTTCCCTGGCAGGCACACGCAGCCGGGGGGGCACAGGGAAGGCAGAGGGTGCCAGCGCAGGAGGAGCCAGCGCTGCGGTTCCCATTCCGAGCCTGGAGCTCCAGCAGATCCCCTGGGTTTGTGTGGGGAGAGAGCCTCCGTGGCCAGGGTGGAGCTGCAGCCCCTGAACCGTGGGAGGCTGCTGGCTGCGGCCGGGCTGGGGACAGGGGACGCTGCTGTGGGGGCATGGAGGTGACAGACAGAGCCATGGGGTGGCTGGCTGCGAAGGGACCTCGAAGCTCGTCCAGTCCCTGGAAAGGTGATTTCTGTTTTCATGGAATCGTAGAGGTTGGAAAAGAGCTCCCAGACCATTGGGTCCAAATTGTGCCCGATGCCCACCGTGTCCCCAGCCCAGGTGGGCACTGAGTGCCACGTCACTGGACACCTCCAGGGATGGGCACTCCAAACCTCCCTGGGCAGCCCCTGCCAAGGCCTGAGCACCCTTTCCAGGAAGGAATTCTTCCTGAGAATTAGAGCAGAATTCCTTCTTTTAGTGCGGTCTCAGATCCCACCAAGTTCTGCTGCAGGTGTGACCCAGGGTGTGGGGACAGCCGGGGCAGGGGCTGAGGTGCAGGCAGGGATCAAGTGGGGGCTCTGAGCAGCAGGATCCACACCTGGATCCCGAGCTGGAGCCTTTGGCAGACGAGCAGCAGGCTGGGATGGGGAGGCACAAGTGCCACATGTGGGAAGGGGTCACGATAGCACAAAGGAAGGGTTTCTCTTTGAGGGAAACATGGAAATACCTGGGATTACAAACTCCTTACCTGGAAAAAGATAATGCTGAGAGTTCTTTTATTCCCAAACTCTTGTTTGATCATGTACGAGACGCGGCGAGCAGGAAGAGGCAGCGTTGTGGGTCTCTGATCGATACGCCCAAAGCCCACTCTCACTTTGATCTCACACCGAGCCCGGGCCTGGTTTTGAAATGTAAATCAAGCTTTGGAACACTTAATCTTCCCCTGAAGCCTGACTGAGGGGGAAGACTCAGCCCTTGAAAGACTGGAGGGCAGCTGAGCTGATCCCAGACCTGATGGCAGCCAGCTCTGCACCGGGATTCAGCCTTCCCCTTCTCCCATCGCCCGGCCAGGCAGGGACACCTCAACCATCCCAGGCTGCTCCCAGCCCCAGCCAACCCTGCAGGGGGGAAATTGTCCCTAAACCTCCCCTGGCACAAGGTGAGGCCGTTTGCTCTTGCCCTCTCTTTTATTACTTGAGAGAAAAAGCCAAGCCCCGTGTGGCTGCACCCTCCTGCCAGGGCCTGTGGAGGGACCAGCATTTCCTCCAGCACTGAGAAGGAGAATTCATTAGGAAATGGGAGACACTTCTGCAAGAAGAGGCTACATGAAATGAGCCTCTTTAATGAGATAGACAACTTGTAATCAGCATTTCCAATCTTCTCTGGGGTTCGCTGGTGCAGATTGACAACAGCGGCCCTGGGACTGCAGCGGGGAGATTCCCCGACACGGATTTCTCCAGAAACTGCACAAAGACCTTCCCAATCACACAGCCACCAATGAACACTGAGCCAAACACACAGCAAAGAGGCAGGCACACAGCAAAGCTCTCGGGGGATTTCTGAGGATCCAAGGAGGGACCTGCTCAACCCCAGAACTGCAGGGGTGCATGGGATGGATCAGCAGTGCTGAGCAGAGAGAGGTTTCGAGGTGGAAGCCAGAAGTTTGCGTTTCTGTGCCCTGCTCGGAGCATGTTGGTGTCCCCTCCATGTCCCCTCATTGGCAGGATGGGCTCTGAAGAGCTGCCCAGGGGTCAGAAGTGCCAGAAAATCTCCCTAAACTTGGGCCAAGGGCTGTTCCTGAGCTGGGATTGAGGATCCTGAGCTGGGGCTGTTCCTGAGCTGGGGCTGTTCCTGAGCTGGGATTGAGGGATCCTGAGCTGGGATTGAGGGATCCTGAGCTGGGATTGAGGGATCCTGAGCTGGGATTGAGGATCCTGAGCTGGTGTTGAGGATCCTGAGCTGGGATTGAGGGATCCTGAGCTGGTGTTGAGGATCCTGAGCTGGGATTGAGGATCCTGAGCTGGGATTGAGGGATCCTGAGCTGGGATTGAGGGATCCTGAGCTGGGATTGAGGATCCTGAGCTGGTGTTGAGGATCCTGAGCTGGGATTGAGGATCCTGCAGTGGGGCTGGGATGGGGCTCAGGACCTTTGAGGCTCCTGGGGGAGAAATCCCAAACTCTCACCTGCTCCTGGCAGGGAAAGGCAGAAGGAATGATAAAACCCTCACCAAAGATTGGCAGTTTCTGGTGACATTTGCAGCCACTGTTCCTGCTGGATCCACAGACTCTGCCCTTTAATGAGCATTCAATAAAGGGATGTTGGCATTCAGTTCTCCAAACTAGGAGGGTTGGTTTGTTTTCCCTGCTGGAAACTGAGGCTGTGCCAGGTCCTGCTGGAATCCCCACTCTTCACCTGAGGCCCTGGAGCCCTTTCTCCTGTGGGACCACGGGGCAAGGCCAGCCTGCCCTGACTCTGAGCTCTCCCAGCAACATCAGAATTCCAGGCTGTCCTTGTTTGTCAGGGCAGGGAGGGAGGGAAGCTTAGACAGCTATCCCTGTATCAGCCCACCTGCCAGACAAATAAAGATGTCATCTTCATCATCATCATCATCATCACCATCACCATCATCATGGAGCTGTGTCTCTCTACAAGGCCTTTTAGGGATAAAGTGTCCAATTAAGAAATGACACCTAAATTATTTTCACTTTTAACCCAATAACCAACCACCCGTGCCCTGCAATGCGGGCTTTTTATCCAATGACACAAAACCACCCAAACCCATGGAGGAGAAGGAGAAGGAGAAGGCCCAGCCTCTGCCCCAAAACCTCCATCTTGCTTTATAGAAATTACTACATTCTAAAACCCCAAACTCTCAGTTTCCCACCCTGTGACATCACACACTTCTGTTCAAACTCCACCCCACAATCCCAGTTCTGCCATTCCATTTTGGAAGCTTCTCCACGGCCTCAGGTCAGTGCAGAGTTCTCCTGGGGGTCGGTGCCTGGCAGCACAGAAAGGCTCAAATTCTCAGTGAGCAGGGTTCTAACAATCACCATCATCATCATCATCATCATCATCATCATCATCATCACCATCATCATCATCATCATCCAGCTCCTCTATGGGCATGATCTTGGCCAGAGTGACCCTGCCCAGCACAGTCCTGGCTGGCCTGGGGCAAGAGAAGGCAGAAGGCAATGAAAACTCAGAGTCAGAGGCTTGGGCCGTCCCTGGGGACAGCTGATAACTGCACCCAGGGCGGGGGAATTGCCCAGGGAGAGGCACTAACCTCTCCTCCTTCTAATCCCATCGAGGTTTTGGGAAGAAAATCCCCATCACAACTCAGTGCAGAGCCTCGGGTTTGTATCCCTGGGGCAGAACCCACCTGTGAGTAGTGGGGTGGTCGCTGAACACTGACCAAACCCCCAGGGAGCCTCTGCAGCCTCCTCTGCTGCCTCCAGGGACCTCTGGCTCCAGCAGGGACAGAGGTGTCCCAGCACCCTGGCTGTTGGGACAGCACAGCTGAGGAGCAGAAGGTCAGAGGGACACACGGACATGGACCAGGAGGCACCAGGAGGTCAGAGGGACACACAGACATGGACCAGGAGGCACCAGGAGGTCAGAGGGACACACGGACATGGGTCTGCAGGCACCAGGAGGTCAGAGGGACACACGGACATGGGTCTGGAGGCACCAGGAGGTCAGAGGGACACACGGACATGGACCAGGAGGCACCAGGAGGTCAGAGGG
Organism: Vidua macroura; assembly: GCF_024509145.1. NCBI lineage: Eukaryota > Metazoa > Chordata > Aves > Passeriformes > Viduidae > Vidua > Vidua macroura. The sequence continues at coordinate 7,142,446 of NC_071595.1, read as the reverse complement.
ACACACGGACATGGACCAGGAGGCACCAGGAGGTCAGAGGGACACACGGACATGGACCAGGAGGCACCAGGAGGTCAGAGGGACACACGGACATGGACCAGGAGGCACCAGGAGGTCAGAGGGACACACAGACATGGACCAGGAGGCACCAGGAGGTCAGAGGGACACACGGACATGGGTCTGCAGGCACCAGGAGGTCAGAGGGACACACGGACATGGGTCTGCAGGCACCAGGAGGTCAGAGGGACACACGGACATGGACCAGGAGGCACCAGGAGGTCAGAGGGACACACAGACATGGGTCTGCAGGCACCAGGAGGTCAGAGGGACACACGGACATGGGTCTGGAGGCACCAGGAGGTCAGAGGGACACACGGACATGGGTCTGGAGGCACCAGGAGGTCAGAGGGACACACGGACATGGGTCTGCAGGCACCAGGAGGTCGATGGCTCCAAGCTGAGCTGAAGGTCACCCCTGGCCGCTGTGAAGGGCTGGGCTCAGTCACACCTGGGTGCCAGGTGTCCCCTCTGGGCTGGCAGTGAGTGCCACAGGGGCTGGTGTTCGGTGTGCCCAGCGTTGCAGGAGATGCTGCAGCTCATTTCTGCTCAGGCACCTCGAGTGGATGATGAATGTGCTCTAATAGCTGCAGTATTTAGTGGTTAATGTAAAGGCACTTGCTCCGAGCGCTTTGCAAGGTTACGGAGCTCGATTTACGCCTGGCTGCGGTGCTGACAGACCCACCCTGCTCCCAGGGAAAACGGCAGTGGGGAGAGGCACTGCCACCCCATCCCACCTTCGTACCCTTCCCCAAGGGCTCTCGGAACAGCCCCCACACAGCTGGGGTTCTGTGAGTAACGAACTCCCTACACCTCCCCAGGAATGTTTTCCCAGCAGGCAAACCCAAAATCCTGCAGCCAAACCCTCCCTGCTCCAAATTCCCACCCACACCACCAGAAGCCACGGCTGGTGCTTCTCTCTCCACGCCTTCGAGGAGCCACAGAAGGGGAAGCACCACAAAGGGAGGGAGGAGAAACACCACAATCAGCCTGGATTTGGGGAGAGCAGAGGGACAGGACTGGCAGGGCCCGGCTGGCCCGGAGCTCTGTAAGGGCACCAGGCACAGGAGGTGCAGCTCTGCTCCTGGGACAGGCATGGGTGGGATTCCTTGGAGCTGCTGAAAGCCCAGGGGCTGGTGTTGAGAACACAGAGATCCCCTCCCGTGGTTTTACTTTGTGCTGCCCGTGGTTGCCTAGGGGAAATCTGAAAGACAGCGCTAGTTTAATTTGCCAGACTGGGTAAAGATAAGGCTGCAGAGCTCGTCAGTGGAGCTCCGGTGTCACATCACCCACAGGCACGGGGACACTGCCAGGCTCAGACCCCACTGTCTTCTCCATGTTGGGATTAAAGCAGGATGAGGCTCGTTCACTGCACGCCCTCCAGGAAAGGCAGAGCTCTGCCAGGGCCTTTGGGCACAGCAGGAAGGAGCTGAGGGAGCACGGAGATCCAGCTGCCACCATCGGGGGAATGCACAGCTCCAGCTGCCCCCACCACACCTCACACCTCACCTGCTCACACTGGTTTAGCTTGGCTTTACGCCTCCGTGCGGTTCTTCTTCTCTCCCTGTACCTTTCGTTTGCCAATTCACAAAAGAAAATGGCCAAATGATGCTTTAACAAAAGCACGACGAACCCCAGGGAGCAAATTATGTCCCTAGAAGAAGGTGAGAGATTTTCTTCTCAGTTAAGCAAATTAGGATTTAGAAAAATCCAAATTCTCGGCTGCAGATGAAAGCCCTGGTGGGCTCCCTGGAGCACCTGTGAGAGCTCCCAGGCAGGAGTTTTCATCAGGGCCTGCCTTCAGAAAGCAGCAAAGGTTCACTCGGTGTCTGTGAAGAGAAGAGGAGCCTGCTCCTTGCAGATGGGGACGTTTGTGCTGCTCAGTGAGATCAGTGGGAAATTGGCTCCCAGCTCCAGAAGGGAACAGCCAGGCAATGTCTGCAACTCAGAGAGAAGAAAAGCATTACTATTAAAATTAATTACCTCTCAAGCCCCCTTCATCTTGATCTCAGTGCACGAGAAGATGGATTTGCTGCTCTAAGCAGAGGGGTGGAGGAGAATTGGAGCAGATTTTCCAGCAGCATTAAAAGCCTGAGGTTGCTGAGTGGGGGAGGCTCCACGGGGCACTTTGGGAACCTGTTGTGAGATCCTGGCCTGGGGGCCTGGGGCTGGGCCTTGTGCTCAGTTTTTGGGACTCTTTGCTGCAGTTGAGCACAAAGTCTCAGCCTCAGGGGGTTGGTCCAGCGTGGCTCATCCCCTCGGGTGCCCAGGGGCCTCTCTGAGCCTTCCCTCAATGGCCAAAAGCGCCCAGGTTGAACGGTGCTCCTTGCACTTTCAAGGAAATTCAGCACAAACACCACACAACTGTTCTCTTTCACAATAAAAAGGCAAACATCGTAGAATTGCAGAATCACTGAGGTGGGAAGAGCCCTCTGGGATCACCGAGGCCAGCCATGCCCAGCAGTGCCAAGGCCACCGCTGCCTGTGTCCCCAGTGCCACATCCACAGGGCTTCAAATCCCTCCAGCCATGGGCACCCCGCCTGTGCCGGGGCTGGACAGGTGGACATGGAGAAATTTCCCCTAATATCCAACCTAAACGTCCCCTGGCACAGCTTGGGGTCATTTCCTCCTCCTGTCCCTGTTCCCTGGGCCTGCCCGAGCACCTCGCTCGCCCTGACCAAGGAGTTCAGCCCTGCTGCAGGGCAGGATCAAGGATCTCGGCCATTAAAGGCCTCAAGTTTCGGATCAGGTTCCCAAAATCCCTGGGCAAGGCTGGGAAATGGAAGAGGTGATAAAGCAAAGTGATATTTATTGAGTGTGTCATGCACTTATCCCAGCTTTTATTTCCAAGCAGCTTTTGGAAATCTCATCTCTAAGGATTTATTTTTTCCTTCTGCCTCAGCTGCCTGTACCACTCTCCCTCCTTTCTCTGTGCACAGCAGCTCTTGCACCTTCCTCCATCCAGCAAAGGGCCGTGAATCCAGGAAATTCATGAACTCCCAGAAAGTTACAGCTCTTAAAAAAGTCCTCATTTGCAACGTGAAAAATGGTGTGATGTATATCTGGAGCCAGGTGACTTTATGGGGCCATTTCAGAGCAGGCTGGAGCTGTGAGCACACAGATCTGTCTGTAACTGCTGGCTCTGAGCTGGTTTTACCCAGGGGGAACAGCCCCACTCCTGCCTGCCCTGGGCCTCCAGGGCTGCACCTGGGAGAGGCTCTGGGGCTCGATCAGCTGAAATCCACGGAGTGGGTGCAGCTCTGCAGCAGGGGGAATGGCACAAAGGAAAGAGCTGGGCTCCACAAGGCCATCAATTATTTGAAACAATAAATATTGTGCACACTCTGCATTTCTTTTGGTTTCTAAGCCTTTATCAGCCTGAGTGGAGCATTCAGGCTCTTTCCCTGCATCCTTACAAGAAAGCTTTGTGTTTTCTGTTTGGTTTTTTTTCCCTTTTAATGAGAGAAGAAATTCTCCTGTAATCCCATTCCTTCAGGAGCAAGGGCTTTGTGATATGAGACGTAAAAACACTTGTGAAATTCAGCAGAAGGACCCAGCCAGCAGCTGCTTCCTCCAAGCCTGAGTTCCATCTCCTTCCCGGAGGTGCAGGTCTGGCACAGACCAGAACCACAACCAGGCACTGCTTGAATTCCCTCCAGGATGAAATACCAGTTCCAGCACATAGAGAGAGGATCATCAGTCCCCCCAGGATTTGGCTGAGCCATTGTTTGCTTTCTTTACCTCCTTTATGCCCTCCCCAAACTTGTTTTTCTTCTAAGTAATGACTTTTACCTTTATTTAATACAAGGTGTTGATGCATTGCTGGGGGAAACTGAGGAAAGTGGGACCATCCCAGTAATTCAGAATATTCTGTTTCCATGGGTGCTCATGCCAAGGAGTTGTGAGGAGCATTTCACCTCACCCAGGCTCCTCCAAATGTGGAGGCAATTACAGATCCGCAGCACATCTGATTCCAGGCCAAATATTTGATAAAATAAAAAATACATCTGTCACTGCTTTGGCACAATTCTTCTTTCCTGGCAGGAAATTTGTCTTCAACTTTGTCTAATCTTTTTTTTTTTTCTTTTCTATTTTTATAGAAAAAAACTGGGTTCTTTCTCCATTGATCTTCGCACCCTCAGGACTCAGAAAATTGGTTTTGGCAGGAGTTTTACCAGGGTCCCTCTATTTACCTGATGTCAGGGGGAGTATGACACAAGGCTGGGCGTGTGAGCACCGTCCTGGCCAGACCCCCAGCCCAGGAATTCCTGCATTCCCTCCTTCCCTGCATTCCCTGCCTTCCATCTCCCCTTTCCTCAGGTCAGCCCATGCCAGCAGGGAGCTGGGAAAAAAGGGAAGCTCTCAAAAATGGAGATGTTTAGTGGAGCAGCCACCCCCACCACGGTTCTTGTGAGGGTTTGTTCTGTTTGCCTTGGAAGGATCTCCTGGAGGTTCAGGTGCTCTGGTCTCTTCCTCTTCATTCAGCACCACCCTGTCCAGCCTTTCCTGCAGGTCTGTCTGGATGAACTCTGGCCGTGGGAAGGGATTGGCTGCCAGTGGTGCTTCCCTTGCCACTGTGATGGTTTTAATCTGACAAGAGTCAATTCAGGCGGAAAGGAGAAGTTTTTTACAGTGAGGGTGGGCAGGCCCTGGCACAGAGTGCCCAGAGCAGCTGTGGCTGCCCCTGGATCCCTGGCAGTGCCCAAGGCCAGGCTGGACGGGGTTTGGAGCAGCCTGGGACAGTGGGAGGTGTCCCTGGCAGGGCAGGGGTGGCACTGGGTGTTGTTTAAAGTTTCCAGCCCAAACCATTCCAGGATTCCCGGTGCTGGGATTCCAGCCAGCCCTGCTGGCTCTGCTCTGGAGGTACTCTGTGGCCCCTGGCTGCTTGCAGCTCCAGATGTTTTCCCTGATCTCCTGCCAGTGTAAAGAGCAGCTCCAGGCTTGGGGAAGCAGCCCCCAGCAGCGCTGACCTCCAAAGGCTGAGCTTTCCTTCCCCTTCCCTCCCGTTCTGACCATTTCACTCCTCACACAGCCTGGTTGGCCAAGCCAAACTCCCTTTCAGCGCTGGGCACAAAAACCAGCCCAGGATGGAACGAGTGGAGCGCTGGCAGTGAAACTCCCCACCAGAAAGGAAAGGAATTGTAAAAACCAGCTGAGATTTGTGATGCAGCTCCACAAGGCAATTCCTGCAGCAGAGCAGGAGAGCTCGGGGATGAGTGACTCCATCCTGAGCAGAGTCTGGAGCCTCATGTTTATAAGTCGTGTGAAAGGAGAGGAGATATTTATGACTCGAGAAGATATTTATGACTCTTTTTCCAGCTGCTGTCTCAGACTGATGCCGGGGCACATCTGAGGAATCACTCTCATCCTCAGCCTTCATCACCAGCCCAATCCCAACCTGTCAGGCCAACGTTTTTTGGGTTTATTTGCAGAACAATTCCGCAGGGTGATTAAGAGGGAGCCTCACCAGTTAATGTTTTTGTGCTTGGAGGCAGTGGGAAGAGCAACAGACAAAGCCCTTGGCACATGAACGCAAACAAGAGTTGCAGAGGAGCCAATACCAATCCTTCACCTCCTGCTTTTTGTTTTAAATGTTTTAAATCTTTTTGTTTTAAACCAATTCTGGTTCTCCAGGAAATAATTTATGCACTGAGAAGGTTCAGAAAAACACCATCCAGCATTCATCTGTCTATTGAGAAACCCAACCATTTTACAGCTGTAAAATTAAACTCAGAATACATGAACCAAAGTTAATTTTGGAGGCAATGAGAAATACTGGAATGCCAAAACCTCCCATTCCCGTCAGTGAGGTTTTAGCGCATTTTAGAGACATGGCTGAGTTTTGCAGCCGAGCTGGGGGTGGAGCTGTACTAAGCAAATTGGGGTTTCCAGAGATTCTTGCTACCCTGAGCAGACTCCGGGAGCTCTGATGTGCCCTGTGAAGCGATACGTGGAATAAATAAACAGCCCCCACACCCTGGGGTGGTTATGAGGTGGGTCTGTATGTCAGTGTCCAGCACAGGTGAGATATCTCTCCAAAACTTGTGTCCCCAGCCTCGGTCTGACCCACACCTTTATTCCCAAAGCTGTTCCATATGCAATACATTGCACAACTTTTTCATGCCTATTCAACCCCTGGCCCCGCCTGTCCTCGCCTCTCATGCTAAATGAGTCCACGCCCTTCTGGGCATGCGTGGTTTGCTGTGGTGGTCGTACGGGGGTCTCTTGGTGGTCCTGAGGCTGAAGATTGTGGTCTTCCTCATGATTGAACTTTTGAACTTTTCCTCTCTGCGCGTGCGCTTTTGGTCCTTTGGTGCTTATCTGAGTACGTCTGTCAGTCTTGATAGGCTTGGAGACAGAGGAGCTTCTTTATCTGGGTTCTTTGCCTCCTCTGGTATTGCTATTTATGCAAAAAGCTCCAGAAATTTGCATTTTCCTATGCCCTTTGAACCATGGCAGAGGTTTCTTTAAGCGAAAGGTTAAAATTCAACACATAATTTTACAAGCTAAAATTTAAATGATTAATTCATTTTGTTAACTCAAGTGAACTCCAAAAAATCTCTATTTCACTTCCCTCCTCAGCTTTGGATGTCTCACTGCTGCAGGACAAGGGCCAAGGGGGTGGCACTGAAATTTCTGAACATCATTAAATTAAACACCCAAATGCAATCAACAAAAAATAGTGGCCAGGTGTGTGCTGGCACCTCTGAAACCCCACCCGAGCTGCACTGGGAAGCCTTTCAGGGCATCCCACAAGGGGCTCTGGGACCCCACAGCACTTCCACTCCCCCAGCTCTGGTGACAGCCCCACGCTGGCCGCAGATGTTGATTTTCCTTGCAGAGATCCCTGCATCCGTCTCGGGATAACCACCCACTTGGGAGACACGGATGAGGAAGCTGTCCCCATAGCTCAGCCTTTGACAGCAGAAAAGCCTCATATTCCTTGTGTTCCTCACCAAGAACAGAAGCTCTGAGTCCTTTGATCCTGGTAAACACCATTTCTTAGACACACGAAACGAGAGTCAGTCAAAAGGAGATGTAACAGAACCCCTGCCTGGGAAGGCGGCTCCTGCCTCGCCGCTCTGCTCCGTGGCACCAACAGCCTTTGAGGGGATCAGAGGGAAGAGCTGCTCTGTGCCGGGGCTCTGGTGGTCCCAGGCACAGGGAGATGAAAGCAGGGAGTGCTTGGAGATAAGTGATGTCAGGAAAATTAATCCACAAACAGAGGAACTTTGTGTCCAGAAAGGAAACAGAGGAGTCCTGTAACTTTATTTGAATAAAAGGAGAGGCCATGGGGCATTTCCCATGGGGGTCTCAAATTTTTAGAGGATGCAGCCTCCCCTTTATCCGAGTTTCCCCGCTGCATTTCCCTCTCTCTTTGCCCATTGGCTGAGGTCCTTGAGAGGTACAGACTGCCCAAATCCCCTAATACAGACCCCCTTCTAATGTGTACCCTCCCCCCCTTTTCTTTTCCTTGTGTCAATCAGTGGAATTCCCGTGGAATTTATGGTTCCTCCTGTTATAAGTAAAAATGAATTGAGCCAAATTTAATATTTAATAAAAACAGGTTTTTATTACGCGACCGAAATTGGGTCTGAGATAACCAGAGTCCAATCAAAACGGGTCAGTGCCGAGCCCGGGTATGGCGCTGGGTGAGACACAGGTCTGACCTCTGCAGCAGAGGGTCCCCTGTGGTCAGACTGACTGTCCTGTCCCAGAGATTTTTATACGGATTTTCCTGCCCGAGGCAGAGTCCCCATTCTTCCGTTCAGAACTTCACATATTCACGTGGAGCTCTTCCTGTGTGACACGGCCGGGGAGTGATGAGCACCCATGGAGCACCCATGATCAGGGAGTGATGAGCACCCATGTCCAGGGAGTGATGAGCACCCATGATCAGGGAGTGATGAGCACCCATGATGGGGGAGTGATGAGCACCCATGATGGGGGAGTGATGAGCACCCATGTCCAGGGAGTGATGAGCACCCATGATTGGGGAGTGATGAGCACCCATGATGGGGGAGTGATGAGCACCCATGATGGGGGAGTGCACCCATGTCTGGGGAGTGATGAGCACCCATGATGGGGAGTGATGAGCACCCATGATGGGGAGTGATGAGCACCCATGATTGGGGAGTGATGAGCACCCATGATGGGGAGTGATGAGCACCCATGTCCAGGGAGTGATGAGCACCCATGATCAGGGAGTGATGAGCACCCATGATGGGGAGTGATGAGCACCCATGATGGGGAGTGATGAGCACCCATGATGGGGGAGTGATGAGCACCCATGTCCAGGGAGTGATGAGCACCCATGATGGGGAGTGATGAGCACCCATGATGGGGAGTGATGAGCACCCATGTCCAGGGAGTGATGAGCACCCATGATGGGGAGTGATGAGCACCCATGATGGGGAGTGATGAGCACCCATGTCTGGGGAGTGATGAGCACCCATGATGGGGAGTGATGAGCACCCATGATGGGGAGTGATGAGCACCCATGATTGGGGAGTGATGAGCACCCATGATGGGGAGTGATGAGCACCCATGTCCAGGGAGTGATGAGCACCCATGATGGGGAGTGATGAGCACCCATGTCCAGGGAGTGATGAGCACCCATGATGGGAGAGTGATGAGCACCCATGATCAGGGAGTGATGAGCACCCATGTCCAGGGAGTGATGAGCACCCATGACTGGCGAGTGATGAGCACCCATGTCTGGGGAGTGATGAGCACCCATGTCCAGGGAGTGATGAGCACCCATGTCTGGGGAGTGATGAGCACCCATGATTGGGGAGTGATGAGCACCCATGATGGGGAGTGATGAGCACCCATGATGGGGAGTGATGAGCACCCATGATTGGGGAGTGATGAGCACCCATGATGGGGAGTGATGAGCACCCAGGAATGTTCAGAGAGGCCAAGGAGGCAACAACCACCACGGGTAAAAATGGACCAGCACAGGACTCCTGTGCCAGACACCACCCATCCAAACGCTCCAGAGGCACCAGCTCTCCTTGGAAACTACAGGAATGCCAACAGGCAGCAGGGTGAGGGATGAGGGATGGGGCTGGTGGATCAGGGATGGGCTGGTGGATCAGGGATGGGTTCAGGGGTCAGGGATGGGCTGGTGGATCAAGGAGAGGGCTGGTGGGTCAGGGATGGGCTGATGGGTCAGGGATGGGCTGGTGGGTCAGGGATGGGCTGGTGGATAAAGGATGGGGCTGGTGGATAAAGGATGGGGCTGGTGGATAAAGGATGGGGCTGGTGGATCAGGGATGGGGCTGGTGGGTCAGGGATGGGCTGATGGGTCAGGGATGGGCTGGTGGATAAAGGATGGGGCTGGTGGATAAAGGATGGGGCTGGTGGATCAGGGATGGGGCTGATGGGTCAGGGATGGGCTGATGGATAAAGGATGGGGCTGGTGGATCAGGGATGGGGCTGGTGGATAAAGGATGGGGCTGGTGGATCAGGGATGGGGCTGATGGGTCAGGGATGGGGCTGGTGGATAAAGGATGGGGCTGATGGGTCAGGGATGGGGCTGGTGGGTCAGGGATGGGGCTGGTGGGTCAGGGATGGGGCTGGTGGATAAAGGATGGGGCTGGTGGATAAAGGATGGGGCTGGTGGATCAGGGATGGGGCTGGTGGATAAAGGATGGGGCTGATGGGTCAGGGATGGAGCTGGTGGCCCCAGAGATTTTGGTGGCCACTTGGGTCTACCAAACCCGTGCAGCCTCGAGGGTCCTTTGGCTTGCAGGGGTGCCAGGGCTTGCCAAGAGCTTTGGGCACCTCTCTGCCACCAGGACTGCAAGCCCAGCTCTTCTGAGTCCCAGGGAGGCTGTGGAAAAGACAGACCTGTGCTGGGAAGGGCCTCAGTGGCTGGGCTGCTGCAGGGCTGCGCCAAATGCACCTGAGGTGGCATTGGGGTGATGTAAATCAGGACCAGGAGGGTCCTCTGGAGTGGGATCCTGACACTTCTGTCCTGTGGAAGGGCAATAAAACCAAATCCATCAACCAACACAGGGCAACCTGCTGGAACTCCCTCCGTAACAGTGAATTTCTGATGGATTGCCAAGGAAAAATGGCACCATTTTCCCTCCATTATGAAGATTTGTGTCATTGTTTTCCCCACATTTGAGCAGCTCTTTAAGGGCCCAGCAATCCAAACCAGAATGAGAGGTCTGAGCCCTGTTTAGTCTCAGGTTCCATCCACAGACAGAAGAAAAGCCAGATGTCGATTTGCCTGGTGCAGAAAAGGCAAAACATCCAGGCTCTGATTTCCCAACAAGCCTTCCTTTCTCCCTCTGAAAAAGACGAGAAGAAAAGCTCCCCTTTTATTAAGATGCCATTTGCTGCAGAGAAAAGATATTAGGGAGGAAAGTGAGGGAGCAATGCCCACTTGATGACCTTGTCCACATGAAGATGGATGACCCAGAGCTGCTCAAACCCTGATTATGCAGAACCTCCCCTGGAGAAATGCGTTTGTCTGGGTGGACACGGCAAAGGAGCTCATCAAACAGAGCAGCAGAGAGGGAGAGATGAAACAGTGAGCAGCTGCCTTCCAGGAAATGCTCTCAGACTCACATTTTCATTAGTCCCAAATTCAATCACAGTTTGAGGGAAGCAAAAGATAAAGAGCAAGGGAACGTTTAAAGGATTCTTCAGAGAGGGAGGCAGGCTCGGGTCCCCATTAAACCCCGACTGAATTTATTGTTATTCCTCCCATCCCTGCTGTGCCCAGGCAGGGTGAGATTCCCAGAGTGGCACTGGCTGGGCTGAGCCCGAGGAGGGCACAGGGCTGGGGATCCAGCTGCTGGGAGGTGCTGCTGGAAATGCTGAGCTGGGAGAGCGGCTGAGCCACCCCGGGGCTGGGCAAGGGCTCTGCTCCCTGCTCTGGGCAGCCCAAACACAGAGCAGGGCCAGGGGCTGGGTCAGCTCAGCAGCACTGACAGCAGGGACAGGAGAATTATCCATGTAATCACTGCCTTTGCCAGAGAAAAGTGCTGAGCAGCTTTCCAGGGCCTGAAGGGGCTCCAGGAGAGCTGCAGAGGGACTGGGGACAAGGCCTGCAGGGACAGGAGCCAGGGAATGGCTCCCAGTGCCAGAGGGCAGGGCTGGATGGGATCTTGGGAACTGGGAATTGTTCCCTGGCAGGGTGGGGAGGGGCTGGGCTGGAATTGCCAGAGCAGCTGGGGCTGCCCCTGGATCCCTGGCAGTGCCCAAGGCCAGGCTGGACACTGGGGCTGGGAGCACCTGGGGCAGTGGGAGGTGTCCCTGCCATGGCAGGGGTGGCGCTGGGTGGGATTTAGATCCCTCCCAGCCCAAACCATTCCATGGTTCTGTGTTTCTGTGGAATACAGAACAGCTGGAGAGAAGGAGGAATTGAGGGAATGGCCACACCAAGGCTTTGCTGCAGGTGCTGGAAGGGACAGGAGGTGCAGGAGAGCAGCACCATGCCTTTGGCACAGAGCAAAAGGGAACAAACTGCTTAGTGATGTATTTTCCTGGGCAAAATTAATGATTTCGGTCCCTGTCCCTTTACCTTTTTCTATTCTGTTTCATTTTGGAAGCACCATGTCCATGGGAGGAAGGGTGAAACGACTGGAGTTAGAGTGATGTCAGATCCTGACAGAATAAACCCAACTGCAGAACTGAGACCCAGCTCTGGGGAAGGGGAGGCCCTTTCTGTTAATATGGAAAAGAGCTGCATTGTGAGTCTGCTTTCAAAAGAGCCAGGGCAATTAGAATTCCAGGCTGCCACACAGGCTACAGTAAAACAGCAATGTGAAGTGCTGGGTCTTTATTACAGACAAATTGTCAGAGCTCGTGGTGGAAACCTGCCCTGAGGGCGATCAGAGAGGAGCTGGGCAGCACCTGCTGCTCCGCTGCCAGGACTGACATGAAAGCAGCTGGGAACAGGAGGAGTTTGTGCCTCTGCCTGCACAGAGCTCTGAGGGTGTGAATTCTCCTCCCTGCTGTGTGCTCAGTAAATGATGAACTCATTTGAGGCAGATTGGAGGCTGCAGTCCCAGCTGACCTCTCCTGGCATGCCTGAGCACCAGGGCTCCCTCGCCCTCTGCTCTCACGTGCCCCAGAGTTCCAGAGGAGCTGGATCTGCCCCAGATCCAGCAGTCAGCCCCAGCCACGGGCTCTGAGCGCTCTGGCCAGGCCTGGAGAAGGGGCAGTGGCCAGGGGAGAGCGGGGTTGGCTTCACGCCCAGCACCTCCTCCAGCTCCCCTTTCCACGTGTGGATCCACCCGGGGATGCACCCAGCCCTGCCCAGAGAGCCCCCAGCCCTGGGGGGGCCCTGCTTGCTGCTGCAGGCGATGGCTGGTCCTGCCCGCAGAACGAATGGGCCGTGGGATGTGGGATGTGGGATTTGGGATGTGGGATGTGGGATATGGGCTGTGAGATATGGGCCGTGGGATATGGGATGTGGGACATGGGATGTGGGATGTGGGATGTGGGACATGGGATGTGGGATATGGGCTGTGAGATATGGGACGTGGGATATGGGATGTGGGATTTGGGATATGGGCTATGGGCTGTGGGATGTGGGATATGGGATATGGGCTATGGGATATGGGCTGTGGGATATGGGCTGTGGGATATGGGATATGGGCTATGGGATCTGGGATATGGGCTATGGGATATGGGATATGGGATATGGGCTGTGGGATATGGGCTGTGGGATATGGGATATGGGCTATGGGATCTGGGATATGGGCTATGGGATATGGGATATGGGATATGGGCTGTGGGATATGGGCTGTGGGATATGGGATATGGGCTATGGGATATGGAATATGGGATATGGGATATGGGCTGTGGGATATGGGCTGTGGGATATGGGATGTGGGATATGGGACATGGGATATGGGATATGGGATATGGGCTATGGGCTATAGGATATGGGATATAGGATATGGGCTAGGGGCTATGGGATATGGGATACGGGATATGGGATATGGGATATGGGCCATGGACAGTCCTGGGGGAGGAACAGTCCTTGGAGAGGGACAATCCTGGAACAGGGACAGTCCTGGAACAGGGACAATCCTGGAACAGGGACAATCCTGGAACAGGGACAGTCCTGGAACAGGGACAATCCTGGCCTCCTGGGCATCCATCCGGTTGAGAGCCAGGCCCCTGGCCGTGTGAGCTCTGTCCTGGCCGCTGCAGGAGCCTGGGAAGGCCCAGGAGTGGTGGATGTGCTCCCTCTGGCAGCCCCTGCCTCAGTCTCTCCCTGAGCAGGCTTCCAGGAGGAATGTCCGAGGCTGCAGGGCCCCGTCCTGCCAAGGAGGAAATCCGTCCCTCTGCCTGCCTAATTACCCTGCTGTAATTAGGCAGCTCCCTTGGCTGTGCTGCAGGTTTCACCTGCACACCACGTCAGCTCTTCCTCAGCCACCTCCAAAGGAATGAGCATTCCCAGGTTATCGGTGCTGTGGGATTCCGTGTCCCAGCGGGGCTCAGGGTGCACCAGGAGCTCTCTGGAGGCAGGAGATGATCCCTGCCCTGAAGTGCAGGAGGATGAACAGGGCTGGGTTTGTGGATTCACCACGAGTATCTGCGGGTGCCTTCCTCAAAGGGTGCTCAGGCCTTAGAAGTGCCCTGGGGGTGTCCAGGGAAGGGCTGGACGTGGCACTGAGTGACAATGGAGAGATTGGGCACAGCTCAAACTTGATCATCCTGGAGCTCTTTTCCAGCCTGAATGATTCCATGGAAACTGAAATCACCTTTCCTGCAGGAGCACTGCCACTGCCAGGCTCCAGCTTCACCAGCAGAGCCCACAGTGCCCCTCTCCAAGGGCTGATGCTGCAATCCCAGATCTGCACTTTTCCCTTTCATTTTTGGTGGTTTTTTTTCCTCTGGAACTCTGTTCCCTGCAGGAGGGAGCTGCTTCCCCCTCTCAGTGCTTCCCGGGATAAATCAGGGATGCTAAAGCACATTTTATTTGGAGTGTCTGCTGAGCAGCAATTCATCACTGCCAGGTTATCTGAAAATCCCCATTTGTTGCTGCTTTATTCCCCACTGCAGGAGCACAGAGGGACATCTCCATTGCAGCCATTAATCCTGCTCAGAATTCCACCAGTGGCTCTCAGGAAGGAAAAAAGGGTGTTTGGGAAGGTGGAGCTTTGCTGGAAATCAGGATGGACTGGGGAAAACCAGGGGGGTTCTCTGGGACCCTGCACGGGGTCGGGGTTGAGGAGAGGGAGAGCTCTGCCAGCAGCTGGACACAGAAAAGGAACTGCTGCAAAGCTCTGGGAAAACGAGTGTTCCTCTGCAAGCTTTGAGCTCAGTTCATTAAAGGGTATTCTTGGAATATTTCTTTTCCAAATGAAGGCACACGGCCAAAGCAAGTGACCATGAACTTGGCACCCGTGGGCTCTCCGGTCGTTTTCTCTCTCTGATCACTGAGCCAGGCTCTGCTTTTAAGGTGAGAGTATTGAATCCGTAGTTTCGAGGACCACGGATTCTCCTTCATTAGATCTACAAAATGTGTTTTTGAGGAGCACCGTGTCCCAGAATGGTTTGCGTTGGAAAGGACCTCAAAGATCACTTCCAGTGCCACCCCTGCCCTGGCAGGGACACTTCCCACTGCCCCAGGTGCTCCCAGCCCTGTCCAGCCTGGCCTTGGGCACTGCCAGGGATCCAGGGCAGCCCCAGCTGCTCTGGGCACCTGTGCCAGGGCCTGCCCACCCTGCCAGGGGAGAATTTATCCCCAATATCCAATGGAAACCTACTCTCCATCCTTAAATCCATTTCCTCAGAGCCAGTCCAAGCCCAGTTCAAGCCCTAGGCCTCACTGCCAGCACTCAGTGATTACAAGTGAGACTTCCAGGAGGTTTTGCACAGTTTAGTTACTAAGCCACATTTAGAAAATTCCCTTCATTATTCAAACTTCTCATGCTGCTGCCAACCCCAGGCCTGTGCCCTGTGCTGGCTCCCAGGGCTTGGAGTTCCTCCTCTGTTCCCAAGATCCCATCTACAAAGAGTAGGAAAGTTTCCATGGATCAGGTGATCTCTCCTACTCCCCAGCCTCTTCCTAATACTCCATCCATGTATAGGAAAAATGGATTTGTAGGACCCAGTGCTGGGTGTGCATGGGGCTTCTGCAGGGTCATTTGCTGCCATCCCTTTCCAAATTAGCCCCACCCCCTCCATTACTCCGGTTTCTCCAGCAAGTGTTCCTCAAAACCCTGGAAAAGAGATCCTTAATGAATAATTGCATCTCATTGATCTCCTTAACTGGAATCACTTATTTGCTTAAAATTTGAGAATTTGCTACTGTCCCTCAGGTCATTTTGTTTGGAGCGATGCAGGCTGCTAGGGAGCTAATTATGTAAAATAGCAATTAATTTCCCACTGCCATGATAAATATTTGCCTTAAAAGATGTCTCTCTCTCCTGATGAGCTGCAGCCCTTTGGAGGCTGTTCCCTGCATGGCACAGGCCAGAGAACAGGGCTGTCCTGGCACAGCGAGGGCTCAGTCTGGGTTTTCAGACACGGGCGGTTCCTTTGTGCTCAAGCCCTGCTGCTCTGTGTGCAGCCCTGAAGGAGGAGGGTTGTAGATGCCAGCGAGCCCAATGGGCAGAATGCTGATGTCTGACTTAGTTCAGAAGGCTGAATGACTTCTTTGTTATAATTATGTTATAATACATTAATATGCTCTATAAAAGAGGGTACTAAATACTACATGCTACTTTCTCTAGCTATCATATCTCACTCCCTGACAACGCGTGACCCTGTTCTCCAGAGCCCAGCCACACTGGATTGGATTGGCCATCAGGCCCAAACAATCTACCACGGTCCAACCAAGCGCTCACTCTGGGTAAGCAATTCTCCAAACACATTCCACAAGAGAAAAACAAGGAGCAGAAATAGAAATTGTTTTCTCTTTCATTTCTCTCTGTGCACCTTTATAAAAATCCTGAGAGAGAGAGAAATGTGCTTGCCACAGAGGAGTGCAGGGATATCCCACATTTTTTTGACTTTTAGGCATTCCAGGAAGACACAAAGTGCAGAAATCCTCTTAAATCCACTGGGCTTCCTTGTGAGCTCTGCCCCTCTGCCCAGATTCAGGTGGTGGAACATGAGGTCATGGAATCACTGAATGTCCTGAGTGGGAGGGACCCACAGGGATCATGGATCCAGCCCCTGGCCCTGCCCAGACACCCCAACAACCCCGCCCTGTGCACCCCTGGCAGCGGTGTCCAGGCCTCTGCAGGTGTTCCATGCACCAGTGCAGGTGTTCCATGCACCCGTGCAGGTGTTCCATGCTCCCGTGCAGGTGTTCCATGCACCCGTGCAGGTGTTCACCCATGCAGGCGTTCCATGCACCAGTGCAGGTGTTCCATGCTCCCGTGCAGGTGTTCCATGCACCCGTGCAGGTGTTCACCCATGCAGGCGTTCCATGCACCAGTGCAGGTGTTCCATGCACCCGTGCAGGTGTTCAATGCTCCCGTGCAGGTGTTCCATGCACCAGTGCAGGTGTTCCATGCACCCGTGCAGGTGTTCCATGCACCCGTGCAGGTGTTCCATGCTCCAGTGCAGGTGTTCCATGCACCCTGCAGGTGTTCCATGCTCCAGTGCAGGTGTTCCATGCTCCAGTGCAGGTGTTCCATGCACCCTGCAGGTGTTCCATGCTCCAGTGCAGGTGTTCACCCGTGCAGGTGTTCCATGCACCCTGCAGGTGTTCCATGCACCAGTGCAGGTGTTCCATGCACCCTGCAGGTGTTCCATGCTCCAGTGCAGGTGTTCCATGCACCAGTGCAGGCGTTCCATGCTCCAGTGCAGGTGTTCCATGCACCAGTGCAGGTGTTCCATGCTCCAGTGCAGGTACTGGCTGCAGGCTGTGGGTCAGGTGTCCCTTCCCACTGTGAGCCTGTGGAGAGGGGGGAAGCTCCAGAAGACACAAATCCATCTTGGTCTGTAGAAGGAGCCCCGGTCTGAGCTCTCCTGGCACAGCAAAGCTCTTGGGATGGATGCCCTGAAGGACTGCAGGGACCAAGGGCTGAGAAATGGGGAAAGAGAGAAAAATTCCAGCTGGGACAGCGGCTGCCAGTTCTGCAGAGCCCCTGGGACGGCGACTGGGGCTGAGCCCGACTCAGAGCTCAGATCCCACCTGCACCAGCTCCGCTGAAAGCAGTGGGAACCGTGAAAGAGCAGGGAGCTGTGGGAGATGTCCATGGATTCCAGCTGGAACCCCTTGGGAACGAGGGCAGAGCCCCCAGGGGAAGGGCACTGCTGCTCTCTGAGCCTGAGGATCAGCTGCTCTGCAGCAGATACAAGCGATGCTTGGAAGCAAAACCTTTCCCAAAGCTGGCGGGTTTGGGGAGAGATGTTTTGTTTGTTTCTGTGTGTGAGAGACATTTATAAAATCAATGTCATGTTCCCGCAGCCCAGCAGGCCCATTCCTGCTGCCAGGGCTGCACAGCTCCCTGTCCCACAGGGCCCCTGCTCATTTATTTCTCTTCCAGCTGCCATAAAGGCAGTGACTGAACCATTTTTCCTGTTTGTGGAAACCTTGATGCTGCCAGATGGGAAACACAAGCAATAACCAAAGTGTGGCTGCGGGACTGGTTCATTCACCAGGTTTTACAGAAGGAACTGGCTGAATTCCCTGCACAAGGAATGGTGGCTATGAATCAAGTCCTGGAGTTGCCATGGCTTAGTGGGTTGCTGACCTCCAAGACAGACACAGAAATGAGCTGTTTGGATGTTCTCTTCCATCTCATTGCCAAGGAAATGTTGTACATTCCATGAAATGCAGGGAAACCGAGAGTTCCTGGGGTGGCTGAGAGCTCCCAGGGAGCTCCCTGACCTGTCCTGGCTCAGCAGCTCCCAGGAATGTGTCAGCTCCAGGCTCTCTGAATTCATTTTTCTCTGCAAGGAGCTGAATTTTGCCTTTTGTGAGCACAGAGCATCCTGGCCCAGCTGCATCCTCACTTCCACCCTTTATTCCACTGGCTTTCCCAAACCACTTGGGCACCTTCGCCCTGGTGCCAGAGCCGAGGTGTGAAGTGACATCCCAGAGAGCAGCAGAGGCAGGCAGGAACAGCGGGGCTTGTTCAGGCTGGGATCTTATTGAGAACACAATTCAACCCTCACCAGAGATGAAAAGAATCCTTTATTTTTATTCTGCCGTCGCTTCCAGCCTGTCTCTTTTGCTGCCAGTCCTGGCAGGGCAGGAGCAGCAGTAAAAGCCATTCCTGTTGTGTTTAATTGTTCCAGGGGAACGGGAGCCTGCCATGGAAGAGGCCCACGGCAGAGGAACTGTCAGCCTTTGAATTTGGGCAGGGAAAACCAGCTGCAGGGGCTGGTGGTGAAATCAAACCTGAACGCTGGGAGAGCTCCCCTGCCCCGCCTGGCACGTGCCAGCCCTCTCCTACTTCCACAGGGCAACTGCTCCGTGGCTTCTGCCAAACACGGTGTTCCCTGCCTGAGAAGCACCTGGATCCTGCTGCTTCCCCCCAGCCATTTGCACAAAATCACTCTGATTATCCCAACGCTTCCCCAAAATACGGCTGGAACAGGAGCTGCAATTACTGTCATTGCAGTGCAAATTTCCCTCCCCATAATCACTGCCCATTACACCGGCTCCAAGGCACCTTCAGCTTCACCTGGGAGATGCTGAAACAAAGATTTACCTTATCTAACTCTTTCCAGCTTTAGGGAGGCTATTTCCTTCCTTCCTTCCTTCCTTCCTTCCTTCCTTCCTTCCTTCCTTCCTTCCTTCCTTCCTTCCTTCCTTCCTTCCTTCCTTCCTTCCTTCCTTCCTTCCTTCCTTCCTTCCTTCCTTCCTTCCTTCCTTCCTTCCTTCCTTCCTTCCTTCCTTCCTTCCTTCCTTCCTTCCTTCCTTCCTTCCTTCCTTCCTTCCTTCCTTCCTTCCTTCCTTCCTTCCTTCCTTCCTTCCTTCCTTCCTTCCTTCCTTCCTTCCTTCCTTCCTTCCTTCCTTCCTTCCTTCCTTCCTTCCTCCCTTCCTCCCTTCCTCCCTTCCTCCCTTCCTCCCTTCCTCCCTTCCTCCCTTCCTCCCTTCCTCCCTTCCTCCCTTCCTCCCTTCCTCCCTTCCTCCCTTCCTCCCTTCCTCCCTTCCTCCCTTCCTCCCTTCCTCCCTTCCTCCCTTCCTCCCTTCCTCCCTTCCTCCCTTCCTCCCTTCCTCCCTTCCTCCCTTCCTCCCTTCCTTCCTTCCTTCCTTCCTTCCTTCCTTCCTTCCTTCCTTTTCACCTCATTAGTGACCATAACACAAACCCTAAAACTGACAGAACTCACAAAATGAATTAAGGCGTGTGGATAAATTGCTTTTTCCCATAGGTACCTACAAATGTATTTTATATTCTCTCCTTTGGAACTAAAGGGGGAGCAGCAGAGGTAAACACAGCCAAAATAATGAGAAAATTGGGTATTAGGTTTGTCCTGGCAGAGTTTTCTTGGAAATATCCATCTGGATACCTCAGGAACCTTCAGGTCCCCAAATGTGCTTTAAAAATAGTAAGATTTCATAAATACAAATCAATAGTGAGGCTCAGTTTTGCCTTTCCAGTGGGTTCCTTGGCCATCCTGTACTGCTTGATCTCACTCCTCAGTCCTGCGAGTCCAAACCCTTATTTTTTCTTTAAAATCAGAAGCTGAAATATCTTTTACCCCTGAGTCTGGAACTCAGAGCTTCCAGAATATTGAATATTACCAGTTTTTTTTTTAATCAAACAGTCCGAATTTTTACATTTTCTCTATTTTGACTGGTTAAGGCTTGCACAGTGAGCGAGTGAGCAGCTCTCAGGCTCCTTCCCCTTCTCCCTCCTGCAGCCTTTCAGGAGTTTATTTTTAAAAGTACCACCCAGGGCATTGGAATAGCAATAAAGAATAGGTTAAACCTCTGATGTTTCATCCCAGGAAAGCTGAAAAGATTAATGCACTTGTCTGCAACCTGAGCCTGTGCAGTTCCCACTCCACAGAGCCGAGCAGCAGGGACAGCAAGTCCTTTATTGCCCAAGCCCTGCTGCAGGACCGTGGCACTGCCTGGGCACCAGAACTGCCCTGGCTGCTCAGAGGGAGGGTGGGGACAGCCTGCTGCCTTCAGGGGACAGCCTGCTGCCTTCAGGGGACAGCCTGGCAGCTGTGGGGCATGGCAGGGCTGCTGTGGGATGGGTTACACCTCGCTGTGGGTTGGGATTTTTTGTGGTGGAATCACAAAGTCACTGAGGTTGGAAAAGATCTCCTGGACCATCGAGTCCGAGCTGAGCCTGATCCCCACCAGAGCCCTGAGTGCCACGTCCAGGCCCTCCTTGGACACCTCCATCATTCCCTGGGCAGCCCCTGCCAGGGGCTGACCACCCTTTCCATGGGAATTCCTGCTGCTGTCCAGCCTGACCCTCCCCTGGTGCTGTTCGAGGTTCTGCTGCTTTGCATGGGACAAAGGCTCATCCTGGCAGCTCCTAAAGGCTCTCAGAGCCTCAGCTGCCCCAGCTGGGCCTGGGAAACTTCCCTGACCCCTCAAACACAGCCCAGGGCAGCCTCACAGGGGGTTACACCTGTCCAAGCGTTGCCTAAATTTCTCTCCTTCCAGAGTTTTCATCCTTAGACTCACAGATCGCAGAATCCCAGAAGGTCCTGAGCTGGATCCAACCCTAGCCTGGCCCAGACACCCCAATCATCCCACCCTGGGCACCTCTGCACCCCAGGTGTGTCCCAGCCCCTCAGTTCCTGCAGTTCTGCACCCCAGGTGTGTCCCAGCCCCAGTTCTGCACCCCAGGTGTGTCCCAGCCCCTCAGTTCCTGCAGTTCTGCACCCCAGGTGTGTCCCAGCCCCAGCTCTGCACCCCAGGTGTGTCCCAGCCCCTCTTTCCCTGCAGTTCTGCACCCCAGGTGTGTCCCAGCCCCAGCTCTGCACCCCAGGTGTGTCCCAGCCCCAGTTCTGCACCCCCAGGTGTGTCCCAGCCCCTCATCCCCTGCAGTTCTGCACCCCCAGGTGTGCCCCAGCCCCAGCTCTGCACCCCAGGTGTGTCCCAGCCCCTCAGTTCCTGACTCAGACACCAAAGATCTCATTTTGCTAAAAGGCTGTGATTCCTGGAATCATTTTATACCCCACAAAAATGGGAATAAATGGCAATCACTGCGTTGTTACCATTATTTGCACAGAGCAAACACATAATTAGGTGGGGAGTGAGGATCAAGTTAATGGCATTTGCTAAATGATTGTATCGAATTTCAGATGTTTCAAGAGACTTGGCTTTTTCATTATTCTTTAATTTGGATTTTCTTGCTTTTTCTCCCCTAAGCAGCTTTTCAGAGGTTAGATTATTGTTGCTGTTAATATTTCTGGGTGTTCCTAATTCAGCTGTATCTGGTTTTTGAGATTATTTATGTGTCGAGTGTCTTTGTTAATAGAAACCAGACTCTTTAGGATGGCAAGTGTGAGTGACAGCCAAAGAAATCACTTCATCCAGGATTCCTGACACAATATTTTGACAATTTCATTTGAAGTAAGACACTGTGATTGTCAGTTCAGTTACAATATGGTTGTTGCTCCCTAGTGGGGAAAAAAAAATCAGAAAATTGAAGGAAATCAGATTCCCAGCTAAATGGTTTTTCCAGTAGAACATTCAGGTCCTGCCCTTGCCTCTCATCGCTCGTGTACAACACTTGAAATGCATAAAGGGAGAACAAATACCCGGGAAGTGCTGGAGAGCCCTTGGAATAAACACCGGGAAAATCCAGGTAATGCCTCGCCCTCCAGGCTGGGAACAGTTCTACCATTTCTGCTGCTTTTCTCCCCAGTGCAGCGCCCACAGCAACCCCCAGCACTGCTCACGGAAATGCTCTGGGGCTTCTTTCTATTTCTAAGCCAAGAAAATCCTCGTTAAACGGGAAGATGTCAGAACTGCCTGTGCCCGGCAATGCTGGAAGCTGGGGAGGGCAGGAGGAGCCCTGCGAGGAAATGAGGCGGCACGTGCAGGGAATTGTTGGAGAAACTTTATTTCTGGGAAGGTTTGGAAGTGGAAATGTGCCAGGAGATGCATTTGTGATGGATGATAAAAATCTCCTCTGCTTGCAAGAAGGACTTTTCCCCCAAAAAGGGGTTCTTGTAGCACCAGGTGCTTTGGACAGAGGGATCAGGAACCACTGCAGGGGGTTCTCAGCCAGGATTATTTCTTGATTTTTCACAGTAACCAAATAACAGCAAATAACAACCTCTCCATCTGATCCTCACATTCCTTTGGAGTTGTGGGGTTTTTTAATCTTTCTCCAAATTCTTGAAGCCTGGAAGTCGCCGGCAAGAGAAAACACTGAGCTGGTTCAAGTAATTTCAGTTAAAATCCCTCTCTCCTGCTCTGTGTGTTTTTGATCATGGAACAGCTTTTTAGGCAGAGTGAGAATTTGAGCAGAAAGCTGTTGTTTGGGTTAAAATATCTCCCATTTTGATCACTGAACATTTTGATGCTTTGCATATCCTCCTCATTTTCTGCCTCTCTCTGCCTTGGCTCCAGTCCAGTGGGAAAAGGAGGCAGGGTTTTTTTGGCTGGGTGGGTTTGTGGGTTTTTTTTCTTATTTCAACTTCGGAGAAAGAAAAAAAAACAAAAAACAACCCAACAACATTTAGAGGTATTTTGATGTTTTTAGGGAGTTAGAAAACACTTTTCCCTCCAACAGCTGTAACACACCAGATGCTCCTGTCTCTCCTTGCTCCTCTGAATTCTTTGCACTCTTCTCCTTTTTCTCCTTTGCTCATGAAATTCCCTTTTCCAGTCTCTGTGCCCGTTGTTCAGTGATGAGCTGGGGGCTGCTGGAGCCCTGACCCCTCTCCTGGCGCTGCAGGAGGGGTGCCTGAGCCCAGCCTGGCCTAAAGCAGGCCCTGCCTTTTGTTTCTGCCCGGGTTCTGTTGGGAGGGAGCCTCTGCGTTGGGAACTCTGATGGATGAAGCAGAGCCATTGTCAGCACGGGCCTTGTTTTCCTTTTGGAAGTGCTCACTGTGACAGAAACGCTCATTGTTGTGGTGGAGAACATAACCTGCTTTCTTCCCAGAGAACACAGACGGGGACGGATGTACCCAGGCCTGGAAAAACTCGGAATTAGCTGGGCTGGACTTGTTTCAGCTGAAGAGGCTTCTGTGGAAGGAGGAACAATCTCGTCTCTCTGTCCATCTTGTGCAAAGCAGACAGCAGTGGATTGGAATTCATGACACAACAATTAGTGAACATGGAACAGGGGGCTGGGAAAGTGGGATTTCCGTCACGGATATTTGCAGGAGGGGTTGATGGGTTGGCAATGTTTTGCTGCAAGTGGTTTATATATGTGTATCTATGGATACATGCACACCCCGATGCTGTTCTGGGCTAACGTCTGGATTCGGTTTTAAGCAGCTTTTCACAGAAGGAGAAGGTTGGGAAAGGCCAAAATCTGAAAAAAAATCCATGAACCAACTGAAAACTGGGGGAAATCACCATAAATGTTGTGTTTTCAGCTGTGATTTTGTTCATCCCTCTGCCAGCAGTTAAAACTCTGGCTATTTCCCCCCGGTACCTCTGACCCTGGTGTCAGGACAGTGTGGCACCGGCCCTGGGATGGACTGAGGGATCAGGTCCTGCCAGGCTGGCTTGGCACAGGTGGGAATTCTACAAAGTGGGGCTTGAACTGGCCACCCTGCCCAGAGTGAGCAGTAATTCCTGCTTGGGGAGCGCGGCCCTGAGTCTCTCTACTGAAATAATCCTCTGCAATGTGGCTGGAAAAGGTTTAATTTGTCTGCTGAGAGAAAAGAGAGAGAGAGGAAGAGGCTGCAGAGAGCAACAGGCAGCACATCCAGGCTGAGGGGCCTCTGTGGATTAGAGCAGTGCAGGAAAGGAAAAAAAATATTTAGAGAGCGTTTGTTACCAGTGCTGACTGCAGTGAGGGTGGGGAGAGGCCGGTGGGACCCAGCTCCTGCTGCATTCCAGGAATTCCCTGGAATTGCAGGGATGTGGGGAGGGCTGGGATGTGCTGCACCCACAGGAGCCAGGGCTGCAGATTGCAGCTGTCAGCTGAGGTGTTTGCACAGCCAAACAACCACATCCCATCTCACTCCTCTTATCTGCAGCTCACAGAGTGGCAGCAGCTCAGAGAGGGCTCTCTAAAAATGTTCCTGGCTCGGAGCTGGGCTGGGTCAGAGCCCTGGGTTGGTTCCAGCCGCCTCCATGCAGGAGCTGAGCTCCTGCTCTGTCCCTGGGTGCCCTCTCCGTGGGTCCTTACAGGGCTTTGCTTTCCAGCAGACTCCATCTGCTCCTGCCTCTGCCATCCCTACAGGAACGCCTGGCTACAGCCCTGCTGCTGGGAGGGACATTTTGTCATGGAATTACAGAGTCAGTAATGTTGGAAAGACCCTCAAAGATCAAAGAATCCAACCTTTAACCCAGCACTGCCAAAGCCACCCCTAACCCGTGTCCCCAAGTGCCACACCCACGGGGCCTTTAAATCCCTCCAGGGATGGGGACTCCACCACTGTCCTGGCTGGACAGCCCTTTCCAGGAGGGAATTTTCCCAAATATCCACCCTGAGCCTGCCCTGGCCCAGCCTGAGGCCGTTCCCTCTCCTCCTGTCCCTGTTCCCTGGAGCAGAGCCCGACCCCCCCGGCTGTCCCCTCCTGGCAGGAGCTGTGCAGAGCCACAAGGTCCCCCCTGAGCCTCCTTTGCTCCAGGCTGAGCCCCTTCCCAGCTCCCTCAGCCTCTCCTGGGGCTGCAGCCCCTTCCCTGGACATGCTCCAGCTCCTCGGTGTCCTTCTTGTCCTGAGGGGCCAGAGCTGCCCCCAGGATTGCTCTCCTGAACCCCAAATCAGGATATCCTGAGGGGGAAGGACCCATGGGACCCTCCCGTCCGACGCCTCAGGAACGGCCCCTGCGGGGCTGAGCAGCCACCTCGGGCCTCTCAGCACCAGGCCCTGACCCCTGAGCCAGCGCTCTGGCACATGGTGGGAATGGGCACGCAGGACTTTTCCAGCCCTTCCCCTGGGAAACGGAGAGGAAGAACCTTCAGTATAACGTGGCTGCAGGGCTGAGGGCACGGCGGGCCCGCACACGGAGCTGAAGTCCCTCTGCCACATGGAGCTGGCCCACGGGGACAGGGGACAGCCCGCGGGGAACTGGGACCACTTTTACCTCAAGAATCATTTCTGAGTGATCCGGAGCAGCGCAGAGCCAGAATCCCACCCTGCACACAACAGGGCCTCTCCAAACCCCGTGGGGGTCGGAACCACGCTGGGATTTATCCTAAAAACCCCACCGAGGATCAAGGCTCAGGAGAAGGCTCTGGCTCCCGGCAGCAGAGCCAGGCAGGATCTCTGTACTCCTGGGGCTGCTCTGCACTGCTGCAATCCCTGCCCCGATGGGAGGGAGCCCAGACTGAAGAGGAAAGTGTGAAAAGTGTGAAAAGCACGACCTGCCTGCAACAGGGTCAGCAAATTCCTAACATCAGTATCCAGGCAGCACCTCCAGATTGTTTCCAAAGCTCATTATTTCAGGGAGCTGCTGTATGTGCGAGTGGAACTCATTACCTGGGAGCCTCGTTATGTTTCCTGCTCTCTGGCAAAAAGTGGGCATTGCTTGGCTCCCTTAATTAATGCTCAGTGCACGCCGAGGGGGAGCAGTTGTATTCACATCGGGGTTTTGCTGCTGCAGACGTGCCCACTGAAATCAGCCTTCAGAGGAGCCACCAAAGGCCAAGCAGCCTCATGCCACGTGGCAATTAGAGCTGTTCTTCCCTGCAGGAGCAGAGAACTTGCACTGAAGGATCCAGCATGACTCCAGGCCCAGGTCGGGCACTGCTGGAGCAATCCTGCAGGACACTGTCACCTGATTTTACTGCTGGTGTGTAATGGGGCCCTGTCACGGACAGTGATGATAAAAATAACAATGAATTAGCAACAATTACAAAAACAGGTCAAAGATTTATTTTTCCTTCAGCTCCGATATAATTCTTCTGTTCAGCTTGCCAAAAGTATTTCCTTTTCTGTGAGAAATTTTAGCTTCTCATGAAAGCATTAAGAGTTTTTACTTCTTTTTTTTCTTAAACCTGTCAGGATTTAAGAGGAGACTAAAAGAAAAAAAATCAAATTTCTTTGTTCAAAGATAGTGAATAAACTCCAACTGCAAATTACAAATAGCCTCTGGGAGTGAGGTCTAAGGAAGGGGAGTGGAAGTTGGGGTAATCGTGTTAAGCTCCTGGTGTGTCACTGAATCCTGCCGAGCTTTGAGAGGCAGGAGGCTCCTGAGTGCTGGAGCAGAAAACTCAAGGACAAACCTTTCTGAGCAGAACTGAGCCACTTCCAGGATCAGCTGTGTGACATCCCCACAGCCCAGACACAAAATCCCTGCACAGCAACGGGTGAGGAGCGTCCCAGTCTGGGAGGGAGATGGCACCAGCGCTCCCAGAGAGGGGCATTCCCACACGGGGACATTCCCAAGGCCTGGCTGACCACTTTTCAGTGCTTGGTTTTCTCTAGGAACAAGAAATAAACAATATTTTGAGGGGGACGGAGAAAACTCTTCAATGACTTGACCCTGTGTAGGGTTCAGGGAACTGCTGGGATGGTTTAAGTGGTTTAACTGGTGGATGGTTTAACTGGTGGATTGTTTAACTGGTGGATGGTTTAACTGGTGAATTGGTTTAACTGGTGGATGTTTAACTGGTGGATTGGTTTAACTGGTGGATGGTTTAACTGCTGGATTGGTTTAACTGCTGGATTGGTTTAACTGGAGGATGGTTTAACTGGAGGATGGTTTAACTGGTGGATGGTTTAACTGGAGGATGGTTTAACTGGTGCATGGTTTAACTGGTGGATGGTTTAACTGGAGGATGGTTTAACTGCTGGATGGTTTAACTGCTGGATGGTTTAACTGGAGGATGTTTAACTGGAGGATGGTTTAACTGGTGGATGGTTTAACTGCTGGGTGGTTTAACTGGTGGGAATTTGAACTGCTGGGATGGCTTTGGAGGATAAAGCTGCCCCAGAGCAGCAGGTGCTGGCTGCTTTTCCCCCGGCCATGCAGGAGCCCCAGGCAGAGCCCCCACTCCCAGCAGCTCCTCGAGAGCCCCTGCAGGGACCAGCCAGGGCTGCTCCCGTCCCCACCCTCAGCTGGAGCAGGGCAGCCCAGGATCGCTGCAGCCCCTGGAGCTGTGCCCTGCTCTGCACCAGCGGAGCCCTCCCAGCTGCTGCAGGAATGGAGAGGAGACGGGAGAGGGACGCGGAGAAGCAGCTTCAACCCCTGCTCCATCCCTTCGAAGGCTCTGTCAGGGATAACAGCCTGTATTTAGTGTAATTTACAGGAGCTGGGCTCTAATTGGTGCTGGGGGATCTTTAGCCTTCTTAGGAAAATCCTCTTAGGAGCAGCAGCTCCTTTACTAACTCAGCTGAGGCAGTGCCTCCCTATTTACATTTATTTGCATGTATTTGCATGCAGGCTGCTGAGAGAAACATCTTAAAAGCTCTGATGACTTCACATTTTTAAACCTGCCCATAATCGGGGGGGCTGGAGAGCAGGATTTGGGGGACAAGTGGGATATTTCAGACGGAGAGGAGGGGTCTGGGAGGGAGCAGGAGTCCTTGTCTGTTTTGGATGCTGCCCAAAGGATTTGGGGTTGGAAGGATCCTGAGTGGATGCTCCGAAAGCCCTGGGGCCACCAGTGCCCCTGAGCTCTCCGTGCCTGCGTTACCCAGGTTCTCACTGCCAGATGGGAAAATGATGGAAAATTAAGGTGCTCCAGCAAAAAAAAGGAAAATAAAAAGAGCGTTCTCAAATCCTGCCAAGTGCCTCACCTTGAGAACGGCACTGTCCAGGAAAGGGAATGTGGGAGATCCCAGGCATCCATTCCCAAACCTTCCTGATGCTGCAATGCAAAATCCCAGACAAACACACTGCTTTGGAAATGGAGTCTCCATTTGTGGGGAAATGGTGCCACTTCCCATTGGAACTGCTGGTTCAGGCAAGACAAAATCCTGAATAATCATGGACTGACAGAATCATTGGAAAGTTTGGAAAAGCCCTCTGGGATCAATCATTGAGTCCAACTGCCCAGGCCAGCACTGGCCACGTGCCCATGTGCCACATCCACACAGCTTTTGCATCCCTCCAGAGATGGGGACTCCAGCACTGCCTGACCACCATTTCCAGGAAGAAATTTTCCCTAATATCCAACCTAAACCTCCCCTGGAATAACTTGAGGCCTCTTCCTCTTGTCCTGTTTTTACCTGGGGGCAGAGCCCGGCCCCTGCTTGGCTGCACCCTCCTATCAGGGAGTTGTGAAGGGTAATACTAATACTAATAAACTAATAATAGAACAGCGAGTCAGGATCTGGGAGCATTTTCCATATTGGACATTGAGAGAGTTTGTTTCTACACAGCTCCATCACCTAAGCTCAATAATTTCAAACCTTCTCATTTTAATGGAGTAAAAATGTTCTTTAGATGATCCTAAACATTGCAATATGAAATGTGAAGGGTGAGACAATGTGAATTATGGGATAATAAAATTGATCCAGAGAAATGAAGCACAACAAGAACACAAGGGAAAAAAATTGCAGATTTACTGTCTTGATAGAGCAGATTTAGGACAGCACTGAGCTGAAACAATTCCACATCCTACAGAAAATGCCACGGAAATTGGTGGATTTGCACAATCCTTCAATCCTGCCATCCCTTTCCTCCCCAGTCCTCCTAAGCCAGCCCATCCCAGCTTAGTTTGGGAGCAGCCCACGGGAGCAATGTCCTGTCCCCACCAGTGCCACTCCCAGGCTGGTGGCACCACTGAGCCCTTGGGGTGGCACCTTCAGTGCTCTGAAGGACAGGGAGCAGCACCAGCGTCTCTGCTCATCCTCCTCTCTTGCAGGTCAAAGCCCTTGCTGGAGACTCCTCTCTCTATTTCATTAATTCCCAGACATCTGCTCTGGGAATGTCAGAATGTTGGGATCTCCTGGAACGAGGCGATAAACAGAACTGACACGGAATTAATCCCCGAATCACCTGGAGAGCCAATATCCCGTGTCTGAGTGTGTTTCCATGGCTGCAGCCCTTCAGAGGCACCTTCAGCCCCTGCCTCCACCCAAAGCAGGAAATAAAATCCAAAATGGAAGGAAAAATTAACTGGAATCATGTCAGGAAGAGCACATGTCCTCCCTGCTGCTGCCGGGCTGTGCCTGGCATGGGCGGCGAGCTGATTCCAGCTAATTATTTTTGTGTTTATATTTATTGGCTGTGATTAGTTATGCAACAAAGACTGTGGGAGAACAAATCATATCAGTGCAGTTAATTGGAGATAACACGAGCAGCAGTGAAAGCCCTAATTTTGATATTTTCCGCATGAAGAGGAGACCTGATCCTGCTGGTTGTTAATCAATAAAGGGCTGGTGAGGTCTCCATCAGAGGGGATGAGCCCAGGGCTGGAAAGCAGCACACTGGATGAGTTCCTCCTGATTCTTCCTTTACTTTTTAAAAAAGCCTACTGGAAGTCATGGATTTTGGTGGAGTAAAGCTGGGGCTGGGGTAAGAACTGAGCTGATCCTGCAGAAAATGAAACATCTGGGCTTTGTTCCTTGGGAGTTGAGGCTGGTGTGAGGCCACCTGGCCATAAATTTTAGGACCTTTTAGGAACTGAGTATGACCTTTCCTGCTCCCCTCTAGACCACCAGGAATGTCGATTTCCCAAACTTTTCAAGCTCTGCTGGGCAGATCCCAATAGGAGCCCCATCAAGGCAAGGGCATCAAATGAGCCTGTTTGGGAATCCCCCTCCTGTCAGGAATCCATCTTCTGTAGGAATGCCCCACTGTCAGGAATCCCCCTCCTGTCAGGAATCCATCTTCTGTAGGAATGCCCCACTGTCATGAATCCCCCTCCTGTCAGGAATCCTCCTCCTGTCAGGAATCCATCTTCTGTCAGGAATCCATCTCCTGTCAGGAATCCACCTCCTGTCATGAATCCATCTCCTGTCAGGAATCCATCTCCTGTCATGAATCCCCCTCCTGTCAGGAATCCATCTCCTGTAGGAATGCCCCTCCTGTCAGGAATCCATCTCCTGTCAGGAATCCATCCCCTGTCAGGAATGCCCCTCCTGTCAGGAATCCACCTCCTGTCATGAATCCCCCTCCTGTCAGGAATCCATCTCCTGTCAGGAATCCATCTCCTGTCAGGAATCCCCCTCCTGTCAGGAATGCCCCTCCTGTCATGAATCCATCTCCTGTAGGAATCCCCCTCCTGTAGGAATCCATCTCCTGTAGGAATCCCCCTCCTGTCAGGAATCCCCCTCCTGTTGGGAATCCATCTCCTGTCATGAATCCATCTCCTGTAGGAATCCCCCTCCTGTAGGAATCCCCCTCCTGTTGGGAATGCCCCTCCTGTCACAGCTGCTGCCTGCTCCCCTTTCCCTGCAGAAATCCACACTCTGCTGGTGACGGTGACGCTGTGGGGATCGGTCCCTGCTGTCCCACTCCTCCTCTCCAGCACCTTTCCAGCCCCAGGATGAGCTGCCAACGCCTCCTGCTCCCTGCCCGCATGCCCAGCCCCGCTCTGGATCAGGGCACAGCTCCCACCTCCCGTTCCTGCTGTGGAATCAGCCCCTGGAGCGTTGTCCGAGGTCTGGCAGGCTCTGAGGCAGCTGCAGGTGCCAGCAGATGCCTGGTGTCACACGTGGGCTGGGTTCACCTGGCAGCCAGCAGGGGACAGGGGAGGTGTCCCATCCCAGAGGCTCCGGGCTCTTTTCCCCCGTGCCCAGCTCAGATTTAGAGCTCTTTGTTTGTGGTGTGAGGAATCCCAGCCCCGCCGCCTCCCTGGTGCTCCGGGCTGGCCCAGGGAGCTCATATCCACCATCCAGCTAATTATTTATTTATTATTTATTAATATTATCTATTATTTATTATTATTTTTTTATTATTATTATCAGTGCCCCGTCCTGTGAGCCACTGAGCCTCCGAAGGGGATTGGAGGGAGATCCTGGGCTGGATGCAGCATCCCAGGGTAGCAGGATGGGAGGGAATGGCCTCAAGGCACAGCAGGGGAGGTTTAGATGAGATAACAGGAACATTCCTTCATGGAAAGGGCGGCCAGGCACGGGAACGGGGCGGTGGTGGAGTCACCATTGCTGAGAGCGTGGCTGTGGCACTCGGGACCTGCCTTAGGGGTGACCATGCTGCTGCTGCTGGTCCATGGCTGGACTCGATGATCTCAAAGTGTCAAAATAGATTCGTAGAAAATTTTCAACGCCTTATAATGTATTGTATTAAAATATTTTTAATTACAAAATTACAGATTACCTTCTAATTGTAATAATGTGAATTATTTCTATTATCTCACCCTTCACACAAGACTAAAAATAAAAGTTTTTAAAACACTTCTCAGTTACTCCATCTCTAAGTAAAAAAAAAACATAATCCAACATCAAAGATCTTTTCCAACCTGAACCATTCCTGACTGTGACCCCCTCTGCTGCCCATGGCATTTGCAGCTTCCTGACTCTAACAGGGAACACAAATCCCTCCAGCCCTGCCCTTCATCCCTCCAGTGCTCCTCCTCTGCCTGTTCCTGGAGCCCAGGCCCAGCTAATTGATGTTAATTGGACTTGTACAGGTATTTTCCTCCCTCCATGTGCCCTGCTCCCTCTGTGAGCTCCGGCTGGTTTGTAACCCCCGAGAGCAGCCCCAGCCTGCAGAACGGGAGCCCGAGGATGCAGAACACGTGGATGAGCTGCCTTTTTATCCCACCTGCTCTTTAGGAACTTTGTATATTCGGGTGATTTTGAAGGCTCGCTGAGCCAGGATCAGAATTCCCTTTGACTGATTTATTTTATTTAGCAAGGAAAACCCACCTGGGAGCCTGGCTGTGGCACCACAACAATGGGATTTCTCCTCCCCTTTTTCAGTCTCACGGGATGTTTGGGGAGCTAAAAAACAAGGGAAGGTTTTTGTCCTTGTGGCTCTGCTCTGGGTGACATTTGTGGTTTGGTCTGGGGAGTTTGAGCTGCAAGTCCAAGGTGGGGGAGCCAGGAGGGGCTTTAGGGTCTGTTTGTCTTCGAGAGACTGAAAATGCTCTGCTCAAACTCCTCTTTTCTTCTCTTAGAGCAGGCTTGGGGATGATGCCTTGAGAGGCTGCCTAGAACAGAGGCTGGGCATGATTAAAGGAATAAAGCAGGGATTTATTAAAAGGCCTTCAGAGGACACACCTTGGGCAGTACAAGAGCTCGGCCGAGGCTGCTCCCGAGATGGACGGTGCGTCACAAGTTTTCACACTTCTATAAGTTTTGGTCCATTTCCATATTGGGGTTAATTGTCCAGTTACAGTCCCATCCTCCCAGTTTGCTCTTCTCAACTCACTGCTGTTTACACTTTTTGGGCCTGAAGCTGCAATGGTGTCCTTGGTTCTCAGGCTGGAAAAGGATTGTTCTGTGTGACTAAACTGTGAAGGGAACTTGCTAACATTTTGTATGAAGTTCAGAGTTATATACTAACGCAGTACAGAATCTGGAAAATATGAAAGCTAACACTTCAGGCATCAGGGAGAGCACCCTCCTTTCCCACAGGGATGAGAAAATGGGAACCAGGAACTTCCCGAGACCCCAGGGAAGGTGAGGGCACCTGGGGAGGGGTGGCCTCTGCCCGGCAAGGTCACACCACCCCACTGATAGCTCAGGAAACACCAACCCCAAGGGTTTGGGAGGTTTTGGTTGCTAAGGGTGGCGTTAAGGACTGACTTCTGCCAGGGGGAGAACTTGTTTTCCCCTGCAGGGCCAGCAGGGGATTTTATCTTTGCAGGGGATTAGCCCAGCTGGAGATTGCTGGACCAGAGATCAGAACCCGAGCACACAAATCCCCTCACCTTGAAAAGTTACCTGCTTTAGTTCTGTCCAAAGGATATTTTGCTTGGGTGCTTCCATCTTTAAAACACTAAACTCCTCCACAGCCAAGCTTTAATGTCATGTGGGAGTTTGCTTTCTTTGAGGAGTGGGAAATGCCACACATGGTGGCATATGCACAGCCCTGAGTCACCAGGGAAAAAATAAACGTGGTTTGATCCACGTGGGTCTGTTTCCTGGGAGAGAGGTGCCAGGGGATGTTTGCTTGGGTAAGTGTTGCAAGCCAGGACCACCTGAGTGGGAAATAAATAAAAAATGGTCTGAAAATTAACCTGGAGCCGGGCTTCCTATGAGAAACTGGAAGTTTGGGGTATGGGATGCCTAGAAGAGCTCCAACCTGGCCTTGGACACTCCCAGGGGTGGGGCAGCCACAGGTTCCCCGGGAGGAGCAGGATCCCTGTCAGATCCAGGAGCTGCCAGGCCCAGCACTCCTCCAGCAGCTCGGAGATGCACACTGGGAGAA
The DNA here is from genome assembly GCF_024509145.1 of Vidua macroura. Lineage (NCBI taxonomy): Eukaryota > Metazoa > Chordata > Aves > Passeriformes > Viduidae > Vidua > Vidua macroura. Next base: position 7,109,063 of record NC_071595.1, on the reverse strand, counting down.
CAAAAGCAGGACATGAATGGCCAGGTTTGAGGCAGGCAGGGATTTCTCCCTGCAGGGCTCACAGGGGGGAGGCTCCTGCTCTGTGCTGGGTGTCTCTGAATCAAGGGGGGGTGTCCCCCTCGAAGGCTCCTCCTGCTTCAAACCCGGGCTCAGGAAAGGAATCGCTCAGGGACATTGGAGAGCAGGAAATCAGACTCCATGTTGGAATTGTGTTCCTCCCTGGCACTAAAATCCATTAATCTGTGACAATAATTGCCAGAGTTTACTGATTTCCCTGACTCTTTGGTGGCAGGTAAGTAATCTGTCTGTCTCCTGTGCCTGAGCTGCCCTGGAAGAGCTTCCTCTTAGCAGGAAGTGTTAAAAACCAAAATCGATCCAGTAGAGCCAAAGACAATTCTAAACCAGATCTCTGTTTAGTTGTTTGATGCTTTTGTGTACTTGTTCAATGGATTCTGGCTGTCCAGGGGTGGGCCTGGGAGTGCTGGGATGTGGAGGAACGCCAGGGATTATTGGACTTCATCACAAGCCCTCACCTCCCTCTCACTCAGTGACTGCTGAAAATCCTGGACATACCCCAAGCTCTGTCTTAATCAAGGCTGGAAAGTAAAATTAGAAAGCTGGTTTGACTCCATGTTCCCAGAAATGCCAGATCATGTAGAAGAGAAGGGATTTAAAAATTTTTTTCCAGGAAATCATCCTGCTCCTGCCAGGAATTGGCACTGTCAGGCTCTGCTGAGGGAGCCTCCCATCACCTGGGTGCATTTCCTGGGTGTAAACGCTGCAGAAATGCTGCAGAGGCTCTGGAAGTACCAGGGAATTATTTCTCTCTCTAGCACAGGACCCTCCCACCACCCTGAAATGCCCACCCTGTGTCTGGCAGGTTTTAGAGGAGCTGTTCCCCTCCTGTGCTCCCAGCCTGTTCCTTCCTCCTGCCAAGACCTGCGTGTTTTGTCTTCCCCGTTATCGCTGCAGAAACTCAAACATGATATTAGTTTAATTAGAGATCAGCTCCTTTTATGGCATGCAAATGCCCTGTCTGACTAAATCCCCTTCTGAAGTTGGCAGATGCAAATTAAATCCTGTGCACTGAAGTGTAATTTGGCTCTGAACACTCTTCAAGGCCCTCAGTGATTGAGGGGGTGGAGGGGAATTAGTCTTAAGCTGCATTTGTTGCTTTCTCCTCCCTTAATTTGTTTATCTGAACGCTACTGAAGCAATATGGGATGGAGACAAATTGCCAAGTGACACACGAGCGAGAGCCAAGGTTTCACTGCTGGGCTCTGGAGCTGGAAACAGCCGAGGTCCAGTGTACCTGAAATAATGGTAAATACTGGGCCATCTGCCACTCCTGGCCCTCCTGCCCGCAGTGCCCAGCAGGCTGGGACTGGCCAGGCTGGCACTCAGGGCATTCCAGACCCCCCTTCCCAGGGAAAAAGCTCCTCTTGAGCTGCTGCATTCCCATGGTGAAGGGTGACCCTGCAATCCCCTCTGCTGGAGCTGGCCCTGCACTGAACTGGTTCCTCCACACCCCCTCCTTCTCTGGGGGGCTCAGGGAGAGCTGCAATCACTTTGTTCAGGACTACAGAGGAGGTGTCACACTGAGGGTCTGCAGGAGCCTGGCCCACAGGGAAAGGCTGAGAGAACTGGGATTGTTCTGCCTGGAGAAGAAAAGGCTTTGGGGTCACCTAATTTTGGGCTTGCAGTGCCTGAAGGAGCCACAGGAAAAATGGAGCGGGACTGGGGACAAGGCCTGGAGGGACAGGACACAGGGAATGGCTCCCAGTGCCAGAGGGCAGGGCTGGATGGGATCTTGGGAATTGGGAATTGTTCCCTGGCAGGGTGGGGAGGGGCTGGGCTGGAATTGCCAGAGCAGCTGTGGCTGCCCCTGGATCCCTGGAGAGCCCAAGGCCAGGCTGGGCACTGGGGCTGGGAGCACCTGGGGCAGTGGGAGGTGTCCCTGCCATGGCAGGGGTAGGATGGGATTAAGGTCCCTTCCACCCCAAACCCTTCTGTGATTGTTTTATTTTATCATCCTGGCATTGCCACAGAGGTTTTCCCACAGTGCCAGTGAGCAGGTCCCCCTTGCAGAGTTCCCCTTTCCTTCATTCCTTGGCAGCCGCCGTGTGGGACTGTGCAGGCCGATCCCATGAGGGGAATGTGCTCCCACTCCTTCAGCCCCATCCATCCTCTCACTCCACACGCTGCAGTTGAAGCCAGAAGTGCTTTGAGGCAGCCCCAGCAGATTAATTACAGCCCATAATCAGCATTTTCCTTCATTGCTCTCGGCTCAGGCAGCGATGCAGCCCGAGCAGTTTTCCTCTCTGTGCTGTGTGTGCTGCCCTGATCACCCCGCTGCTCCCGTGCCACGCTCCTGTGAGAGGCCCTCTGAAGCCCCCCTCATTGTCCTTCTGCCTTCTGATTGCCACGAGGAGAAACCCCTTCCCCACTGCAGTTCTGGCTTGGAGGGAGCAGCAGTGCGGGTGCAACTGCTGTACCTTAGGTTGGCTGTTCCAAACAAGGCCTGGCAAGGACCTGGCATGGAGCTGGCAAGGAACGGCCTGCTGCATATTCACCCACTCTCCACCCTTAAGCCGAATGAACTTTTGGGGTGACTCGAGTGGTCTCTCACTGAAGACCCCTCATCTGCCTCGTTACCACTGTGACAAACAAAGAATGAGAACCCCCCTCCCAAGGGCTGAGGCTGAGACCCCTGCCACAGGGAGTGGGGAAGAGGATGGTGTGACCACCAGTGACATGGTTTTTCTCCTTCAGTAGCTCCAATGGTTTATTCTCCATCGTGTTCGTCCTGCCTCGGTGGTTTCAGTGGACTCACCTGTTCCCCCGCAGCAATCACAACAGACTCTCATTGTCCTGCATGTTCCCCCCTCTTTCCTCTGTGCACTATAACTGCACCCCTGAGCTGACCAGAACTTCGGAGACTCCCCCGACACGACAGACGGATCCCCATCGTCCGGACCACTGAGGATCTCGCCTGTGTTGGCAGCCATTCCCATCCCCCTGCTCTCGCTCTCTCTATCCTTTTATCTCCTTTCCGATCCCCACTATCACATTTACTGTTCTGGCCCCTAATTGTCGGAACCCAAGGTGTCCCTCAGACACTCTTGGATGTTCTGGGCCCAGGGCAGAAGCCTCTGAGACCCTGGCAGGCGGCCAGGGACCCCTGTGGTCTTGAGCTTGACCCATGGAACAATTTACCAACCTTGCAGGAAGAACAAGAAATCACAAAGTTTAGATATTATAATAGAAGTAGTCACAAGGTGAAAGGTAGGATTTTTGAGTGCTGTACAGGGGGGTTTTAGGCCTTGTACAGGGGGGTCTGAGGTTTGTACATGGGGGTCAGAGGTTCTAAGATGGAGGGATTTGGGCGTGCCCTGTCCTCCTTCTTTCTTCTTCCTATTCTCCATGTTCTTGGTGGTGTTGGCACTCACAGATTGGTTTAGAGTAGAAAGTCACTGTTCAACATAGGTAGTAGGCATTGGGAAAAAACTATAAACACCTAATACGTAATGTGTGATATAAAAGATGGCACCCTCCCTTCGGGGAGGAGAGACGGGGACAGCCAGAGACGGGGACAGCCAGAGACGGGGACAGACAGAGTCAGGGACAATGTCAGGGAGTCTGTGTGCCTTGAGATAACATGCAATAAACTGCCTTGAGACCGGACGACTGAAGACTACTGAGTCTTTCTTTGAAGGCACGGGTTGGAGGAGAGACTTTACCACCATCCGGAGTCACCCAAATCCGGGGAAGACTCCGGCACCTAATAAAGGTGCATTTGTTGTGATTAACCGACAGTCCCCTGCTGTTTGCCTTTTTGCACTTTGGGATCGGTGAGAAGAACCATCGCGACACCCCGCACAAGCGGATGGTGACAGCTCCCCACACGCCTGCCAGCCACTACCTGCAGCTGCCTTGCTCACACGGAGCGGTTTCAGAGCCTGCCCTGTGCTGTTCTGCAGGAATGAATCAAATGGGGGGATCTGGAGCTAGCAGCACTCCAGTCCCTGCGTTTGTGCTGAGCAGCTGAGCAAATAAGTGCCTTTCAATTACAGGCTCGTGCAGGCACTCTCTGCTTATGTTTTATAACAATGATTTGGGATCAAGGGGTTTGCAGCTAAAGGGATAAACATTTAGCCCAGATAAGCAGATTTGTAGAAATTATTGTTACCCTGAGCTGGTTGGATTCATTAGGTCCCAGTCGCGGCCGGCTCTGAAATCTGACGGGGATAAATTTATCCCACCAAAGTGAAATCTGCTCAGGATGAGTCTGAATAAGGGTATATTCATAATAGCATTTCTTTCTGGCGTTTAACGTGGCAAAAACAGCCAGGGCAGAGAAATTGTTTTCTTCCCCAGTTTCCCTGCTCAACAAAACATTGGCAGGGGGATTTTTGGGTGCTACCAGCAGCAGCAAGGGGAGAGGAAGGATTTGGAACAGAAGTGAAGTGAGATCCTGGACATTTACAGCAGGAAAAGATATGTATAAATCCATGGGTGATGCTGATCCCAAAGCACTTGGATTCCCAGGGCATTTTGGGAACATTTTACCCATTTGCTGCACCCCACATTTGCACAGAGACTTCTCTGACCCTCCAGAGCTCCTCTCATTTGAGGGTTCTGCCTTTGAAATTCTGACCTGGCAGCTGTTCTTGTTTACACCTCTTTATCTCCTCTCCTCTCCTCTCCTCTCCTCTCCTCTCCTCTCCTCTCCTCTCCTCTCCTCTCCTCTCCTCTCCTCTCCTCTCCTCTCCTCTCCTCTCCTCTCCTCTCCTCTCCTCTCCTCTCCTCTCCTCTCCTCTCCTCTCCTCTCCTCTCCTCTCCTCTCCTCTCCTCTCCTCTCCTCTCCTCTCCTCTCCTCTCCTCTCCTCTCCTCTCCTCTCCTCTCCTCTCCTCTCCTCTCCTCTCCTCTCCTCTCCTCTCCTCTCCTCTCCTCTCCTCTCCTCTCCTCTCCTCTCCTCTCCTCTCCTCTCCTCTCCTCTCCTCTTTCTCTTTTCCCAGTATTTTTTTTTTTTTGCCTAGAGGAGCATTATTTTGGGAGAGGGGTGAAATTTGCCCACTGTGGGGGGTGCCAGCTACCTGGGCAGACAGTGATCCGGAAAATCCTCATCCTTCAATCAGGATGGCCAGAGGAGCAGGCCTCTGGAGTAGAGCCCAGCCAAGGGTGGGCAGCAAAGCACACACTTGTCCCAGGATCAGTGCCAGGAACTGGGCAGATCCATCACGGTTATGGCGTGTTCTCCTCATGGTTACTGCTGGATAATGCCCCAATCAATAACTGACGAGAGGGGAGAGCAGAAAGCCTTTGATTTAAGGTTTGCCCAGGCTCTCTAGAGAAGCAAGATTTATTGCAACATAAAAATCCCAAATTTAGCCTCTGGCTTAATAGGCACTGGTGCCTGTGCTAATATGGGCTGGTATTTTCTGTGCATCCCAATCCAAGGACACCACATCCCTGGGCCTGCCCTGCCGTGGGCTGGAGTCAGCCAGGGAGGCACAGCCCAGTCCTGCCCGGGGATAACCTGGTTTTCTTTATTGCAGCAAACATTTGGAATCCAGCAGGGGTTTGCAAACAACCCTCGGTGTCAGCACGGGGATCCCAGGGCCTGCTCTGCATCCCTGGGAATTCAGGGAATTACATCCAGGGTTGTAGAAGATCCAGAGCTGGCAAGAGCTGCCTGATGTTTCTGTTTGCCCTCTGCTCTTGCATTGGAAACACCAAATTAGGGAACCACACAGGACACTGCTGTCTCTCGTGCCTCCCTGGACCCACCAGATCCACCAGGCCCTTCCCATCCTGGAGAGCTCCTGGGAGCTCATGGGGACCTGCACAAAACTCACACCAGGTCTCTTGCTTTGCCACAGCTCCTGTCCACGTGCTGCTGGAATGGTGCCATGGTGAGAGAAGGAAATGGTCAGCTCACAATAAAACTGTTTTCCAGAGGCTGAGCAGAGCCGTGGCGATTTGGGCCTTTTTCTGCACAATCAACTAAAGCTGGGGAAAACCAAGCAGAGCCTTTAAGTCCAGCTCCTAATCCCTGTTCTTGGCTGAAAAAGGGTGAAAAGCTGGAAATGGTGGAGAATTCCAACCTTGGTTACAGCAAATCCCGACACAGGACACGGCACGGGGAAGTTTGGGGCTGGTTTCAGCAGTCACAGGGATTTATCCAGAGCCCCGGGTGCTCTCAGCCCTCAGCTCAGGGCATCTCTGCTCCAACCCTTTCCCACATTCCCAATGGATCAGCTGAACCTGCAGAGTTTGACCCAAATTCACAGTTCTGAGCTTTCTGGTACTTTGAAGTTCTAGTCAGGTCAAAGAAAAGCAAAAGGTGACAACCCTGAGGGTACTGAGACAGCCGGATTCCCAACATCCATCACAATTCCAGGAAAAACCTGTGAAGACCAGCACTGTGCGTTCCCATTTTACAGGAAAATCACCCACCAGCTTGCCCTCAGCCCTCTGTCCTCCATGGACAGTTCACATCCCCCTAAACCCCTGGAGGTCTGGCTCAGAGAGAGCAGTGGGCTCCAGCACGGAGGGGAATCCTCGGATTTACAACACCCAGATCACAGAAATGTCCTGGCACGATCCCAACATTTCCTCCCTCCTTGCACAGGACACAGGAGTGACACGTGAATTTTGTCCTTCTGACCTAGCACACCTTGGCCAAGGAGGAGGCTGATGTGCTCCAGCCTAGGAATTACTCCATGAGTGACCCCAGCCGTGGAGAAAATATCTAAATGAGCATCTGAATAATTCCTGGGACACCTTCTGGCCTTCAGCTCCACTGCCCCCAGCATTCATTGGCCTGGAATTTAGGCCCCCAACTTGTGCAAGGTGAGCCCAGACCTTCAAGGCTGTCATTTAGCAGCTTTTGATGCCAAATTGATGCTAAATTTGATGCCTTTTTGATGCCAAATTGATCCAAAGTCCAGGTGAAAATGCACAAGGCAGAAAAAAGTCTCATACAAATTGGCTGGAATTTACTCCCATTCTGTTGGCAAAACCAAATATATCCACAAAGGAAAATGTTCTGTGTATCCCCATGGGCCGCTGACAGACCCTTCACAACCACACAAATCATCTCGTTTTCAGATCCTTCACAAGGCAGGTCAGCTCATTTCCCCTCCCAGAAAGTGTCAGATGTTTCAGGAGAGGGTTGTTCTGTTGATCATTTCTCTTAAATGAGTCCCATTCTAATTCCAGAGCTTGCTATCCAGAGTTAATCCCTGGCTCCAACCTCCCCAGGCTTGGAAAGAAATGTTGATCTCAATCTTGGCACTGAACCTTTGTGTTCAACCTCCTAAAACTTCAGGTCAGGGTACACAAAGCTCCACCAGCGTTGCTGAGGCCGGAAATGGATGAATATTTAAGGCGACAATGGCTGCATTTCCAGCCTTTCACAGCTCCAGGAGCAAAACACGAGAGTTTTCTGGGAATTGAACCAAGCAGATGTCCCCACTGGACGCTGCTCTTGTACTGGCACGAGAGTCCTTCCAGTAATCTCCCTCCTATTTAATTTTCCTCTTATCACTGGGAAGAAAAAACCCCTTTTTCTTGGGATGTCAGCCTGTCTCATCCAGAGGCAGCTCCCAGAGGAGAAGTCACCTGGGACGCCTCTCCTGGGCCGTTCCCGGCAGCTCCCCGTGTCCTGCTGCAGGGACAGGGATAACCACGGGGGTTTTCCCCAGAAAAACCAGTTGAGAGCAGCGATTCCCTGGAACAAGAGAAGCCAGCAGATAAACAGGAGCAAAGCACACGTGGAGTTTGGGATAACACACAAGCAAAGGATTAGAATTCATCCATTTCTATGGAAAACAGCATTAAAATTGCTGAGCCCTAAACGAGTCTGAGTGAAAGGGATTTATCTCCTCACTCAGCCCAGGCAGAGCCTTTATCAGTGGGGATGGTTTGCTGGAGATGTGTCCCTGCCCGAGCCCCTTCTGTTCTTCCAGCCTCTGAAAGAAACTTTCTCCCTGCTGCTGTTGGTGCCGTGGGCGGTGGAGCTGCCTGGGGAGGGGGAGCTGAGGGCTGGAGGAGCCCTGAAGAGCTCCTGGAGCTCCTGGAGTGCCGTGGTCCCACGTGGAGAGAGCCTGACCTGCAGAAGTGGAGCCCCAGCAGGGCGGTTCCAATCCCCTGTGTCCTCCTCACTTCACCTGGCTGAGCCTTTCTGTTCCCACAGGGCCTTTTCCAGGAGAAAGTCATCCCTTAAATCTGGGCTGGCACTGAAATAAACCCTTCTGGTCACAGAACCACAGAAACATTAAAGCTGGGAAGGATTTCTATGATCAGAGAGTCCCAGCTGTGCCTGGTCCCCACCTTGTCCCCAGCCCAGAGCTCTCAGTGCCACCTCCAGGAATTCCTTGGGCACCTCCAGGGATGGGCACTCCAAACCCCCTGGGCAGTTCCAAGGCCTGAGCCCCCTTTCCATGGGGAAATTCCTGCTGATTGCACCGTGAGCCTGCCCTGGCCCAGCCTGAGGCCGTTCCCTCTCCTCCTGTCCCTGTTCCCTGGAGCAGAGCCCGACCCCCCCGGCTGTCCCCTCCTGGCAGGAGCTGTGCAGAGCCACAAGGTCCCCCCTGAGCCTCCTTTTCTCCAGGCTGAGCCCCTTCCCACCCTCCCGGGGTGGGTCACAAAGCCCTGGGAGAAGAGCCCGGATGGGGTTTATGGGATGCAAAGCCTGCCCGGGGACTGCCAGTTCCTCCCCAGCACTTTGGGCTCATCTGTTGCTTTGCAAGGCCAGAGGGATCACCCAGCTCGGGGGACGGGCACGAACTGACGGGGCTGGGGAAGAGGAATCCACCCCAACCCCTCACTCTCCACCTCCCTTTGAACAGCAGCGTTTCAGACGTCGCTCCTGTCACGGCAGCAGCACAAGACATGGGCTGGCTTTTCCCAGCGAGCTGGGAGCTCAGAACACTGGCTGGAGCTGGGGAACACCCTCAGGTATGGGGGCATTGCCCTGGACACAGCCGGGGCCGAGGGCTCAAAGCAGGCTCTGGCAATGCAGGGCTCTGCTTCCCCATGCCACAGAAATGCCCCCAGTTCCTTTATTTCTGGTGGGCACCCCTGGGCTGTAGTTTCATTTGTGGCACTTGATGAGTCTTTCTTATAGTTGGGACAAAAAATGGCAAAAGAGAAAACAACAGGATTCTGCTCACAAAATTCAAAGATGCAAATCGAATAAACTGTCAAGAATGGTGGAAGGGATCAATCAGTAATAAATACAGCCTGAGGGATGGAAACCTTGGGAAGCAGTGGAGGTAGGAAAGGAGGAGGTTGGAAAGAGTTCCCTGAGCTTGACATCTGGTCAGATAGAAACGTTCTGATATTCATGGGATGAAATTTTCTCTTTACAGGGGACAAGAATAAATTCCCTCAGTGTCCAACGTGCAGATCGATTCCCAGAGCGACACTCTGTCCTGCCAGAGGGTTTAAAATGGGATTTCAGTGAGGTTTTCCCACCTTGTTTTAATCTCGTGCTGTTGGTGTGGATGAAGGAGCTCCAGAACTGTGTAAATCTGTATAAGTAACTGTGATCTCGCCGAACAGAACTGAGTTACACCATTCTCCCCAGGAATAAACCTCCCCTCCAGCTCAGCCTGGCAAAGGGCACAGCTGAGCCCTGGGAGCCCTGCCCTGTGCTCCCAGCAGGAATGTTCACAAGCTCTTCATTTATTAAGCTCATTCCACAGAAATGCCTAGAATTGAGTTATGTGCTGAAAATCAGGAGTTCCACTTTGAAACGGGGCCATGGAGGTTGTACCTTCCCTGAATCCTGGAACAAAGCCCTTTTTTTTTTTTTTTTGCTGCATTTGAACATGCAGATGTGGCACGTCCCTGTTATTTCTCCGGCTGCAACAGGAAAATACCAGGAGGTGAATTTTAATTTTTATTTTAAATTACTTTTTCATTGGCATTTTCATCTTTTCAAAGATAAACATCATGTGGTTCCTGCTACTCAGGCAGCCACACAGGAAATGGTAATCAGTTCTGTTGATATTATTTTCCTCCAAGGGATTCCCAAGGAAAATATTTACGTAGGAATTAAGGGATTGGTGCAGTCCCTTGGGCTGGGGCTCACAAGGGGCAGGAGGGTGTGTCGCTCTAGTTATCAAGGGTTTTCTAAAGCCTTCTGAGTTTGCATTCTTGTAGAGAACTTTCCCACACAACTTTCTGTAAACAACCTATTGTTTTGCATTCTTTCATAGAGGCGGAGAAATTTGATGCACAGGTGGTTTGTCCAGTGTCGTTGGAGAGGTGGCACGTTCACCCTCCAATCCACTGGCACCTTTTGAGAACTATAAAAGATTGGAGTCAGAGAAAATAAATTAGTCTCTTCATCGTGACCAAGGCTGTGGTGCGTCGTTTTTGCTTGTGTCATTTAGTGACAAGGGTGGAAGCTGCAGCACGCCGAGGGCAGGGCCAGGGCATCCCTCAGGGCACGGGGAGGCTCTGAGCGAAGGTCAGGAAGGGCATGAGTTCCAAGAGGGATTCCAGCAGAGTGATCCCGTGGCTCAGCCGGAGGTCGGAGGGGGAGCTGAGCTTTCCCTTCTGCCCCTGAGCCCCCCGCGCCCTGGGGCTGCTGCTGCAGGTGGGGGTGCCACTGCCCTCGCCCAGGAATTCTCCTGGAAGCAGGAGGGGCCCCAGGCCTTGGGCTCTGGCTGCTGGGTCCATGAATCGCCTTCACAGAAACCTCTGGGTCAGGCGAGTAATCAAATAACGGAGGACGAGCCCACGCTGCCTCTTGGCACCTTCCACCTTTGCAGACATTTTCTCCTTCCTTCCCACGGAATCAGCTCCTTTTGGCCTGACCTTGCCAGTGACAGCTCTGCTCAGCCTGGAGAAATTGAGATTATTTGTCCCCCTCCATGTCCCTGCCTCTGCTTTCCCCGTGTCCCTCGGATCTGTTTGCTCCCAGCCCAGGGCTCCCTAATTGTATTCCAGCAGAGACAAACCTCCCGGTTTAAACTGCATCCCGAGCCTGCCCAGGCTGCACAGCACAGGTGTCAGGGCCCCTGGAACTGCAAACTCCATCTTCCTGATGGATTCCACTGGGGCTCTGCTCTGCCACCCCCGCCCCGCCTGCCCCTCCTCCCCCTGCTCCCCCGGCAATCTCCTCCTTGCTTAAAAATATTCAGCGAGGCTACATCAAAGCGAATATTGTGCTATTGTTGCCAGGGGTGACATTAGATGAGAATTATATGAAACAATAAGGGCGCTGGAGTATAATCCATTTGACACTTGGAACATGTTCCCCGTGCTCCTCGGAACGCTCACCAACAGAACCGTCTTCATTTTCAGCACAGTATTTGTGTGCGTGAGGAGATTTGTCTCCCTTTACTCTTCTGTCTGGCCATTCTCCGCAGGAATTTGGAGGCTGCAGCCCTGTTCAAGCACCAGTTTTGCTGTTTGCACCCACAGGAGTGGGGGGCAGTGGATTGGTGTCAGCACAGGGCTGGTCCTGTGCTCGGTACCTGTAAGATCCCACATGGGTTTGGGTTGGAGGGACCTTAAATCCCACCCAGTGCCACCCCTGCCATGGCAGGGACACCTCCCACTGCCCCAGGTGCTCCCAGCCCCAGTGCCCAGCCTGGCCTTGGGCACTGCCAGGGATCCAGGGGCAGCCCCAGCTGCTCTGGCAATTCCAGCCCAGCCCCTCCCCACCCTGCCAGGGAACAATTCCCAATTCCCAAGATCCCATCCAGCCCTGGGGAAGCCATTCCCTGTGTCCTGATCTCTATTCTAAACCTGCCCCTGGATTTCCTTTGTGCCACCCAGGCCACAGCCACCAAACTCCTCTGAATTCCCGAAGGCTTCAGTAAAATGCTCAGCTTCAGCCAGAGCTCATCCAGGAGGAGCATTTTGTCGTTCCCCTCTGCAGCCCTGTTCGCACAGGAGGCAGAGCTCCTCCCCAGGGGGTGCTGGTGATGTTCACCTTGCTCCTTCCTCAGTTCCACCTCAGTTGTGGCTCTGTCCCAATACACAAAGCCTGACAATCCCAGGGATCAAATCCTCCTTGAAACGACCTCCCCAAGTTCACCGAGTGACTCGGCTCCCATGTTCCTGTCTGCACACAAACAGGGCCCCAGCACACGCAGAGAAGCTGCTCCTCCCAGAAACAGCCATATTCCAATGATCTCGATTGCTGATTCCACAGGATCAGCTCCTGTGTCTGCCAGATTCCCCACACACAACATCCCTTGCTCACGTCCATATGCTCAGCCCTGGCAGCTGACGTGGTTTTCCATCCAGCCTTGAGACCCCTGTGCAGCAGCAGACCACTTTTCACCTGGAAAAGGTGGAATATTGCACCTGGAAGAGGTAAATGCAGGACACAGAGCACGGGCTGGGATGTGCAGAGGGCTTCAAGCACTTGAGGTTAGTTTTGGTGAGACTTGGAGGCTTTTGGTAACTTGGCTTTGAAACAGAGAAAAATGTGGGGACTCTGACCAGAGAAGGCAAACTGACATTGCAAGGTTCCAACAGCGAAGTCTTCAGCATAACTGCATAAAAATGTGTTTATCCCACATAATCCCCCTGCTCTGTGTTGTTTTCACTTCAGGAATCATTACCTTGCCCTCTGAGCTGCTTGCTGGGAATTATTTCCTATGAGAACTCTGCATCCCTCCTGAAGCCCCAGCCCGGGTTTGTTTGAAGTTTCCTGAGGGTTTGTGAACTTGTTGGAGTGCCTAAGGTGATTTGTGGGGCTCACACGAGCACAGGTGAGCCTGGCTGGGCTCTGCTTGAGCTTCGGGGCTCGTTCCTGCTCCAGTCTCAAAGCAAAGCTGGTGGAACATAAACCTTCCCAAACAGCCCCTGAATCAAACGCCCGCCAAAACTTGTGCAGAATGAAGCAGTGGGAGATCTCTGCACTGGTGGCGTTCCCATCCTGCCAGGCAGTGACCCTGCTGCAGCTTCCCAGGGTGGCAAAAGGCAGCTTTGGTCACTTGGGATGGGCTTTACTTTGCTTCAGAAGCTGTGGGTGAACAGCAGGAGTTGGGGAATTGTGTGCCCTGCTCTCCTGGCTCAGCAGCTCTGGCTGCTCGGCTCCCCCTGGCCAGCAGCCCCACACCAGGGTAAACCCAACCTGACTGAGGGACCCTACGCAGGAAAATCAGTGCTGCTCACAGGGAAAAGGGATGTAAAGAACAATAAGGCAAAATCACAAATCCTCTGGAACAAAAGAGCAACAATTCAGGGGTGGGGAAGCACCCAGGTGTAACTGGAATATTGTAACATTCTCCTCCAGTTTGGAGATGTGTTAATGTGGCTCCTTCCCTGTCAGCAGCCCCAGAATGACAAATCAGAGCTGGTCCAGGTCACAGGGGTTAGAAGGGACCTTAAAGTTCAGCTCAGCTCATGTTAAAGCCCACCCCTGCCACGGCAGGGACACCTCCCACTGCCCCAGGCTGCTCCAGCCTGGCCTTGGGCACTGCCAGGGATCCAGGGGCAGCCCCAGCTGCTCTGGCAATTCCAGCCCAGCCCCTCCCCACCCTGCCAGGGAACAATTCCCAATTCCCAAGATCCCATCCAGCCCTGCCCTCTGGCACTGGGAGCCATTCCCTGGCTCCTGTCCCTGCAGGCCTTGTCCCCAGTCCCTCTGCAGCTCTCCTGGAGCCCCTTCAGGCCCTGCAGGGGCTCTGAGCTCTCCCTGGAGCCTTCTCCTCTCCAGTGAACCATGAGGTAAAAGATTTTCCTATGAAGAAGTGCCTGTGGAGCTCCTGGCACTGCTGGGAAGGACCTGGAAGCACAGGACAGGCAGAGCTCGGCGCTCCAAGGTCGGAGCAGCGGGAGCAGCTCCCAGCCCTGGCACCTCCAGCAGTCCTGGGGCTGAACCCTCTGTCCTGTCCTTTTAACTGAGCATGGAGATAATTAAATTTTGCACTGTGGTTACACCTCAGTAAATATTGTCTATAAAAATCTATTGGCATTTACTGTACTTAAGGTATAATAACGATTCTTATAAATCTAAATTATCCCAATAAATCTAAATTAAATGCCTAGGTTTAAATGTATTTAGGACATTTAATTAATAAAGTGTTACCAAATAACCATTACTAATCTGTTTACTTCAAGCCTGATTTCCATTTCCAAAGGATTTATTTCTCAGCAGTGTGTGTGGGAGGGTGAAAGGATGTGAAAGGGTTTTAAACAGCTACTGCAGGTACCAGAAATATTGGGAAATTGCCCAGGAAATTCCCACATCTTTTCCCCCATGGAGAAATGCTGATGTGCTGGAGTCAGAGTTTTCAAAGGAAAAAGTCCATTTTGATTTATCTGGAATTTTAAGTGTTCAGAAAGTTCTGAAGTCTGAAACTTCCTCTTTCAACACTCTTCTGATTTAAAGCTCTGCTTTCCTGTTAAAGCTGATTTTCCAATTAGAAACATAATTGAACTTACAAGGACAGAAAACAAGTAAGGAGGAAAAGTTCAAAATCCAGAAGAACGGATCTAAATAAAGCCTCAGATTAGACACAAACACATCATGGATAATCCACCCGCTGGTGAAAACAAGGGATTTTCACTTCTTTTTCCTTGGAACTTCTCCTGGCAAGGCCCCTCCTCGAGGCCTGGAGCCAAAGGGCTCCTGAGGTCCACGGGGAGCCTGGGACAGGCGAGGCCTGGAGGTGACCCCAGCCCAGCCCAGCTGCTCCTGCTGGAAAGCAGCAGGAAAATTCAGGAATGTCAGGAAAATTCATCCACAAACACCAGAGGTTGATGTCCAAAAAGGAGACAGAGGAGTCCTTTTTCTTTATTTGAATCAAGGTAGAGGCCCTGGGGCATTCCCCTGCGGTCTCTCCAGTTTTTGGAGGATGCAGCCTCCTTTTTTATTCCAGGCCACATTTCCCTTCTCTCTTTCCCCACTGGCTGAGGTACTTGAGAGGTTCAGACTTCCCAAAACTGATGCCGAAGGTTTCCCTCTAATGTGTAACTCTGCCTTTTAATTTTTAATTCTTACGGAATTTAGGGTTTGCCCCATTGTTTCTTTCATCTTTCAATATCCAATTTCATTTATCAGCAAACCAACAGTTTGTTTGTAAAGGCAAATATCTTTTTCCATTCACCAATCAGTGGAGTCCTCCCCATTGTTTCTTTTATCTCTCAGTGCTGGTTTTATCTAGCAGCAGACCCACAGCTTGTTTGGAAAGACAAATCTGCCATTCCTCTCACCTCATTCCAGGAAACCTCGGGAGCCAGAGCTGCTTCCTCCCCTCCAGCTCATGGTTCCTTCCCCCACTGCCAATTCCCTACCACAACACCAGGACATTTCCTCTGGAAATGGGATTTTATTGCTCAGTGTTTTCCTCAACAATTGCACAGCAGAGGCTCCACAACTCCCCCCAGTTAAGCCAATCTTCTGTCTGGGCTGGTGTAGGAATATAAAAAGGCAAAAGACACTTTTTAAAGTTGAGAAAGGCTGGGGAATTGCTAAACTTTCTCATGGGAAGTTAGGAAGTTAAGAACTAAGAGCTTGCTGGTGGTTCAAACAATATGTAGGAAAAGGCTGTGCATGGGCTGCCATCTTGCCTCTGATCTGTGTTTGCATGGGTGTTGTTATTTTCCTGTCTCTCGCTTTTTACTTGTATGACACAGACAGATAACAAATCCTAAGTCTGCACCAGTCAGGGTCCGTCCCGTTTGTGAGACACGGTGGAGGCTGGAACCGTTTTTATTCTGGTTTTGGTTTTAATTATTTTTTTTTTTTTTTGCTAAAAAGCTGCAGAAAACACAATTCTTGTCAGGCCAACCCCCAAATATTTTTGCTGATTTTTCCAGCAGCTCTGCTGCAGAGCCCCAGCCCCGTTAACCCCTGGATTATTCCTCCCACCCCCCATAATTAACATCATTAGGCTGAGCTCACGCAAAGCCAGAGGGTCAAACTCAGCCTGGTGCAGTTCTGTTGTACCAAACCCAGAGCTACCCCAGTGATTAATTTAGCTAGAAACACATAATTATAGGCAATAAAAAATGATTTCTCGTGATGCTGGAAAGTGCCTGAGACTGTTCCCTGTGTGACAGCAGCACCTGGCACAGCCCGGCCGGGCACAGTCCAGCTGGAATTAAATTATTCATTTAAATGTTTGCTGCCCCATAGGATGGGAGGGGAGGGTCCCAGCCCAGCTGTGTGGGGAGGGATCGGGACCAGAGGGGGGCACGTGAGGGGGGTTGGACTGAGGAATCCAAGCAGAGGAAATTTTGAGCAGGGACTGAAGCCGGGTTTGTGTGGGAAAGGAGCCAGAGGTGAAGGTTAAATCAGGTATTTCCTGTGAGGAAAGGCTGGGAGAGCTGGGGGTGCTCCCCTGGAGAGGAGAAGGCTCCAGGGAGAGCTCAGAGCCCCTGCAGGGCCTGAAGGGGCTCCAGGAGAGCTGCAGAGGGACTGGGGACAAGGCCTGCAGGGACAGGAGCCAGGGAATGGCTCCCAGTGCCAGAGGGCAGGGCTGGATGGGAGATTGGGAATTGGGAATTGTTCCCTGGCAGGGTGGGGAGGGGCTGGGCTGGAATTGCCAGAGCAGCTGGGGCTGCCCCTGGATCCCTGGCAGTGCCCAAGTGTCCCTGGAAGTGCTTGGAGCAGCCTGGGGCAGTGGGAGGTGTCCCTGCCAGGGCAGGGGTGGCACTGGGTGGGATTTAAGGTCCCTTCCAAACCATCCCCTGATTCTCTGATTCACTTGCATTTATAGGAGAACACTTTAATTAGTGAATCCCTCATCCAGGCTGGCTCCCACTCCCACTGGAGGCAGGGACTCATCCCAGGGGGCTCATCCCGGGCTCACCCCGGGTTCCTGCCAGCAGAGCTGAGCTCAGGGTGCAGCACACCCAGCCCCAGAGGGCCTCAGCCTCTGTCCAGCCACCGAGGAGAGCAGAGCACAGAAACCCCTTCCAGGGAGATGAGGTATTTTGGGGCCTGTCTGTCTCCTCCTGCTTGATTCAGACTGAGTTTGGCAGATGGAAACAAGCTCAGTCCTAAAGAGGTTGAGAAAATCATCCTTAAAGGGAGCCTGGCGCGTCTGCCGGAGCAATCGCTCAGCCCTGGGAGTGACACTTGGCTTCATCTGTCTAACAAGTCTGATGGGCTCTCAGTGTCTCTTCTGATTGGGTTAATTTATTTGTTTTCATGCTAAGTTTTATTGTTTATTGATTTCCCAAGTCACCCTTGAGCCCATGTCAGTTTTTATCTGCTCCCAGTAATGGAAATCGTTCTGCGGAAGATGCACCGTGTAAAATCTTATTGCAGCCAGCCCAGGACCTACAAACACCGTTAATTACCATGATTACAGCCCTTGGAGATGACAAATCCAGGCCTCTTGTCCCTCCACTGCTCCACACAACTCCCAGTTTCCCCATTCCGTGTGCTCCAGACTCCGGAGCGCGCAAAGCCCGCGCTGAGGACGTGGCGTGAGCAGCATCCAAGCTGTCACTTCCCCAAAGCCCCGGGCTCTGGATTCCCCCAGCAATCCTTCCAGGCAGCCTGGGGGAACGTGACAAACTCCTCATGCCATGATCCTCATGCTCACATTGCCCCAAGATGCTTTTTTAATGGTTTCCTGGGATTTCAACCTGATTCGAGTCAGGAAACGAGGAGTAACGGCAAATCTCAGCAGGGTGATGGTGACCGGGGCCTTCCTGAGCTGCTCTGTGTCCCCCTGGGTGTTGTTTCCATGTGGGATGTGGTGACTGGCACGTGAGAAATTGCTCTTAATTACTCAGCATTGCTCTTAATAGCTCAGTGCTGCTCCTGCAGCCCTGCACTCCTGGGCACGGCACGCCCTGGCTCCTTCTGGGGAGGCTGGAGCCCCCCAGCCTGTCCTGCGTGGCAGGTGGGACGTGGGACACCTGAAGAGCAGGGAAAGCCCGGGGAACAAGGGGCAGGGCGGGAGGAAATGTCCTCAAGTCGCACCAGCGAGGGTTAAATTGGATACGAGGGGAAATGTCTTCCCTGAGAGGGTGGGCAGGCACAGGAACTGGGAAAGAGGGGAGTGCCCAGCCCGAGGGCAGCACAGCACAGGGCAGGGCAGGGAAGCAGTTCCCAGTTCAGACAGAAATGCCCCAGGGTGACTGTCCCAGCAGTGCCAGGCAGCCTGGGCAGCCCTGCTCGTGCCCTGGCACCAGGAGAACCCTGCTCGTGTCCTGGCACCAGGAGAACCCTGCTCATGGCTCTGGCACCAGGGGAACCCTGCTCATGCCCTGGCACCAGGAGAACCCTGCTCGTGCCCTGACACCAGGAGAACCCTGCTCGTGCCCTGGCACCAGGAGAACCCTGCTCGTGCCCCGGCACCAGGAGAACCCTGCTCGTGCCCTGGCACCAGGAGAACCCTGCTCCTGGCTGTGGCACCAGGAGAACCCTGCTCGTGCCCTGGCACCAGGAGAACCCTGCTCATGGCTCTGGCACCAGGAGAACCCTGCTCGTGCCCTGGCACCAGGAGAACCCTGCTCATGGCTCTGGCACCAGGAGAACCCTGCTCGTGCCCTGGCACCAGGAGAACCCTGCTCATGGCTCTGGCACCAGGGGAGCCCTGCTCCTGGCTCTGGCACCAGGGCAGCCCTGCTCGTGCCCTGGCACCAGGAGAACCCTGCTCATGCCCTGGCACCAGGAGAACCCTGCTCATGCCCTGGCACCAGGAGAACCCTTCTCATGGCCCTGGCACCAGGGCAGTCCTGCTCGTGCCCTGGCGCCAGGGCAGCCCTGCTCGTGCCCTGGCAGCTCCTGCCCTGCTGAGGATGGGACAGGAGACAGGAGAAGGCTCCTTCAGCAGGGGGAGAGGGAGAGGGCGAGGGGAGGCTCCTAGATCCCTTTGGGATGGAGAGGGAGGCACACGATGCTCAGGGGGGTGGGACAGGAGAGGGCTCCGTGTGCTCCTGAAGGGGGTGGGGGAAAAGGCACGGAGAGAAGGCCTGGCTGGGAATGGGACCAGAGCAAACCCTGTCAGGAAGGTGAGGGGTGGGTGGTGAGGGGACACCCATCCAGCCACAGCCCAGTTTGAGGTTCCTGACCTTCCTGCAGCCCTCCCAAACCCCCGGCAGCTCCTCCTGCCCCCAGGCTGTGCTCCGGCCCCTGAGGTGCCCAGGTCACTCCAGATGCCCGGGTGGGACCTGACCCTGGGGTCTTGGCCCAGCAGGGACCGATGCACACCCTGAGAGCAGCTCTGCCTCCCTTCCTGCTCATCCCTTCCTGCTCATCCCTTCCTGCTCATCCCTTCCTGCTCATCCCCTCCCCTGCCCAGCCGGGGATGGGCAGCTCTGCCTGGGGTGGGTTTATGGTATCTCCATAACAACTGAGCCTGATTTTCACCGGCACCCGAGATCCCTTTCCACCACAGAGAGTGCGGAAAAGGCAGAAATAATTCACGTTTGCTTTGAA
Source organism: Vidua macroura (assembly GCF_024509145.1). Classification (NCBI taxonomy): domain Eukaryota; kingdom Metazoa; phylum Chordata; class Aves; order Passeriformes; family Viduidae; genus Vidua; species Vidua macroura. The sequence continues at coordinate 7,089,684 of NC_071595.1, read as the reverse complement.
ACTCCTTCCTGCTGGCAGAGGGATGTAAAAGAGTCCCCACCTAAGTGCCCAGAAGCCCCTTCCTTCCCTCCCTGCTCCCTCAGCCTGTGATGCTGGCATCTCTGATGAGCTGACAGCCAACACTTAAACGCTCCGAGCCTTTATTATTTATTTCTTGGGCAGAGAATTACCACTCTGGGTTATTTTTATTTTACAGATCCAGCTTCTGGAACTACTTAAAAAGCTTTCGATCAAAGCTTACAGTGGTGCTGACAGAACACCGAGGGTTTGCGCTGGGGAGAGCCATCATTAATTATCAGACTTTGAGCAGCACTGATAGTGGAAGCATTTGATTTTGATTTAATGTCTAAATAAGCTCGCTTACAATGGCAAAGAGCTTCCTGTTTAATTGAAAAGCACTAAGTTTTCTATCTGCCCTTCTTCTTTTTCATTCTGGCCACGATCCAGGTGTAGAAATAGAAAGAAACACGAACAGAATGCAAAAAGTCGGCGTGAAAATGCATCAGAGGCACGGGAGCCTGCTGAGCCTTCTGCCAGCACCGCTGCTGGCCTGTCTGGGCCAGCTCGGCTCCTGCAGGCTGTCCTTGTCCTTGAGCTCCCCTTCCGGCCCAGCCCAGTGCCAGCCCTGCTCTCTGTGCCCCCCTCCCACCACCCTCCACAGCACCAGGGCTTCCCCCACCTTCCCCAAAATGGGATTTTCATCTCGGAAACGGCCTTTCCCCAAAGGCAGCCAAGCTGCTGTCCAGGAGCAGGGACATCGCTGTGCCAGGAGGGGGGACAGACCCTGGGGGCGTCCCCTGGCTGGCACCGGGGCTGCCCAGGGCTCCTCAGCCTGGCACACACACCGCGGGTGTTTCAGTGCCGCCAGACACCCGACACCGCCAAGGTCACCGTGAGAGTGACAGAGAGGCTGAGCCAGCATGGCACTGTGTGCCAGCCCTGCCACTGCCCTGACCCAGCGTGGCACCGTGTGCCAGCCCTGCCACCACCCCTGACCCAGCCCCACCACCACCCCTGACCCAGCGTGGCACTGAGTGCCAGCCCTGCCACCACCCCTGACCCAGCGTGGCACCGTGTGCCAGCCCTGCCACTGCCCAGCAGTGGCTTCAGCAGCCGCTGGCCAAGGGACACGCATATTTCCCTGGACACACGGACTGTGGGGACACACGGACTGTTCCCAGCCCACAGCAGTGACCGCCCCTGCCCCGTGTCCCCTGCCCGGGGTGCCAGTCCCCACAGACAGCACGCAGGAGCGGCAGGAGCTGCTGGACGCCCTGTGGGGCAGCTCTGGGGCTCCCTGACCTTGCAGTGAGGGCTGCCGGCCCCGTCCGGGACCCCTCAGTCCTTCCGGCCCTTCCGCAGGGACACTGGGGTCGGGGGCCGTGGATGGGGACATGGAAAGCTCGGCTGGCTTTGCCCTGAGCCAGGTGTGGTGAACAGCACAGAGCTCAGGAGTGGGGTTGTTATAACCGGGAGGGAAAACCATTTCCCCTTTTTTTAATAAGGGAAAACCATTTCCCCTTTTTTATAAGGGAAAACCATTTCCCCCCACTTTTTTTTTTATAAGGGAAAACCATTTCCCCCCTTTTTTTATAAGGGAAAACCATTTCTCCCCCTTTTTAATAAGGGAAAACCATTTCTCCCTTTTTTATAAGGGAAAACCATTTCCCCTTTTTTTAATAAGGGAAAACCATTTCCCCTTTTTTTTTTATAAGGGAAAACCATTTCTCCTCCTTTTTAATAAGGGAAAACCATTTCTCCCTTTTTTATAAGGGAAAACCATTTCCCCTTTTTTTATAAGGGAAAACCATTTCCCCTTTTTAATAAGGGAAAACCATTTCTCCCCCTTTTTAATAAGGGAAAACAATTTCCCCTTTTTTAATAAGGGAATACCATTTCTCCCTTTTTTATAAGGGAAAACCATTTTCTCCTTTTTCAATCAGGGAAAACCATTTCCCCCTTTTCCCCCAGTCCCCACGTGGGGCTCAGGTCCCAGCAGTGTCACCAGGCTGGGCTGGGATGGACAGAAGGTTTGTTGGAGTCAATGGTTTTACCTCAGTTCCTCCCTGGCCCAATCTCCTGCCGGGCTCTCCCTGCTCCTGCTGGGCAAGTGCTGGAATCACCCCCAGACTGGGGTGACTCCGGGTGGTGGTAAAGTCTCTCCTCCAACCCGTGCCTTCAAAGAAAGACTCAGCAGTCTTCAGTCGTCTGGTCTCAAGGCAGTTCATTGCAATAATCTCAAGGCACACAGACTCCCTGACATCCCCTCTGACTCCTTCTCCCTCTGCGTCTCTCTCCGTCTCCTCTGCCCAAGGGCTGGTGCCATCTTTTATATCGCACATTATGTATTAAATGTTTATAGTTTTTCCCCATTGCCTATCACCTATATTGAACAGTGGCTTTCTACTCTAAACCAATCTGTGAGTGCCAACATCACCAAGAACATGGGGGTTAGGAAAGAGAAAGAAGGAGGACAGGGCACGCCCAAATCCCTCCACCTTAGAACTTCTGACCCCCATGTACAAAACTCAGACCCCTCTGTACAAGGCCTAAAACCCCCCTGTACAGCACTCAAAAATCCTTCCTTTCACTTTGTGACTACTTCTATTACAATATCTAAACTTTTGTGATTTCTTGTTCTTCCTGCAAGGTTGGTAAATTGTTCCATGGGTCAAACTCAAAACCACAGGGGTTTCCGGCTGCCTGCCAGGGTCTCAGAGGCTTCTGCCCTGGGCCCGGAACATCCAAGAGTGTCTGAGGGACACCCTGGGTTCCGACAGGTGAGCAGGGATCCGTCTGCAGCCGGGTCCGGCCCGGGAGGCTCTGGGGGGAGCTCGGGCACTGCTCAGAGCCGCACTGGAGGTGACAGTTCCAGGGGAGCTCTGGCCGCGGTGACAGCTCCTCCCCACCGCCCAAACCACGCGGCATGAGCCATTTCCCACCTCCGGTGCCTTCTGCGAGTGTTAATGGACTCACCCTTCCCAGAGCCCTGCACCCAGGGCATGGGGAGGAGGGGAAGCCAAGGATGTCTGAATTCCCGGGAGGAATCTCCAGCAGGGCAGGAGTGCCAGGCGGCAGAGCCACCCACACTCCTGGGCCCGGGGGCTGCTCTGGGTTTGCACACGTGGGTGTTGTGTTCCTCTCCAGAGGCTCAAAGAGCCGCCAAGAGCTGCACTGCTACGTGGAAAATTGCAATAAAATACAGCAAAATAAAGCACAGCAAAAATTGGAATAAAAATAAACGTCATCCGTTAAATGAGTAGGGGAGAAAGGTAAACTGAGGCACGGAGCCATGACATGGAGATCTCACAGCCTGAGAGCTGAAAACAAGTGGCACACACCAGACAGTTCCACCCAGCTGCAGACGAAATGTCTTTGCTAAGTGACTTTAAAGCTAATGGCATGTGACATGCGGAGATCAGGCTGCTCAGCATGGCAGGACACGCAGAGATAATGATCGTTTGTGAAAACCAAACCTCGGGAGGGGCCGGGGCCACCCAGCAGAAATGTGACTGTGCCCGGGGAGGGATGGGACAGCACAGGGAGGTCACGGCATTGCCACCGTGCCAAAGTTGGCCTGGCTGCTCAGGAAGGAACAACAGAACCCGCGTGTCTAGACAGGGGCTGGGCTGGCTCAGGAAAACAAGATTTAGACATTGAAAAAGTTATTATTTCAGGATGAAACAACAGATTCCTATCTCAGCTCTCATTTTCTCTGGGTGTGATTGTGTGGAGCTGACAAAGCTGCGGATTTCTGCGGGCCCTGGGAGCAATTTGCTTAATAAAAGAGTTTGGCTTTGGCTAAAGAGCAGCCCCTGAGCAGGGGCAGTGACTGCCCAGGCCGGCTCTGAGCACACCTGGACGGGACTGGGGGCAGCCAGGGTGGGCACTGGAAGCGCAGCCCCTGCTCTGATAAAGGCCTGGGGGGAACAGGGAAATCCTCCCTGCACGGAGCCAAACTGGAGAGGTCCTGTGGGAACCACAGGGGCCTGGGGAACACGGGGAGAGCTCAGAGTCCCAGACTGGGCTGGGCTGGGAGGGACCTTAAATCCCACCCAGTGCCACCCCTGCCCTGGCAGGGACACCTCCCACTGTCCCAGGTGCTCCCAGCCCCAGTGCCCAGCCTGGCCTTGGGCACTGCCAGGGATCCAGGGGCAGCCCCAGCTGCTCTGGCAATTCCAGCCCAGCCCCTCCCCACCCTGCCAGGGAACAATTCCCAATTCCCAAGATCCCATCCAGCCCTGCCCTCTGGCACTGGGAGCCATTCCCTGGCTCCTGTCCCTGCAGGCCTTGTCCCCAGTCCCTCTGCAGCTCTCCTGGAGCCCCTTCAGGCCCTGCAGGGGCTCTGAGCTCTCCCTGGAGCCTTCTCTTCCGCGGGCTGATGGACCTGGAGCAGCCAAGGATGGAAGAACCATCTGACAGCTTTAAAGGCTGAGCCAGGAGGGCTCATTTGCTCCCCCAGGTTCTGGGGAGAAACAAGGTTTGCAAAGCTCCCCTCCCCTTCCTGGAGCTGCTCTTCCCTGCAAGGGCAGGATTTGTCCTTTAGCGCAGGAGAAAGCAGAGACCTGTTTGAATAATTGGTTTCAAGGCTCTTTGGTAATGCTGCATAATTTAAAATGCAAAATCAAAGATTCTGTTAAACCAGGTTTAAAAAAAAAAAAAACCCAAAAAATCAAAAACCCCCAACTTTTTCTTTGGGAAATTGGATGAAAAAATGTAATTGCAGACCCAAGGGAAAATTTTACTTCCAGCCGGAGCACTTCCAAAAGTGATCATAAAAATAATGGTGAATTCTAAGCAAGGCCGCTGCAGGCTGGAAAATGGAAAAGTTTCATTTTAGCACTTTCCAAGGGGACACATCAAACTCTTCCTGAACACAGCCAGCAAGCACAAGCCACTTAACAGGAGAGGGACGGGTTTGCTCAAGATTTCAATCAGGCATTTGGTGTTTTGCAGCAAAAAAAAAAGGGGCGTTTTTACTCCATCAAATCATCTCGGCAGTACCTGAGCCCGGAACGGGCTGTGCCTCCCCCGCCCGTCAGGAGATGTCTCAGGTGCGCTCAGGAGCCGGGGAACGAGCTCGCCTTTCCCAGCGGCATTCCCGAGCCCTTTCCCGGGGCCGGGCACTGCGGGCAGAGGGAGCCGGAGCTTCCTGGGGCACCTCCCCGCCCATCGGCACGAAAAGCACGGCGTCATTATTTCCATCTGACAAAGTGGAGCACACTTAAGGCGCTTAGGCGTCGATGAGAGGCTTTGATGTGGGAGAGGGCGATTAGTGTCCTTCTGTCGGGGGCCGCCGAAGCCGCGTAATCCCCGCTAATTCCGTGTCACACTTTGTGTCACTGCGGGCGCACAGCGAGCCTTCCTCTGCCCCTGCCTCTGCCTCTGCCTCTGCCTCTCCCTCTGCCCCTGCCCCTGCCTCTGCCCCTGCCCCTGCCTCTGCCTCTGCCTCTGCCTCTGCCCCTGCCTCTGCCTCTGCCTCTGCCTCTCCCTCTGCCCCTGTCCCTGCCTCTCCCTCTGCCCCTGCCTCTGCCCCTGCCCCTGCCTCTGCCCCTTCCTCTGCCTCTGCCCCTTCCTCTCCCCCTGCCTCTGCCCCTGCCCTGCCCCTGCCTCTGCCTCTGCCCCTGCCCCTGCCTCTGCCTCTGCCTCTGCCCCTTCCTCTGCCCCTGCCCCTGCCCCTGCCCCTGTCCCTGCCTCTGCCCCTGCCCCTGCCTCTCCCTCTGCCCCTGCCCCTCCCTCTGCCCCTGCCTCTGCCCCTGCCCCTTCCTCTGCCTCTGCCCCTGCCCCTGCCCCTGCCCCTGCCTCTGCCCCTGCCCCTGCCCCTGCCCCTGCCTCTGCCCCTGCCCCTGCCCCTGCCTCTGCCCCTGCCCCTGCCCCTGCCCCTGCCTCTGCCCCTGCCTCTCCCCCTGCCCCTGCCCCTGCCCCTGCCCCTGCCCCTGCCTCTCCCCCTGCCCCTGCCTCTGCCCCTGCCCCTGCCTCTGCCTCTGCCTCTCCCCCTGCCTCTGCCCCTGCCCCTGCCCCTGCCTCTCCCTCTGCCCCTGCCCCTCCCTCTGCCCCTGCCTCTGCCCCTGCCTCTGCCCCTGCCCCTGCCTCTGCCCCTGCCCCTGCCTCTCCCTCTGCCCCTGCCCCTGCCCCTGCCCCTGCCCCTGCCTCTGCCCTGCCCCTGCCTCTCCCTCTGCCCCTGCCCCTGCCTCTCCCTCTGCCCCTGCCCCTGCCCCTGCCCCTGCCCCTGCCTCTGCCCCTGCCCCTGCCTCTCCCTCTGCCCCTGCCCCTGCCTCTCCCTCTGCCCCTGCCTCTGCCCCTGCCCCTGCCCCTGCCTCTCCCTCTGCCCCTGCCTCTCCCTCTGCCCCTGCCCCTGCCTCTCCCTCTGCCCCTGCCCCTGCCTCTCCCTCTGCCCCTGCCTCTGCCCCTGCCCCTGCCCCTGCCCCTGCCTCTGCCTCTGCCCCTCCGAAGCGCTCCGGAGCCAGCGCTGCTGCGAGCCCGCCCCAGCCCGGCTGTCCCTGCCAGGCCCCGGGGAAGGAGGTGACGATCAAAGCGTGGCTGTGACACACCGGGCTGAGCTCGACACCGAGTGACACAGAGGGGCTGGCACAGCTCCTCTGCAGCCTCTGGAAAAGCCTTTCGTGGCTCTGGAGGGCACAGCGAGAGCAGTTCCAGATGGATGTGCCTCAGTTTCCCCACCTGCAAAGCAAAGAAGCCTCTGACCCATCACAGAATCCTGGAATGGTTTGGGCTGGAAGGGACCTTAAATCCCATTCCATGGCAGGGACACTTCCACTGTCCCAGGTGCTCCCAGCCCCAGTGTCCAGCCTGGCCTTGGGCACTGCCAGGGATCCAGGGGCAGCCCCAGCTGCTCTGGCAATTCCAGCCCAGCCCCTCCCCACCCTGCCAGGGAACAATTCCCAATTCCCAAGATCCCATCCAGCCCTGCCCTCTGGCACTGGGAGCCATTCCCTTCTTGTCCAAAGTCCCTTTCCAGCCTCTTTTCAATCGGCTTTCAGGTCAGAACAGTTCATTTCTGCTTCCCAAGTTAAAAGGGAGCCGAATGAAGCGACAGCGAACTGTCCCTGCAGCTGTGAGGAGCAAAGGCAGCCGGAATGAGCTCAGGGATTCACATCCCTGCAGCGGAGCCGCTGCTGCAGAGGGAACATCTGGGTTTATTGTCTCACATCACATCACGGAAATCCATTCCTCCATTAATTTCAGATGAATACTTGAAGAGGCGTTTAGCAGAAAGCAAACCCTGCACTGGAACCTCTGGAGTTACAGGGCTAATGATCTTTGCTTTCTGTTGACAGCTCTGAAAAAATACGGGGAAACTGAACCACAAAGGACTTACAGAACTTTTTGGCAAATGGCAAATGGAAAAGAGTTTAATGAAAGCTGTCACTGATGTGCAGCAGTAAATAAATGATGTGGTCCTTCTCATGCACCCCCGGCTGTGATAGGGTTTAATTCCAAATTCTGGAAAGGAATTCCAAAGCTAGGGATGACTTCACTTGCCCAAAGTGATCCCAGCTGCTTGGAAGCCCGTGCCGGGAAGCACCTCAGCTCGGAGGGAGGCTGCTGTCACCTTCCTCACGGCGAGCACGGACAGACCAAGCCCAGTGAAAACCGAAACATTCCCACACCACCAAATCTGCACTGTTCTCCCTCTCAGAAGGTCCCAGCTCAGAAATGTCCCCATGTGCTCGGAGCAGGCCAGCTCCCCACTGCAAATGCCTTTCCCTTGGCGAGGGGGCCAGACCCTGAGTGGAGGCGTCCAAAGTGCTGGGAAAGTGGCAGAGAGGAGGGGAAGGTGTGGGGTAACATCTGTGGGGTCAGAGAGATCAGGTGTCTCTCAAAGGAGCTCCCTGGAGCTCTAAGCTGCCTGTCCCAGCCCAGCCTGGGGGAGGGATGCTCCTCCAGCGTGAATTTCCCGGCCCTTCAGAGACTGATGGGGAGATTTGCTGTGATTGCCTCACTGCCGCTCTCCACTCCAGCACTAATGGGGGGAAGATTTAATGCTGTGATATCACTTTCATGTGGAGCCCATAAATAAAGCTCTTATAACTCCCTCATTAGGTCTGCACCCATTAACCATTCATCCCACACGAGGCTCTGCGCAGTGACAGCCCCATTCCAGAGGGTTTCCCGTGCTGCAAACCTGTCTTGGGAAGTGGGGGGAAAAAGAGAGGAAGGGAGGCTTGAGACTCTGCCTCCAGAGCTGGGCATCTCGTAGGGATGCAGTGCATAATCCAGGAGCTTCCTGGCACTTAAAACCAAATGTGTCTGGCATTTTACTGTGGGAAATGAAAGGTTCCATCCATTCCCACTGTCTGTGGCACCAGTTGAAAGCACAGCTGATCTGGGCAGTGCTCCAGAGCTCCCGGAGCCCCATCGGGATCTTTGCATCCTCAGCAGAGTTCAAGCAGCTCAGTCACTCGGAGCAGATGAAAGCAGCGTGTGCTGCCTGGGTTTAACTCGGGGCCATTCCAGAGGAGGAGGATTCCTGGTCCCCGCGCACCGGGCGGATCAGATGGAGCGCTGATAACGGCGATGGGACCGGGACTGTGCGAAAAGCTCCTCCGGAGCTCCTTTGTTGTTCGAGCTGAGCCGAGCAGTGGGGTTTGCTGTGCCCAGAGGTCTCTGTTTTCACACTGGTTTCATTCAGTGTTGCAGGGAACACAAGCCTCACACACAGCTTTGGCTGCGGGGTGTCGGGCTGAGAGCCGGCCCGGGCTGATGTAATCCGTTAGCACTTGCCAGGCAAAAATACCCTTTCCAAAGGAAAAGAGGTGTCAAAAGGAGCGAGTGAGAGGCTGGGTGTAAAAATACCAGCGCTCTGACTCTGCCTGAACTTTGCTCCAGTTCTCTGCAATGACAACATCCTGGGGAAATGGGGATGAATCCAGCCAACGCTCCCATGTCCACAAGGGCTCGGGGAACAGGATCTGTCCGAGCTCTGAGCCAGCACTGTGGGTTTGGAATCACAGAATCTCCCGAGCTGGAAGGGACCCACCAGGACCATGGGTCACCTTCAGCCTCCCCTGGGCAGGGAGGTGCTCCAGGCTCTCCCCATTCTCACAGCCCCCACTGGACCATCCTCGCTGGGCCTGTCCCCAGCCGAGCTGTGAGGTGAACAGAACCACCAGAGGGATGAGGTGAACCCTCAGGGGTGAAGATGAACCACCAGAGGGATGAGGTGAACCCTCAGGGGTGAAGATGAACCACCAGAGGGATGAGGTGAACCCTCAGGGGTGAAGATGAACCACCAGAGGGATGAGGTGAACCCTCAGAGATGAAGATGAACCACCAGAGGGATGAGGTGAACCCTCAGAGATGAAGATGAACCACCAGAGGGATGAGGTGAACCCTCAGAGATGAAGGCAAATGGAACCATCAGATGGATGAAGGTGTGTGGGTATTCTCAGCTCAGTCAGAGAGAAAGAGAAAGGTTTTCTAACCAGGCGAGAGCCTGGGAAGCAGTTGGGAAAGAATGTAAATAATTCTTTAATCTACCTTGTTGTTCACATTGTTTATAGATATGTTCTGCCTCTGTGCGTCATTCATTGCCCACCAATGATTTTACTCTAAGACCAATGGAATTAGTCTGCACGATGTTCTCTATATATAGAGAGGTACATTTGAAATAAAGGAGAGAGTTCATTTTCTTTGCTTTCTGATCTGGAGTTCTCTGTTCCCGTCCTGCTCAACAGCGTCAAAGGTGAACCATCAATGGGATGAAGAGGAATGATCAGAGGGATGAAGATGAGCCATCAGAAGAACAAAGATGAACCATCAGAGATGAAGGGGAACCATCAGAGAGGAAGGTGAGCCATCAGAGGGAGGGGGTGAATTGTGCTGCTCACTCCGTGCAGGCTTTCTGACCAGTTCTGGGCTCTTTAACTCGGGTAACTCCGGAGAACCCCACAGACTTCTCTACACCCAGAGAGAGCCCAGGCTCAGAGATGGACCCAGGGATCCATGGATGGAAAATACAGATGCTGATGTTCATAATTCTAATTCATAATTCTAATTTTAATTCTAATTCTAATGTTAAAACCTTGGGTTTGAACAGGAAGGCAGAACTAATGTGAGTCAATCCCCCAAAGCTTCAGCAAATGGGGAATCACACCAAAGTTTGGGATGGTTGTAAACAATTAGGGCCAGGGTTCCTCCCTAAGCAGCACCACTGAAGCTGGATGCAGCGAATTTCCAGCTGGGAAAAGGAGAGATGGAAAAAAAAGGGGATTCTAAGCACACAGCCAACAGAATTAAACTGAGAATTAATTTCATCCATTATAACTGATTGCTGTAAATTAAAACTAGAAGGAAATAATTGGTAGCATGTAGCTTTTAGTGTTTCCTCCAGATTAGGGGAATTATATTTTTTTTATTAGGAGCACTAAACTCCTCTGCCATGCTCCTGTGTCTCCAGCAATTCCTGATTCCTGATTCCAGCCTGGTGGCACACTGGGCTTTGGGAACAGCAGCATGTCCTTCACTGGGGCCCAAATCCTGAGCCAGGCCTGGCGGGCTGGAGGGCTCCCAGGGCACAGGGAGGTGTTCTCTGATCCCGAGATCCTGCAGAGCGGGACCATCACTCCCGCTGTGGTCCCTCCAGAAAGGCTCCTGCTCCTCCTGCTCCTCTGCTGGAGAGGCTCTGCAGCTCCAGGGATGGGCAAACACCCAGGACAGCAATCCCTTGTTCCCAGGGACCAGAAGCAGCTCCTTGCGTTCCCTTGGTGCTGCAGAGGCTCCTGGCAGGGTGGGGTGGTCGTGGTGGTCCCTGCAGCTCCTCGCTGGTCCCACAGAGGAAGAGCAGGCAGAGCAAGGAGGTGAATCCCTCCTGCTGACCCAGCTTCCCTCTGCTAAATCCCTCTGGGGCTCATTCCTCCCTCCTTCATCCCTTCATGTCCAGGAATCCGGAGTCTGAAGCTGCCGCCCCAGCAGAGAGGGAGAGCAGTGCCTCAGGGGTTAAACTTCCTCCCTCTCCCCTCTCTGGGGATGTTTCCTACAAGGAGTAAAGCCTTGGAATGGCCCCACTTGGTGCTGGAGCCGATTTCAGGAAATTGAGATCTGGGCTGGCTGTTCTGTTTTCCTCAGAGGATATTTTTGTGCATTTATTTAATTAATTCCTTCAGCTTACATAAGGGTAATAAGATTTTTTTTTTTTTCCTTGCATGTCTGCAGTGCTCCCTTCCTCGAGAAGCTCCAACCCCTTTGGCAGGAGCAGGAATAGCCCAGACAGAGCTTGGTGAGGCCACTTCCCACCCAAGCTGAGCACGTGGTGCCTCCCTGGGCCAGGATCAAAGGCCACCAGCTCCAGTTAAACCTGCCGGGAGCTCAGGTGGCATCGTTCCAGCCAGGAATGAGCCGTGCACTTGGGTTTTACACCTCGGACTTTTCCGAGGGTGCTGAGGGATGCTGGGCCAGCACAGGAGTTCAAGGAGTTCACATTCCCAACGCTCCTGAGAGGCATCAGCTCCAGGAAGGCAAAATCCTGGTGGAGCTGAGGGAGAGGGAGGAGTGCCACCTACTGCAGTATCCCCGCTCGCTGCCTCCAACGCTCCGGCACGGCGGAAATAGAAACTTCTTGTTTTGTAGTTGGAAACATAAAGGAAAGGGAAAAAAAGAGCGGGGAGGGGGGTGTGGAGAGAAGCAACCTAAAAAAAGGAATTTGCTGAATGGCACTTTGTGCCAGCTCCGTGTTTATAAATAGCCCCAATGACACTGCTCTTTGCACGATGAATTTCGGAATATTTCTGATCAGCAAAGAGTTTGAGCTGCAAATAACAATAAATGGGGGAAATGTGTATAAATAAAAGGCATTAAAATCCCGCTCTGTGTGGGATCAGCAACACATCTTGAGAAGTACATCAAAGGGACTCAATTAGCAGACACATTTTCTAATTACATGTTCTAATTTACAACAAATCCGGGTTTCTAATGAAGCCTTGATTATTGGTGCAGATGGCGAGGACCGGACCCAGCGTTCCACGCTCGCTGCCACTGCCAAGGCAAACACTTGATGCTCCAGACCCGGCTCCTTCTCCTGCTCTGCCCAGACACCTCCGTTTGCCCAATTCCCCAGGAACTTCCCCGAGCCCAAAGGTGCCCGAGTGAGCCACCGGCGACAGCAGATGGAGGGAATTGTCCTGTGGGATGGAAGAGCAGGCAGAGCCCCTCCCCGGGCAGTCAGTCCCCGGGCTGTGGATATTTGCCCTTTGCAATCCTGCCTGGCTCGTGCAGACACAGGGACAGGGACTTTTTCCAGCAAAGCCCTTGGGCGTTATTTTCAATTACAGACAGGGTTCCTTTCCTGCTTCCCCTGGGCATTATTTGCAGTTTGGGGCATTAATCACTCCAAATGAGACGAACGCCGTGCCCCAGGGTTGATTTCTGAGCTGGGACAGCTCTGAGGGAAACAGGGAACCATTCCCAGGAGAACAGGGCTGGGAGCAGCACAGCTGAGATCAGGGAATCCCAGAGTGGTTTGGGTTGGAAGGGACCTGAAAGCTCATCCCATCCCATCCCATCCCATCCCATCCCATCCCATCCCATCCCATCCCACCCCACCCCTGCACTGGCAGGGACACCTCCCACTGTCCCAGGTGCTCCCAGCCCCAGTGTCCAGCCTGGCCTTGGGCACTGCCAGGGATCCAGGGGCAGCCCCAGCTGCTCTGGCAATTCCAGCCCAGCCCCTCCCCACCCTGCCAGGGAACAATTCCCAATTCCCAAGATCCCATCCAGCCCTGCCCTCTGGCACTGGGAGCCATTCCCTGGCTCCTGTCCCTGCAGGCCTTGTCCCCAGTCCCTCTGCAGCTCTCCTGGAGCCCCTTCAGGCCCTGCAGTTTGGGTGGATTGAGTTCAGAGCCATTTCCATGCCCCCAGCCAGAGAAGGGCAGCACTGCCCCTTCCAGCCCCCTCTGTCTCTGCTCTGGAGATGTTTCAGTCTAAACAGACACAACAAAGTGCTGGAAAAAGGGGAAACTGAGGCTGGGAAAGAGCACAGCCAGCCTGGATGTTTGGGACATCAGCAGGAAAATCTGCTCCCCTTCTCTTCCCTTCGGAAACACAGCAAAGCAATTCTTTCCTTCCAGGGCTTTTTAAAAAAGAATTGTTTTATTTAAGCCACTGTTATGGCACTAACAGAGCCTTGCTCCACTCTCCATGGCTGGATTGCTCTGTCTTATCCTGGATCCCATCCTGGATCCCATCCTGGATCCCATCCTGGATCTATCCCAGCTGCTCAATCCAAAATTCAACCCACGTTCAGCCTGTTCAGAACTTCACCAGAGCACAGACCCAGATTGGATCTCCAGCCCAGGAGCTCATCCCACCTTCAGCTCCTCCTTCCCAGGAGGATGGACCTTCCCAAAATCCCAATATTACAGCTGTATTTGTATTTTTAAATGCTCCACTGACCCGTGACAAAGCTCCTGAGGAGCTGCAGGGAGGGAAGAGCTGCACATTTACAGGTGAAAGTGGGAGGCCTGGATTGAGGCACAAGAGAAAAAAGCCCTGCAAGACCCCGATTCCAACATCCCAACCCCTCCAGGAGTCTTCTTTAATAAGACAGCCTGCAGGCCAGGCCATAAAACCACAGAAACCCAGGATAAACTTGAGCGGAATTGAAGTGGAAGTGAGAAATACTCAAGCAGGGTGGGGGCTGCTGACTCCCATCCCCGCTGCTGCAGCCCTGCACTAACAGCTCATCCTGCAGGAGCTCCTGTCCAATATTGCTGCCTGCCCAGAACGAGCTCCCAGGGAAAGCTCTGTCCTCCACCAGCCCCAGCTGGATGAGCTGATGCTAATAAAAAATAATGGCAGTGCAGGATTAACTCCCAGCACGAGCAGGACTCCTCTGCCAGCCCAGAGTCACCTCCCACCCCTCCCAGGCAGGATCCATTCCCAAGTTTGGATCCTGCTCCTTTCCACACTCTATAAAGGGCTCAGAGAAGATCTTTCACTTGGGAGGCTTCAGTTAAGCAGGATGAAGTGACTGCTGCATAAAGCTCCACAAAATAAAGGTCAAGCTGGAAGAAGCTGCAAATGCTGCTGAACACCGTGATTTCCCAGCAAATCCCAGGGCTTCCCAGAACCTGGCTCTGGCTTCTGCATGCTGAGGGACATTTGTGTGCCTTTGCCAGCCAGGAACCCCCCTTGTCCAAGGGATTTCCCCTGACCTGGCCATCCCCCCTTCTCCCTCAGCTGGGATCCAAGCCCTGCTGGGTGAGCCTGAGCTGGGATTCTGCCTCTCTGTAAACGAGGCAATTACTGAAGGAGCACTAACTGGAAATCCTGCAAGCCCTGGGTGGATTAAAGCAGATTAATGGAGAAAGAGGAGCTGGGACAATCTCCTGCACTAATGCAGAGCTGCTGGCCCTGAGTGGCTGCACTGCCCAGGCTCGAGCAGGGCAGCAGCTGTTGGAGAAGGCTTGGATGGACTGATTGATTGATTGATTGATTGATTGATTTTACAGATAATGATCTCTGCTCACAGGTAAAAGGCTCCAAGGAAAGGCAGCATTAGCACAGGGTCAGCGTGGCCAATTAGAGGATTTCACACACTCCAGCCTTTCCCAACACGACTGGGATCCCTTGGAAACCTCTCCCAGTGCCAAGGGACTCTGGAGAGCTGGGAGCTCTGGCTCGGGTCACCAAAATAGGGTCCCAAAAAGGGATCCCAAAAAGGAGGGGGGGGGCCTAAAAAGGGATTCCAAAACAGGGTCCCAAAAGGTGAGCAAGGACCTCAAAACTACCTCAAAATTGGGGGAGGGACACTCAGAAATGGGATCCCTACAAAGGCCCGGGCTCTGTCTGCTCTTCTTCCAGCAGAGCTGTGTGACAGAGCCCTGGGGACACAGAGGGGCCCCCGAGGGGGCCCTGGAGCACCTGAGGGACCTCAGTGCTGCAGATCCATCCTGGTGTCCTTCCAGCTCTGCAGAGGGGAGCTGGAGCCTGGCCTGAGCCCAGCCAAAGGGATTCAGGCATTCAGGGATCCAGGGCCACTGGCAAAAGAAACTCCCTGCAGGAGACTGAACTTTATTCCTCACCTGAATTGCTCTTCAGATCAGGAGGGAGTCACTGCTGGGAGATCTCCCAGGGCAGGATCCAGGACACCCCAAGTGCTCCTGAGCACAGGAACGGCCCTTGCAGGGATCTCCAGTGGGTCTGCAGCTGCTGGGGCGCAGGTAGGACAGGAGAGGACAGGCCCAGGGGGTGAATCCTGCTCTGGCCCCCTCCCTGCTGTGCCCGGGTTCCTTTTCCCACCCTTTCCCAACCTGCTGAGAGCGCCAGGGCAGCGCTGCTCTGAGGAGGGGGTGACAGAGGGGACACAGCGAGGGATGCTGAGCCCCAGGGTGAGGGACAGGTGAGGGCACGGGTGGGACCAGGACGATGCTGAGGTGAGGGCACGGGTGGGACCAGGACGATGCTCAGGTGAGGGCACGGGAGGGACCAGGACGATGCTGAGGTGAGGGCACAGGAGGGACCAGGACGATGCTGAGGTGAGGGCACAGGAGGGACCAGGACGATGCTGAGGTGAGGGCACCAGTGGGACCAGGACGATGCTGAGGTGAGGGCACGGGTGGGACCAGGACGATGCTGAGGTGAGGGCACGGGTGGGACCAGGACGATGCTCAGGTGAGGGCACGGGTGGGACCAGGACGATGCTGAGGTGAGGGCACGGGTGGGACCAGGACGATGCTCAGGTGAGGGCACGGGTGGGACCAGGACGATGCTGAGGTGAGAGCACAGCTGGGCCCCCCCCCCCCCCCCGTGCAGACAGACCCACCCAGCACAGCTGGAATTCGCTCCCTGGCCCCTCTGGCTCTGCAATTCCAAAATTCAGCCCAGCCCTAATTAGTGCCCACTCTTGTGCAGCTTTTCGTCTTCCAGCTTCGTCTGGAGCTGGGCTGAGAATACCAACTCCTTTTCCTGGGGTTTTTCTCCAGCTGCTGCCAGGGCCTGGATTTAAACCTGGGGAACTGGGCTGGAGAAGCTCCGTAGCTCATTAATAACCTGTGAAGCCATTAAGAGCACTCCACAGAGATTTCACCACCATCTTTTTGCCATTGCAGAGTGAATTACATGACCTTCTTCCCTGCTTCAGGGGAATGGCACAAGTGGCTTTTCCTGCACTTAGCTAAGGAAACAGCCAGGGATCCCATGCCAAGGGCACTGTTTAAATAACAATTGTTAGAGAGTAGATGAGAAACCTCTTTTATCTTTGGCCTTGATAGCATTTTAAAACTGATACCTTTCCCCCTCCTTATTTACATATCAAAATAATTGCCTCCTAAATTCCACAGCTTGCTGCAGTCCTGGAGATAATCTGCCCTTCAAAGGCTGCTCGGGCTCCTGATGAGCCCTGGGCACTGGGAGCTGTGATGAAGCACAGAAATCCTTCAGGAAGGGTCGATATCTCTGAGTGGATGTGGATGTCATCACCACAGTGACACGGACCCCCGTAATATCCTTTGCTTTTCATTGCCCCAGATCAATAGCAAAAAAAAAAAAAAAAAAAAAAAAAAAACCAAACCCAAATCAACCAGTTTTTCCCTTTATTCTGGAATGAAAGTCGATTTCGATGTGTTTCATTTTTCTTTGTCGTGGGGAGAAGTTGGATCTCAGCCCTGCCTGCCCAGCTCATGAGAATTCTGGTCTGTGTGGCTGCATCCAGGTCACCATGGAGATGCCAGGGTGTCACCCCCGCCTGCGAGGGCACGGGAGGGGCTCAGATCCCACCCAGAGAATCGTCTGGCAGTTACAACCTTCACTTCAAATGCTTCCCACTCTGCTTTTCACTGCTGTTCAGTACAAAAATGGGAAATGGAGAAAGGCTCTGGAAGATGGTGCTGTTCTCTGAGGAAAGGCTGGGACAGGTGGGGTGGCTCAGCCTGGAGAGGAGAAGGCTCCAGGGAGAGCTCAGAGCCCCTGCAGGGCCTGAAGGGGCTCCAGGAGAGCTGCAGAGGGACTGGGGACAAGGCCTGCAGGGACAGGAGCCAGGGAATGGCTCCCAGTGCCAGAGGGCAGGGCTGGATGGGATCTTGGGAATTGGGAATTGTTCCCTGGCAGGGTGGGGAGGGGCTGGGCTGGAATTGCCAGAGCAGCTGGGGCTGCCCCTGGATCCCTGGCAGTGCCCAAGTGTCCCTGGAAA
Source organism: Vidua macroura (assembly GCF_024509145.1). NCBI lineage: Eukaryota > Metazoa > Chordata > Aves > Passeriformes > Viduidae > Vidua > Vidua macroura. Next base: position 7,072,538 of record NC_071595.1, on the reverse strand, counting down.
TGCTTGGAGCAGCCTGGGGCAGTGGGAGGTGTCCCTGCCATGGCAGGCAGGGAATGGGGGGATCTTTCAGGTCCCTCCCAACCCAAACCCTCCTGGGATTTTGTGAGGATGAATAAAGTGTGGGAGAGCAGAGGGACACGCGGGCATTTCACAACACTTCCACATGATTCCAGCTTCCCATCAAGAGAAATATTCCCAACAGCTGGAAAAATGAACACAACAGCCTGAACCCCTCAAGGATGAACCTTCTCATTTCTTGTGTAATAGCAGGGAAAAATAAACCAACCTTTTTCTGTCTGGGGTTTCGGAGTCCTTATTAAATCTTACATTAAAAAAAGTCCAAACAAACCCAAGAAGCAGACCCAAGGGCCAGCAGAAGTCCTGGGCTGTCTCACGTGGCTCAGGGACAGCCTGTCCTTGGGATCCAGTGGGAAATGCCCAGCACTGGCACAGCAGGACACCCCTGACTCCCTCCTGGCTCAATCCATCCCTTCTTCGTGGCTCAGAAATAATCTCCTCCTCTCTCCCACCCAAGAAGAATTTACAAAGGTAGGAAGACCTGAGGAGAGGGAAGGGAGGTCTAGGGGGTCTCAGAAGTTCCATCAAATGGCATTTTCTCAGCTCTGCTTTCTGTCCTTGGTCTTATCCCATTCCTGTCCTCTGAGGGAATCTGGACACTGAGACCAGGCACAAATCCACACCAGGGACAGGCACGTGGGGACAGCACAGGCTCCCTCCAGCCACAGCCTGCATTGGAATGCACTTGGAACTCAGGAGGAGCCCAGGACTGGGCCTCACACAAACTGCAGGTGGAGATACAGATATAGATATAGATGATATAGAGATAGATATAGAGATAGAGATAGATATATAGAGAGAGATAGATGTATAGATATAGATATATAGATATATAGATATATAGATATATAGATATATAGATATATAGATATATAGATATATAGATATATAGATATGGATATAGATATAGATATAGATGTATAGATATAGATGTATAGATACAGATATAGATATATAGATATATAGATATATAGATATATAGATATATAGATATATAGATATATAGATATAGATATAGATATAGATATAGATATAGATATAGATATAGATGTAGATATAGATATAGATATAAATAAATAATCTGTGTTGCTTATCCCTAAAGGAAGAAAAAGTAACAATGTAATGAAAGTAACAAAATGTGACAAAAAGTAACAAAAGTTAACAACAACAACAACAACAACAACAAAAAAAGGTAACAAAAAGGTAACAAAAAACAGTAACAAATGTCTCCTGGTGCTGCTGAGGAACCCCTGGACCTGAGGACAAACTGCCCCAGAGTTATGGATCAGCTCCAGTGAAACCTGTGAGGAAAGGACTCTTCCCCAGCCTCGGGAGCACCGAGAGCTCCTCCAGCTCAGGAATAAATCCCCTTGCCCTGTCCTGCCTGTCGGGAAAATTGCTGGAGCACCAGATCTCCACGGCATTCCAGGAGAATGGAGTGACTGACAGAGAATGGAGTGACAGAGAATGGAGTGACAGACCTTGCCCGAGTTACAGCATCTCCATCTGCAGAAATTCAAATAAAACATTTTATCTAGTTTCCCTTCCAGGAAAAAAGAACCAAACAAACTCAAACAAACAAACCCCTCCCCCCCCCCCCCAAAAAAAAAAAAATTAAAAAACCCCAAAAAACCAAAAAGCAGGAGAGAGAGGAGTCCAAGGCCCAGGGCAGCCCTGAGCCTGCAGCAGCTCAGTCTGCACACCCAGCTGCCTCCTCCCCTCCCGGCTCTGCTGTGGGTGACAAGGAGAGGGATGGCACAAGTGACAGATTCCCCTGCTGGCACAGGCTCGTGTGATAAAGTGAAGAAAAGAGAAATCTCTCTCTCTCCATTTTTAAAAGTGTTTCCCCTCCCTCTCCATAAACTGTGTGAGACAAATTGAAGCTGAAGCATCTTCTCCCTCCCAGCTCCTGCTGCCACATCTCTGTCCCTGTCCTTGCCGCTGTCACTGCAGCCCCTGGGGAGGGGGATGGATCTGTCACCACCCTGTGCTGGGACCCCCTGCACTCCCTGAGCCCCCAGGAGTGCTCAGCTGGTGAAAACCCAGCTCCTCCCTCAGCAGCAGTGCTCCTTTGTGGGGCTGAGCATCTCTGGGGGCAGCCCTGGAGGTTTCCCTGCACTCTGGGGATCCTTGATGGATTCCCAACGCTGGCACCAGAGATTTTCCACTTTGGACCCTCTAAAGATGCAGCAGCCCCAAAGCTGGGCCTGGAATGTACAACTACCACGAAAAAAGAGGTGAACTGAGTGATCAGAGAGAACCTGCTGCTCTCTGCTGCAGGTGGTGTGGCACCAAGGGAAAATGTTCCACCTGTGGCCCAGGGGCTGTGCAGGGATGGGGCACAGGGGGGCTGTGCAGGAATTCACAGAATCACAGAATCCCTGGGTTGGAAGAGACCTTCCAGACCATCGAGTCCAGCCCAGCCCCAACCCCTCAGCACAACCCTGGCCCCCAGTGCCACATCCAGGCTTGTTTTAAACACACCCAGGGATGGGGACTCCACCACCTCCCCGGGCAGCCATTCCAGAACTTTATCACTCTTGCCATGAAAAGCTTTTTCCTGCTACCCAACCTGTATTTCCCTTGGGGCAGCTGAGGCTGTGACCTCTGGTTCTGTCAGCTCCTGGAGAAAGAGCCCAAGCCCAGCTGGCCACAGGCACCTTTCAGGAGCTGCAGAGAGTGCTGAGGCCACCCCTGAGTCTCCTTTTCTCCAGGCTGAGCACCCCCAGCTCCCTCAGCCCTTCCTCACAGGGTTTGTGCTCCCAGCCCCAAGCCCAGGGATGTGGCACAGGGGGATTTGCAGGGTTGGGGCACAGAGGCTGTGCAGGGAATGTCTCCCCTGTCCAGCTGCAGCTCATTGGGATAGGAACTGAATTTCGTCCTTTTCCTTCACTGCTCCCTTTCAGGAGTTGCCAATAAAAACGGGATGTGCTTTATGGCACAAATCACCTGTTGTGGAATAAATGAAATGGTGACTGCTTTCAGTCCTCTCATCAGAGAAATAAAACCTCCAGGTGCAACGTGAGTGTGAGAACCTGTGTCCCAGTGACCGGTGCCACAAACATTCCAGCCCTGCCCATTTTCCTCGAAAGCCACTGCTAACGGTGCCTTGGGAAAGACAATGCCAGCACTGGATTTCTTTGTTTCCTGGGGAGGCAGAGCAGCACCCACAGGGTTCTGTCACTGAGGGAGGCGGGTGGAGCTGCAGGGCTGAGCACAGGCAGCCCCAGATGAGATCCACGCTCCCCTTCCAGCTGTCACCCGGCCAAGCCAATTGCCTCTGGAGAACCTGGGACTCCACACGGTGTAATTGAAGGAAAATAATACTGTGACCTGCTCCAGAGAGCAAAGCTGAAGGGCTCCGAGGCCACCAGATAAATGTGAGGCAGAGCAGTGGATATAATCATTTAAGACCCGAAAGCGAGAGTAATGAATGAACACTGGATTTCAATTATCCTGAGATAATTCAAATTACTTTAAATAGATAGCTGACCTACTAAAAACTGCCTGGGCTCTCATCCTGCATTTGCTGCCCAATTCAGCTAATGACAGTTTGATCCCGTTCCTCCCTTTTCAAGGAGCAGCAGGATTGTTAATGGCAGCGCTGGGTTCCTGTGGAGCTGAACCTGCAGGCACTGCTGCTCCCCAGCTCCCCGTGCTCAGCCCCGTCCCCTCAGCTCTGGCATTTCCAGCTGGGCAGTTCAGGCTGGGCTGGTGGCATTCCTGAGGATGAGCAGTTCATTTGTGGCAGGATTTGCTTCTTCAGGACCCGCTGGGACCCCCCTTTGCCATCACGGTGCTGCTGCCTCACTGAGCTGGGCTGAACCCTTCCACAGCAGCTGCCAAATCCCAAATTACAGCCTCTGAGCTCCTCCCCAGCCTGGCTCAGTTCTCAGAGCAGTTCAATGATTTAATTCTCAGGAAAGTTCTCCAGCTGTCACACCAGGGGTGTTTGGGTGGCCACAAAACCAGAGCAACCCCCAAACATCCTGAGATCCTCCCCACAGCACCAAACCTGGCATTCCTCCTGCCTGGGGGGCTCTTAAGCTCCTGCTTTTCTCTGGATGTTGTCAGGGGGCTCAAACACTGAGTTCTGAACAGGAAACTGCCCAAACACTGAGGGCAAGCCTCTTTTGGGGTGTCACCATAGGGATCCCCCGATGTCAGCATCATCCTTATGCTCTAGGGAGAGTTAGTGGTGCTGGAACCTGCACTTGGGAATGTTCCAGCTGCTTTCCATGCATTTCCTGGGTGCACGGGGAGCCACAGCTGGGCTGGAGCTGCAGCAGCACCACAGGGACATCCCAGGACATCCCAGGACATCCCAGGACATTCTGGGATGAGGAGATGGGATGCACTCCTCCAGCTGCTCCTCTGCTCAATGTCCCAGCAATCTGCTCCAGATGATGGATTCCAGCAGCTTGTGGAGCCACAGGAAGTGTGTGGAGAGAGGATGGGCCTCTGCTGACTTTATTAATCACTGCTAATTGCTGGGCAAATGAGTGGGGAAAGGTCCTCAATATTCATCTTCACTTGTGAGCACCTGGCTCCTGAAGGTGCAGGGTTCACTGGCTGAGGGAGGGCGAGCTGGGGAGAGACAGAGAGCAGGTCTCAGGGAACACTGGGGCTGGAATGCTGTTCCAGCCTGTTGTCACTGCTGGAAGGGTGGCACCAAAGCTCACAGCCAGCCAGAGCTGGGCTTGGACCAAATCTACTGAATGGGCATAGAAAAGGCTTCTCAGAGTGAAATGAATTCCCTTATAAACACCAAAACCTCCCAAATCTGGCTGCTTACGTTAAGGTGCAGATGAATGGAATGCATTGCTGCAGATGCCAGTGCTGCATGGCTGCCGAGGGACGGGACAGGCTCTGCCACCAGAGACTGCTCCAGCCCCGACCCTACTTAGGGAGATTCCCCACATTTTCGGGGGATCAGGCCTCACATGGAACTGCTGGGCTGTGCTCTGTCTGTGCCACACAACCCACACCAGCCCCGAGGGGTTGAGCTGGGTTTTATCCAGCCCAGCCTGACAAGGGTCATTGGAGCCACAGACCAGACTCGAGATACTGCATTAAATAAACCAGCACAGGAGGGAAACCTCACCGAGGAAATCCCATCCAAAGAATCATTGCAGCAGACCTTTCTTGAATTACCAGCGAAGGCGTGAAGGTTTTTGCCCATCAGGGTTATTGCTGGAACAAAACTCAGCATTGTCATTCCCAATAAAACAAGGAAAGCTCTTCCATGGACACACGTGAGAGGGAGGAGCCATCTTATTACATTTTCTCCAGAAATGAAGTGGAATAATTGAATGCTGTCAAACCCACTTTTGCAGCACAGCAGGTCTGAGTGGGGCCCTTCTGGCAGGGCTTGGCTTCACCCTGGCCACTGAAGGTGCCCATTGCCCCTGCAGAACAGCTCCTGGGCTCAACCCCCCCAGTCAGCACCAGATCCAAAGAACAAACCCAGTTTGACATCGAAAGCGTTCATTAACTAGCCCTAATTACACAGCAAATTGCTCTAAATTGCATGTAATCATTTAAAAACCAAAGCACCGCTGCTGCTCTGGGTTTGGAAGCATCTGGTGCCCCTTGGAAGATGATGAACGGCACCGTTTGCTCCTGATCAGCTCTGGGCAAGCAGAGGGGCCCGCCAGGCTCCTCCCGGTTCACATCAATGGCATGTTAATTGACTAAGAAAAAGTGGAATGAAACTAGTCCAAGAGAAAATGATCCTCGATGCCTCCACTGGGATATCTTCAGCTTGGCCACAGCCATGGAGTTACACAGAATTTTATTTAGCAGCCCACCCCAGGAACCATTAAATCCACGGGCTCCTCCTGAACCCAGCTGAAAACATTCCTGCTTTTTCACCTGGGCTCTGCAGCATCCCTCCTGCCACGACTCCAGGTCATTCCTTGGAAATTTTCTTTCCCCTCCGTGCCTGAGAAGCTGTGATGCCGAATGATTTTTGCTGTTTTCCTTTCTATCTTCTCTGTATTCTTCACACATGAATTTGTGGCTCTGGAGCTACTGCTGTAGCCGTGGCTCGTTTCCCCAGTCCTTTTCCCTGGGCAGAAAGACAAAACACATCCCCAGGCCCCCTGCCCGACCTTGGTTCTTTCTGGGAGCCAAGGCCCAAACCCAGCGTTTCAGAACACATTTTCATAAACACAGCTTAGTTCCTATCTGAGGGGGGAGGATTTAGAAGGGCTGAAATTGCCTCTCCTCTTATGTCTCCATTTTTTGTCAATGATGCTAATTTGCTAAACTTATAGAACTGCGTTCACCCTGTTGGGGTGGGCATTTTGTAGATGTTTTCCACATCTGCCCCTGGAGGCCTCCAAGAAAGAGCAGCCTTTGTATTACCTCCTAGAGCAATATTAGCTGAGAGATGACTTGTTTCATTCCCAGGCTCTTTAGGGCATCAGCAGCAGTTCCAGGGCTGTCCCTGCATTCCTGCTCCCAGGTTAAGACCCAGCTGTTCCTGGCTCCGTGGCTCAGTGGTTGTGAGAAATGCTGCTCACTTCCAAAAAAAATTCAAAAGGTTTATTAAAACCTTACCAAAAACACAACAGAAGGCTGAATAGAGAAAATATCAGAGCGCCAGGAGCAGAGGATTTCCCCACCATGTGCTCACCCACACAGTGGAGGTTTCACCTTTTAACCCTTTGGCCCCTCCCAAGGTTCTGTCCATCGACTCCTCCTTGGCTGCCCAGGGCTGGAGATCACTGCCTGACATCCTGATCGGGGGCAGCTGTTGCCATGGTAACGAGCCCACCCTCCCAAATGTCCCAAACCCAGGGCAGCCCTGAGAGCAACGCAAGGGGGGTAAACATAACTATAAATCTATAAAACTTAACATAGATACAGGATATTTGCCTTTTAATTGTGAGAGTCAACCATGGCATCACTCATCCATCACAGTGATGGGGACAGCACAGGAGGAGCAGCGGGAGAAGGGACACAGCAGGGACTGAAAGAAGATTTTAGCTTTGCTCTTTGGGTTCTCTTTGCTCTCCTGGACCAGCCAGAGCAAAGCTGAACATTCCTCTCCCCTCGGATCCTCCTTCCCCGGGACACGACCGAGCAGGGGTAAAACCCATCAGCTCTGCAGTCATTAAAATCTGGTATTTGTGCCCATAAATCAGCCAGGGTGAGGAGCACCAGCAGCACAGAGGCAGCGAGGGCTGCTCTGGCAGCAGGTCTGGGAGCAGCAGCAGGGAGATCAGGGGCAGGCACAGCCCAGGGCAGGCGTGTGCCCAGCACTCCCAGTTTGTGTCGCTTTTCCTGGCTTTGAGTGACCTTTGGAGAGGGAACTGCTCCCTCCGTGTTTCTCCAGAGCAGCTAAATGGGAGCAACCACGAGTCTTTCACAGCTCACTGCCCTCAGAAATGGTCCTGCCGGAGCTGTCAGGAGACACATCCTCCTCCCCGGCCCATTAAAGAGGATATTTAACAGCCTTTCTTACATCTCAGACAGAGCTGTCTCAGAGCCGGTCGTTTCTTTGTTTCCAGATCGCAGCAGTCAGTATTCACCATAAGTAAATTCACTTTTTGGGTTTTGATTCCGGGTATTTAAGTCCAGGACCGGCAGTAAACAGCAAATGCTGTCAGGGGTGGAGCATTCTGGGGAAAAAGAAGATTTCCCGGGAACCTGGAGCCCTGTCCTGGACCTCCTCCTGCAGAGTGAGGGGTGAGGTGCCCCCAGTCTCCGGGTGACCACATTCCAGCACTGACTCTCCTTGGGGTGGTCAGGGACATACACACCTCCCAGAAGGATTATCAGGCTGTCACCCAGCTCTGCCAGTGCCATCACCTGATAAACCTTCCCTTTGCACCAGGGAAGTCAGGAAAATCCGTGATTTTATCACGAAAAATCACATCATCTTCCTGTGATTTTATAGAAGAGATTTTCGGCATAAACTGGTTTTGCTTTCAGGCCTTTCACAGGGTTTGTTTTTTGGTTTTGGTTTGTTTTTTTTTTTGAGGCCCACAAGCCAGAAGCCAGTTGACTGATTTCACTTTCAGGCCTCAGCTGAACTTGAGATGTAGGAAAAAGTCTTATCATCCCAACAACTCAGAATTGCAAAGTTACTGATCCCCCCCTTCCTCCAAAATCTCCCCCGAACGTGGAGGAATTCACAGGGATAAAGAACAGCCTTCCCCTGCAGCCAGAAAATCACTGTTCTATTCCAAGCTGGCAAAAGGCAAAGTAAAGACAAATCACTGCTCATTTAACCCTCATATCCATAAAAAGTGGTGAAGAGAGAAGAGGCTTTCAACCTTAAAAATGAGATTTAAGAGCTGAGTTTTACCCTCTTGTAGCTCTGTGAAATATTCCCAGCAGAATCAGCAAACCTTGCAAAAGCAGCTTTTGCATCTCGCATTGGGCTTTGTGCTAAAAGCACCGAGAGGTTCCCCAGCTTTCCTTCACTGCAGGAGGATCCTGCCCAAGCCAGGTCCTCCAGCCCTGCTGCAATTCCCAGTGCCCTGAGCTGAGCCCTCCATCTCCCCTGGGCCTGCTGCCCTGGCTTAGAACTGAGCACAGAACCATGGAGTGGGCTGGGTTGGGAGGGACCTTAAATCCCATCCCATCCCATCCCATCCCATCCCATCCCATCCCATCCCATCCCTCAACTCCTTCCAGGACCTGTATTTGAAACTCCCACAGGATCCAAGCGCTCTGCAAGGCAGCTCCAGCTTTTCCTGAAGTCCTGCTCCTGCCCCTCAAACCTCTCCTGAGCTGGACACCCCTCTGCCCAGAGAACAGCAGGAGAACATCCCCGCCCTGGCAGCAGCTCCACCTGAGGCACGCCGAGCTCTCCAGGCACAGCTGCTCCTCTCTTGACTCCCCCTTGGTTGTCTTGGCTTTCCCTGTGATCAGCAGAACGTGTCGAGTCCTCTGACAAGATCTAATCTCCCTGCTGGCTGCCCTGACTCAAGCACTCCTTTGCAGAACGATGTTTCTTCCCAGAAAAAACGCAATTTTATTCCGGCTGCCGTATCATGCCTCTGATATCAGTGCTGAGCTTCTCAGGAACCTCCTCAGCCAGAACATTCCTGTGCTGGCAGATCCTATCAGGGAACAGGGAGAATATGATGCCTCTGTGGCGTGGCTGTTGTGAATAAAGACAGAGATATGGAGAGAAAGCATGAGATAGAGGCACAAATAAACAAACCTTGGAGCAATATCCTACAGTTTTTGTGGAGGAGCCTCCTGACTTTGGGAGGAACAGTCTCGTGGCCCAGCCTTCCACTCTTTTCTCCTTTTTTTCCCTGAGCCAGGGGTGTATTTTCCAGTCAGGCAGCGCTGCCTCTGCTCTGTGGAAAGGGATCTGATGGGCAGAGTGAACGTGGCACTAACGGGAAGGAGACAGGGGCAGAGCCTGAGCCAAATGCAGCAGTGGCTTGGGAAGCTGAGGGGAGGGAAGGCAGGAGAGGAATTCCTGCCTGTTACACACCACCAGCAGGCTCTGGTATCAATCACTGCCCAGCTCCATGTGCTGACTGATGATCCTGCCCTGTCTGCAGCCAGAATTAATGGGAATGAGCAGGGAAAGGCTTGGCCAGGACACGGCAGGCACAGGAAGGCTGTGAGGAACCCCAGCAGCGCTGCTCCAGGGGGGCTCGGGGGACTCAGACATCATTTATTAGCTACTTTCCTAATTAATTCTTCTAAAATAACACAGCTGACTGCTGGAAAGAGCCGATTTGTCACAACGGGGCCCTTTGCGGGAACAGCCCCGTTTGAAAGCTCCGCGGATTTCCTGAGGGCCGGGAAGGGCTCCGGCTGCCCAGCAGCACATCCAGGTTCCCTCTAGCCCTGTCCTGGCTCCTGCCCCAGGAACAGGCATGGTCCAGGCTGAAAACCTCTGATGTGCACGAGAAAGAGCAAAGGACAGCTCCCAGGAGCAGATCCCCCACCTGCCTTATCAGCACTGCGCTGTTCCGGGTGAAAAATGCATTTTCCTCAGCACGTGTCTGAACCTGGAGCTGCAGGGCTGTGAGGGAGCACATCTGCTTGTTTACCAAAAAAAACCCAACCCAAGGACTGATCTCCGATTCATAAACATTACAGAAAGCTTCAGAGGTCTTTGTTTGCCTAACAGAACAGAACAAGGAAAAAAAAGTCCTTCCCTCCCTGCTTTATCCACACTCTGATTTATCGGAGCTCACGGTGACAGGAGGAGTTCCCCCAGAGGTACCCACACCTCAAACGGATCAGAACCTCCAGTCAAAGACACTTTTCTTGCTTTAAGTCTGTTGTGGGAACCTGGTCAAAGCCCTTTCTTCCAGGCTAAATCAATTCCCAGCGCTGGAGCCCCAGGAGCACAAATCCCGTCCCTTCCCCGCGTTCCCCGATCCAACAGCCGGGATCTCGGGATCAGTCACAGCCCCGGCCTGGCTGAGGCCCCAGGACTTAGGGCCCTGCTTAGCGAGGCAGAGCTCGTTGCTCTGCCTCAGATTTAAAGCCTTCAGTGATTGCTTGAAGGTGAATTTCTCACCTTCCCTGTCTAAGGGAAAATACTCCTGGAGACAAACGGCTGGGATGAGGTGGAGGAGCCTCTTTAAAATCAGACTTTGTCCCTTTATCAGTGCAAAATCTCTGTGTGGCTCTCACTCAGTCACTTGAGGCCGTAAATCTGCCCCAGGGCTGACATCCCTGAAAGCATCAGGGATAAATATCCACTAACAGGCCAGGAGGACGCTGGGGATGGATCTCCATGGGAACCAGGAGCCTGGATGGGAATTCAGGTTCCACCACCATCTCACTGGAGTTCAGATCAGTGGAAAGGACAGAGAAATACTGAGGGTTACAGCGCCAAACCAAACCGAGGGACGGTGATTCTTCCTGATCACTCCGGACCAGCATTCGGCTCTGGTTCCAAGGGCAGCTCCAAAAAAAAAATTCTCTGGATGTCTCTGCCCTCCTGGAGAGAGATGGAGGGATGGAAGGATGGATGGATGATGGATGGATGGATGATGGATGGATGGATGGATGGATGATGGATGGATGATGGATGGATGGATGGATGGATGGATGGATGATGGATGGATGGATGGATGGATGGATGATGGATGGATGGATGATGGATGGATGGATGGATGGATGGATGGATGGATGATGGATGGATGGATGATGGATGGATGGATGGATGGATGGATGGATGATGGATGGATGGATGGATGGATGGATGGATGATGGATGGATGGATGGATGATGGATGGATGGATGGATGGATGGATGGATGGATGGATGATGGATGGATGGATGGATGGATGGATGGATGGATGGATGATGGATGGATGGATGATGGATGATGGATGGAGGGATGGATGGATGGATGGATGGTGGATGGATGGAGGGAAGGATGGATGGGAGAAGGGACACACCATCTCACAGCTCCCTTTGGAAAGGGATCCACCATGTGCTAAATAAAATCTCCCTCACCCCAGCAGAGAGTTAGAGAAGAATGAACACAGTCCCTAGAGGGGAATGTAGAGCTGGGACAGATTCCCAAGGAATTCCACGGCCCCAGTTCGGCCCCATCCTGCTGAGGGAACACCCCATCCCATGCACCCAGTGAGCAAAAATCCCTCGGAATTTCTCCCTGTCCCACGGCACCAGCTGCCACCACCTGTCCCGGGGTCACACTGCTCTGGGAATTCAGCCCTCAAGTGCAGCCCCTGCTCCCTGATGGCCGGAGCCCATCCCAGCCCTCCCCTTGTCCCTCTGGTGTGGCACCACCCGAGCGTGGCTGTCAGAGAGTGATTTCCCCTCCGAGGAGAACTGCCCGCTCCTGCCCAGGATGAACCAGCGAATTTTGCCAAGGCTGAGGCCACACAGTTCAGCTGTTTCCATCCCGAGCAAGGACAGAACTGTTTGCTCTGTGGTGGAGAAGCAGAGCGCGGCAGGAGAGGCTCTGATGACACAGTGCCCCTTTCCTGCAGAGGTTAGGCTTGGTTTTAATCAGTATTTGCCCTCTTTTCTCTCCTTGTTTCAGTCTCAGTTGCTCAAGGTAAAAGCTGAAGTCAATTTGCAGCCTGTGCAGAGCTCCCGGTGCTGGAGCTGCACCCCAGGGGAAGGTCCTGGCAGGGGAGGAAAGAGGTGGCGAAGGGATCACCAGCACCAGCCCCTCAACGTGGGCCAGAGACTGCGCAGAGAGCTGGGCTCAACTCTGGGGGTGGAGGGCCCAAGGCCAGCTCTGCACAAAGGTCTGGGGGCATTCAGACAAAATCTGGGACTGCACCAAAGCTCTTCCCTGAGAAATGGGAAACTGGGGAGCTGGGACCCGGCACACACCGACCCAGGGCTGCTGCAAACCACAGGAGTGCCTGCAGCCTGGCAATCTGGTCATTTAAAATATCCCAGCCTGGGCGAGTTTCCTTTCCCACTCTCCCAGCACATCCCTGGTTTATTTTCAGGGAGTTCAGAGCCAGCAGACACCGGAGCAGCAAAGTCAGAGGAACAGAGCCAGGCTGCCCCCGTGATGGATTTGGCCTCGAACACGGATCAGGTGCTCCAGCATTGAGGGGTTGGGAGGAGGAGGAGGAAGCTCCTCAGCTGAATTCCCAATTTCCAGCTTTATCCGCAGTCTTCCCCAGCTTGTCCCTTCCTTGCAAACCCCGCTCGGCTCCTGCCCCACAGCCAGCCCTGCTCCCCACGGCTCGGGATGTCCCTGCTGTCAGCCCCGGAGCGCCGAGCAGGGCTGGAAGGAGCTGCTGATCCCGAGACTGGGGCTTGAGAGATGCTGCAGTGCCATCTTCAGACGGGAGGGCAGCACCCGCGGCGGGATGTGCTGGGCCACAGACGGGAGGGGGAAAGGAAACCGACCCCAAAGCCCCCCCAGACCCAGAGACCTGGGAAACATTCCCGGCTGGAGTGGCTGGAACTGGGCAGCCCAGCCCAGGGATGCAGCACAGAGCGGCACAGATCCATCCCCACACAGCCCGGGGGAGGCTCCAGCCCTTCCCTCTGCGCTGCAGCCGCAGGCTGAGGGGTCCCGCTGCATGAAACAGCTCAAGGGCTTTATGGAAAGCACATCCAGCCTCTGCCTCGGCTCTGTGCCTGGGTTCGCCGAGGTGGAAATCACCACGTGTGTTTGAGCAGCTCCCTGCTCCCGGCAAGCTGGATTACATTGTTTAGTCCTGATGGCTCCTTCTCCAGGAGGAGATAAAGCAGGACAAGGAGCTCTGTCCTTCCCTGCTCCCAGACCCTGCAGGCTCTGCCCTCAGAGCTCCATTTCCCACGGAACAGCCTCTCCTGATCCCACCAATGGCATTTCCTGGAGGGAATAAGGGAGGCAGTGACCCATGAGGGCTGGGGGCACTGGGAGAACTGGCAGCACTGGGAGCACTGGGGGCACTGGGAGCACTGGGAGCGCTGGGAGGACTGTGAGCACTGGGAGCGCTGGGAGGACAGGGAGAACTGGCAGTGCTGGGAGCACTGGGGGCGCTGGGAGCACTGGGAGCACTGGGAGCACTGGGAGGACTGGGAGCACTGGCAGCACTGGGAGCAGTGGGAGCACTGGGGGCACTGGCAGCACTGGGAGCAGTGGGAGCACTGGGGGCACTGGGAGCACTGGGAGTGCTGGGAGCGCTGGGAGAACTGGCAGCACTGGGAACACTGGGAGCACTGGGGGCACTGGGAGCACTGGGAGCACTGGGAGCTCTGGGAGCACTGGGAGCTCTGGGAGCTCTGGGAGCGCTGGGAGCGCTGGGAGCGCTGGCAGCACTGGGAGCCCTGGGAGCGCTGGGAGCACTGGGAGGACTGGAAGCACTGGGAGCACTGGGAGCACTGGGAGCACTGGGAGCCCTGGGGGCACTGGGAGCACTGGGAGCACTGGGATAAACTGGGGGCACTGGGAGCACTGGGAGCACTGGGAGCACTGGCAGCACTGGGGGCACTGGGAGCACTGGGAGCACTGTGGGCACTGGGAGCGCTGGGAGCACTGGCAGCACTGGGAGCACTGGGAGCACTGGGGGCACTGGGAGCACTGGGAGCGCTGGGAGCACTGGAAGCACTGGAAGCACTGGGAGCACTGGAAGCACTGGGGGGCACTGGGAGCACTGGGAGCACTGGGGGCACTGGGAGCACTGGGAGCACTGGCAGCACTGGGAACACTGGGAGCACTGGGAGCACTGGCAGCACTGGGAACACTGGGAGCACTGGGGGCACTGGGAGCACTGGGAGCGCTGGGAGCACTGGGGGCGCTGGGAGCACTGGGAACACTGGCAGCACTGGGAGCACTGGGGGCACTGGGAGCACTGGGAGCACTGGGAGCACTGGCAGCACTGGCAGCACTGGGAGCACTGGGAGCACTGGGAGCACTGGCAGCACTGGCAGCACTGGGGACACTGTGGCACTGGGAGCACTGGGAGCACTGGGAGCACTGGCAGCACTGGCAGCACTGGGAGCCCATTTAATTCCGTGCCACATTAACAACAGGCACTGACAGCCCCGTGGGCAAGCAGGGCCTGCAGCCGGAGCTTGGTGCCCAGAAAGCTTCAGACAGGGCCCCTCTGAAAATCAGCACCCTTGAGAAACCTTTTTTTCCAGCAGCAAAATGTTATTTGGTTATTTGGGCCAATTTTTAGCAATTTTAGTCATTTTGGCCTCCTCCACACGTCACTACTGCCGTGAGTGTCCCTGGAGCCCAGGGAGCAGCAGCAAAGCTTTAGGGGAGAAAAAGCAAATGTTCTTTGGGATTTCAATGGGATGAAATCACTGCAAGGCCTTTTTACAGTGGCATGGGGGGACAGAAATGGCTTCAAAGTGACAGAGAGCAGGGTTAGATTGGATATTGCAGAGCAATCCTTCCCTGGGAGGGGGCAGGCCCTGGCACAGGTGCCTAGAGCAGTTGGGGCTGCCCTTGGATCCCTGGCAGTGCCAAGGCCCGGCTGGACACTGGGGCTTGGAGCAGCCTGGGACAGTGGAAGGGGTGAAATCAAACCTTTCTCTGATGCTAAACTTCATCCCATCCCCGAGCCTCCCCTCCCTCATGGCCCCCAAGCAAATCCAGGTGCCACAAAAGCTCTGGAGAAGGAGGATTTGGTGAGCTGGGGAGGGGATTCCTGCACTAGGCATGAAAACAAAACCGTTTTCCAGGAGCAGGGTCACAAAAGCTGTACCCACCCCCACCTCGGCTCAGGAATTACAAAGCTTGGTTTTAAACTGATTTTAAACGTGAGCTGGGGAAGGGAGGGGGGTGAGCCTGGCTGGAGGAGCTCCGGGGGCTGTCAGCCGTGCCTGCTCACAAGGGGAGCTCTCTGCAGAGCCCTGGCAGCACCAGGGCTCGTCCCCAAACGTGTGACAGCAGCCTGCCGGCCCCGCAGAGGGCCCTGCCCAGAGCTGGGTGCCAGAACTGGCCCAGGAACGCCCGGGTTCCTGATAACCCAGGGGCTGAGAGCTGCTGGGCATGGAAGCGTGTGCCAGAAGGAAACCTGGCAGCACC
This sequence comes from Vidua macroura, assembly GCF_024509145.1. Taxonomy (NCBI): domain Eukaryota; kingdom Metazoa; phylum Chordata; class Aves; order Passeriformes; family Viduidae; genus Vidua; species Vidua macroura. The sequence goes on along the minus strand of NC_071595.1, from coordinate 7,057,003 downwards.
CAGCACTGCCAGCTCAGCCTCAGGAGCTGCAGAGCTCAGGGAACAGTCCTGGATCAGCCAGAGGCAGTTCCTGCCTCAGACGTGACCTCCCTGCTCCCAGTGCCCAGAAACACTCCGGGAGCTTCCAGGCAGGGTCGAGACCAATTTGCTCAATTCCCAGCTTGGCAGGGAAGGGATTACACAGCAAAAACTGGATCTGAGGGTTACACAGCTCTCAAAGCCCTTCACCCCCTGTCCCCCGGGCCAGCTCAAAGCCTTGCTTCTTCAGAAACTCCTTGGCAATTAGCTCGTTTTAATTAATACCAACTCCACCCAGCGGAACCAATGCCTTGAAAACGGTTGGGAGAGAGGAAAAAAAGCAAAAAGGAGGAGAGCCAGGGTGCAGTTCTGTGCTCACCCCCATGGATGGGGGTGGTGGGAGCCCTGAGGGAGCCTCGAACCCCAGCTGGGGACAGGGAAGGAGCCTGAGCTGTCCCCACACCCATGGGGGGTGGCAGATGGCAAGGGACATCTCCCAACTCCCTGCAGTGCTCCCACTCCTCCTCTGTGACCCCACCATCCCCAAAACCCACTGCAGACACACAGAGCTCCCCCCAGCCCTGCCACAGAACCGCCCCAGCCCTGGGGATGGATGGGAGCGATGCTGGCAGCAGCCTGCATAGCCAACTCTCCTTTCCCAGCACCTCCTTCCTGCCTCCATGGCAACTTTCAACAGCCTTAATTGCTTCTTATTTTAACACTTGAGGAACGAAACCTCTGTGATCTTCTGTCACTTCGTTATTAACACTCCCCAGAACAGACCCCAAATGCGGCCAAGCACTATTTTATGTGTGTTTATATTTGCAGCTTGAATTTTCTGTATATCCCTGGCTGTGGATCTGCTGCTCCTCCAGCCCCTCTCCAAAGGCTGTCAGAAATCCTGAACATTTGCTTGCTCAGGGCTCTGCCCTCCTGGGTCTCTCCTCCCTGGTCCAAGAGGAATGAAACATCTCTGGAGGCTGCCAGTGCCAGCATGGAGATTCCTCTCTCCTGACACAGCTTTTCCCCTGGGAATTCAGAATTGCTCCCAGCCACACACACATTTCATGGACAGGGAGCAGCACAGCACTGCAATGTGTGCCCAGTTTCATCCTGCCCCTCGTGCTGTGCTCACCAAACCCTTCCCTTGGGAGCCAAAGGGCCAAACTGGGCTGGTCTGCCCCAAACTGGTGACACTGGGGAAAACTGGTTGTGTCCTGTGTCCCACCTGGGGGGGACATCAGGGGGTTACGGGGGCTGAGTCCAGCCCAGAGCTTCATCCCACACCTGACGGGGGCTGGAAAACCCTCTGGGATGGAGAAGCAGCAGCACAGCTCAGCTCAACGGCCCACGGTTGGTCCAGGGTGACCTGAAAGAGTCCAGGGGGTCACCCAGGGGCTGGAGTTGGTCCAGGGTGACCTGAAAGAGTCCAGGGGGTCACCCAGGGGCTGGAGTTGGTCCAGGGTGACCTGAAAGAGTCCAGGGGGTCACCCAGGGGCTGGAGTTGGTCCACGGTGACCTGGAAGAGTCCAGGGGGTCACCCAGGGCCTGGAGTTGGTCCAGGGTGACCTGGAAGAGTCCAGGGGGTCACCCAGGGCCTGGAGTTGGTCCAGGGTGACCTGGAAGAGTCCAGGGGGTCACCCAGGGCCTGGAGTTGGTCCAAGGCGATCTGAAGGTCAAATTCCTCCCCAAGGCCTCTCCCTGCCAGGCTGGAGCAGCCCTGCCTCTCCTTCCCCGGGACAGCACCTCAGTCCCAAGCTTGGCAAGGCTCCTGCCTCCTCGCTGGGAGTGCAGAGCGGCAAAGGCAGTGACCTCCCCGCCGCAGAGCTCTCACCTGCATGGATAGACATAAAAATACACATTTTACAGTCTGTCCCTGTTCATTAGGCCCCGCTGAACACAATAAAGCTGCCACTGGACCAGCCCCTCCTGGAGCTCTCAGCTCATGCTGAAAAATGGAATTATATTGCAGTGAGGCTTGTAAACAGTGCCAGGCTTGTTTATTATAAACCCTGCCCCAAAATCCAATCAGATTAATTTTATGTGGGACTTGAACGGCTGCTGCTAGCCGGGGGTAATGGGATGGACACAGCTCCTCGCTGCTCCTGCAGGTGCCCAATCCCTGTGGGCACTGGCCTCGGTCTGAGGGCTGGGAGGGAACTTGGAGCACCCAGAGCTCCCCACTCCTCAGGGGAAACCACATTTCCAACATCCCGGGCCTGTCCTGACCCCCAGGGATTCCTTCGTGTTGTCGTGTGTTTTGTTTAAATTCATGTCTGCCCCCTCTTCTCTTCCTTAATCTCCTCCTCTCCCGAGCTGCCAATCTTCCCAAGGCCTTCCCTAACCCCCTCCATTCCAAGCTGTCAGTCCTCCCCTTCCCCACCCCTTTCTCCAGAATGTTCCTTGTCAATCCTCCCTATCCCTACCCCTTCTTCCAGAGTGTTCCCTGCCTGTTTTGTAACACTCGACACCCCATTCCTTACTTTGTGTCATTCCCCTCCCCTGTTTTCCCTGATAGGTTTGTGAACTATTTGTCCCACCTTAGACTCCTCCCTTACCCCATCCTCACTGGTTCACTTTCCTGGACCACTCCTCCTACGTTACTGTATAAAATTTCTGTTCAGCGCCCTGAGTGGGGTCTTGGGGCTCCATCTTGTCTGTCTGATAAATGCACTCTGGTTTACCCCAGACCCGTGCCGTGTCCGTCTGTCCCCGTGCCGAGCCCGCTGGGATTGCGGAGCTCGCGGGGGGACGCTCGCTGCCCTGAGTGGGGTCTTGGGGCTCCATGCTGTCCATGGGATAAATGCACTCTGGTTTACCCCAGACCTGTGCCGTGTCCATCTGTCCCCGTGCCGAGCCCGCTGGGATTGCAGAGCTCGCAGGGGGACGCTCGCTGCCCTGGCCCGCCCCTGTCCAGCACGCCCTGCTCGGTGTGCTGCTGCTCCTTCACCCTCCCCAGGAGCCCCCAGGGTCCCTTTCCCTCGGGAGCAGGCTCTGGTCGCAGCAGGGAGCTGATCCACGGGCTCCTCCCCAGGCAGGAAGGTTTGCTGGGCCGCACCTTGCTCTGACTGCAGCCCAGCGTTTCTCCCAGCCCTGCCCTTCCCTCCCAGCTCAGCCCCAGTTTGGGATCACAAACAGCAAAGCCAAGGTGGGCGCTGAGCACAGAAGTGGATTTAAAGTTCCCCTTAAGCACAAGAGCTTTTCTTTCTTTAAAAAGGTCAGAAGGGGGGGAGGGAAGATGAAGTGAATTTATCCAGAAGCTGGTCAATCCCGTAATCCCAGGAGGTCAGAGCCATCCCACCTGGAAATCTGCTGGATTCCACTCTCTCCTTGGTGGGCTGCTGCTTCCAAGAAAATCTCATCTCAAGACACAAAGAGCCAGGTCAGGGAAGCCTCAGCTCCTGATTCTGGGAAATGAAGTGGGACAGAGTGGATTTGAGGCAGTCCTGGCTGGGAGCATCAGGGGGAGGTTTCCAAAGCCACGGTGGGCACGGGGCTGTGCCTGTCCCGAGGGGCTGAGGGATGGCTGCTCCACGACACAGGAATCCTTCTCTCCCTCCACCTCCCAGGGGCCAGGACTGCTCCAGCTCTCCTGGGCTGGCCTCAGGAAGCAGGATTTAAAGGCATCATCTTGTCACTGTGTGACAGATTCCCAAAGGGCAGCATTCCCAGAGTTTCCAACAAAATTCCTGTGCCTTGTCTGCCTCCCTCCCCACCAGACCCCGCAATGCCAGATCTGACTGGGGAGATGCAAGAGCTCCCACAGGGAACCTTGCAGCAGGTGGATTTCTCCCTCCACCTTCCCAAATTATCCTTCCAAAGCAGATGCTCCTTCCCTTTCCAAACTCCAGGAGCTTTCTGTGTCTCTGGGTGCTGGAGAAAACACGGAAAATCTCCTCCCTGGCAGCTTCAGCTGCAGAGCCAAGGGGGCACAGGCTGGCACTGCTCTGAGGAGTCCATGGACCCACATCCAGCCTCCACAGAGCCAGGCAGCAGCCACAGATCCTGCTGGAAGCATTGCCTGCAGAGCTGCACACCCCAGAATTCCAGCAGAATTCCCATTTAATGGCTCTGCCCTGGCACAGGAGGGAGCTGGGCAGGAAGGGCTCCCACCACCAGCAGGACGCAAAACCACAACATCCCCAGGACCAAAGGAACCAGATTTGTGTCCACTTTGAAGCCAAAGGGAGGGAGAAGGAAAAGGACAATTTGATGGAGCAGCTGGGAAACATCCCCTCAGGATGAATCCATGGGCACTGGAAGCACTGGGTACTGAGAGGCTCTGGCTGGGGAGCCAACGCTGCCCCTTCCAAAGCTCAAATCCCCCACACTGCTGGAGAATCAACCCTAGGGCAGGGAAGAGGCTCCTCTGCTCCATTCCCTGGCTGGCTGCTCACAGGGAAGAACAGCTCCAGGCCAGGAGGCTCCCAGGAGGCAGCACCAAACCCTGGGGGAAGGAGCAGCTGCTCGGGGCGGGGGGTAAAGAGGAGGGGAGGCTTTAGGGAGAGGGAGAGATTTCCCACCAGACAGACTGTGAGCTCCCTTCCCCTCACACATAACCTTTGTTCTCAGCTGAGGTGTCCTAACAAGGACATGGCTGCATAAACGCCTGTGGTGTTTAATATATAAATTAAATAAATTAATAATCAACCCTCCTGAGAGGGAACGAGAGAACCAGCTGTGTCTGACAGATTTGCCTGTGACAGTGGAAAGAGGAGGGAAAGCTCTGGAGCAGGCCTTGGATCACGCCGGGCTGCTGGCTCAGGGCAGACAGAAGCATTTTTGCAGCCTGGGGACCTTCAGCAGCAAACCAGGAGAAGCTCCCCTCCCTGGGCTCTGCATTTTTATCTTTACTTTTCCCTGCCCTGCCCAGAAAAGCAGCTCAGGTGCAGCTCCTTGGGGTTCCCATCCCTGGGAACTGCTGCCATGCATGACTTCCTTGGATCTCCCCCCTTCCAGGAGTTATTCTCCTCCAGCATGGGGCAAACACAGCTGAGGAGGGCAGGACACGGAGCATCTGCAGGTCCTGTGGGAAAGGTGTTCTGTACCTGCTCTTCACCCCACCACCTGGGCACTGCAGCTTCCTCAGGCATCAGGAGCAGCTGTTCCCGATCCCAGCACAGCCTCCTTCCCCAAGGTGAGGAATGGAGACATTGTCACCTCAGACGGGTTGGGGATGTTTCACAGCCGCAACTCCAGCTGCAGGTGGGGTTTTGCTGGGAAATGGGAACTTGGGAAATGCAAACTGCTAGTTTGCAACCTGTAATGCAGAAATTGTGGCTGCCCTGGACCCCTGGGAGTGTCCAAGGCCAGGCTGGAGGAGCCTGGAGCTCCCTGGGACAGGGGAAGGTGTCCTGCCCATGGCTGGTGAGATTTAAATCCCCTTCCCTTCCCATCCCTGACTCCATGAAATGCTCCCTCAGCCAGCTGCAGCTACCACTCAGTGTGGGCTGATCCTGACTTTCTGCTCCAATGGAATGAATTCGGCAGGATCCAGCCATATGGATTAGACGGGAAGTTTTAGGGAAAAGAGAAACACGTGAAAGGATTATGGAGAGTTTAAAAAAAAAATACTTTCTCAGCCCCTTCAGAACATGAAAATAGGAATTGTGTCTTTGAGGCAGCTCAAAAGCCCCGTTTGGGGTTGTGTGTCTGTGTTCACAGGCCCTGGATTTGCTTCTCACAATCAAGAAATGAGCTTACAATCAAACACTTCAAAAAATTGTGCTCTCCCGCTTTTATCCGGCACTTGCATATGGATATGGATGCACACAGAGCTTTCCTCTGCACTGGCCACAAACATTAACACTTCATTTGGCTTTAATGAGCAACTTGAAACTCCCAGAATCAAGAAAAGGCCCTAAAGCGATTGAAAATAAAACTTGACAGCAGCACAAAACCAACCAGGCTTTCTCCAGGCTCTCCCAGCCAACCTGTGGAAAATCTTTTCCTGCATCAGCATCCCAGATGAGGGAAGCAGCCACAAATGATGGGCAGCCAGGCTTTTAAGCACCTTAAAAATTTAAATGAGTTCCAGGTGTAAATTCAAAGTGGCTCCTCCAACTGCATTAAGGCACTTTCCGTTCAGAATGAGAGCAGCACTGATTTGATTCCGTGCATCTGTGCTGAGTGTGGAGACCCAGGGCATTGGAGCCCTCTGCTGAGAGCCTGCACTGGGATTTGATGCATTCCCAGGTGATGCCAGGGCTGGGGTCAGGCCGTGGTCACGGACTTGCCCTGGGTGCCAAAGCCTGGAGGATGAGAGCAAAGAAATCCCTCTGAGGCCTGGGAGCCGCTCCCTCCTCCAGCCTTGCCCTTGGAACAGGCTCTGAGCCACAGCCAGCAGCAAATTCCACCTGTGCCCACCCAAATCCCGCATTCCCGGGCACTTCTGTGCTGCCAAAACCTCATCAAAGCACAGGGAAACCTTTAAAGGTGGCCTTCAGGGACATCTCCCACCAGTCCAGGCTGTTCCAAGCCCTGCCCAACCCGGCCTTGGGCACTTCCAGGGACGGAGCAGCCCCACAACCTTCCCGTGCTCCTCCTTCCTCCTGCTCCTCCAGCACAAACCTCCCTTAAAATCAGCGATTTGCAGTGAAACTGCCCAGAATTCCCTGTAAGGAATAAATGGGACAGCACAGCTGGGGCTGCTCCATCCCTGGAGTGCCCAAGGCCAGGCTGGACAGGGCCTGGGGCAGTGGCAGGCGTCCCTGCCATGGCAGGGATGACCCTTAATGCCCCCTCCACACCATTCCTTGGATTTTAAGAGGGAAATCCCAAACCCTCTGCAGGAGCTGCCTGGGAGCTGCATTTGAGCAGCACAGCGGGTCCAGAGCAGGCCCAGCAGCTGCTGAGAGGAGCAGCCCAGCTCGGGAAAAGCTTCACTCCCCACGCCTTTCTAAGTTCTTTTCCTTTTTAATTCCACTTGCTACAGCAAAGCACTGCAAAGCTGTATTTAAATTAAAACAATCCCCCAGCCTGCAGAGAAAACACACAGAGCCATCCATTTCCACGAGCAAACGGGGCAGGAAATCCAGGCAAGATTTATACAGTTATTCCTCTGTAATTATCCAGAAGAGAGAGAAAGCCCAGGGGTCAGCAGTATCTCATTCATTATCACACCCCAGCAGCTTCTTAGGCTTTAATTTTGGGTTATTTTTTTTTGCAATCCCCTGCCTACATCCAGATTAAGGGTGATGTGCTGGGAAAATAAAGCTCTTTGTTGATAATGGGGTGAAATCAAGCTCCCCCCCAGCAGAGCCCCTCCAGGCCCCAGCTGTGGCTGTCACCCATTGCAGGCCGACCAGGCCATCATCTGATGTAGGGAAATAAAGAGTAAAATGAAAAGTAATTCAAAGGGAAAAGGGAAAACAAGGAGCCCTTTGAGAGCCAATATTTTAATTTGCCTTTTGCTGTAACAGCTCCATCCATTCTTTTTTTCAGCCCCTAAAAAGCTGTTGGTGCTGCTTTGGTTTATGGCAGGAGAAGAACCCTGGGATCCTGTGCTGGTGGCACTAAATCCCTGTGGCACTTCAGCAGGGCCACGTGCCTCTGGTTCCAGAACCAAACTCTCCTGCCCACAGGGAGACCCCAGAACGGGAGCAAGGTGGGGAAGAAGAACTCCAAACCTGCCGAATTTGGGCTCTCCAGTGCCAGGCTGGTCAGGCTGCCCCAGCTCCGGCCTCACCCCCATGGTGGGACCTGCAGGTGCCCACGCTGGGGGATTGTTCTGCCCCCACTCCCAGTTTGGGATTTCTCCATTCCAGAGGGAGGGATTTTGCTCCAGCACCTCCCCAGACCCGGCTGAGAAACTCAGGAGGGTTTCAGTCCAGGCTGAGGAGGGGCTCCAGGGGAGCCAAGGCTGCTCTGAGGCACAGAGGACAATCCATGGGAGGGGTCACCAGGAGAACGCTGCTGAGGGGAGCCAGGGAGCAGCTGCAGGGATTAACCCTGGAAAAAAAAATCCATTTTCCACCTCCACGAGAGCCAGAGGTGCTGCAGAAGCTGCTGGGGCAGGAGAGGCTCAAAGCCCACCCTGAGGTGCCCAACCTGAGGCACTTTGAGAACAAAAGGTGCTCACTGGGGAAGGATGTTTAAAGCTCATTAGAAGAGCTAATGGGAGTTTTTAATTTAGGGCCTGGGACTTCCTGGGGCACCCTCACACCCTCAGACAGGGCTCAGATAAAAGAGGTCCATAGGAACAGTTTTATGATCATGATTTTCTGCTTAATTAAAGATCCTCCTCTGCAATTACCCAGCTTAATCTGGGTACAGGCCTCTGAGTGGCATCGGCTGAGGACACAGCCCCGAGCAGATTGAAGCACTGACACTGATTTAGGCCCTGCTTGGCTTTTTCTATCTTTTTTCCAAGGCAAGGAAGGTTTATTTATTTATTGAAGGAGTCAGAGCTGCTGTCCTTGTGCCTCCAGCTGGGTTTCACTGACACCCTGGGGCTGTCGGCTCCCAGGTTTCTTTTATGGTTTTAAAACCTTCAAACATTGCAAAAAGCTGATTTTTTTCCCCCCAAGTGATGGACAGGAACGAGTCCCAGCACAGCTCGAAAGCTCTCAGGCTGAGTGGCCACAGTGAACCTGAGCAAAGTTCAGCCGAGAAGCCACAATAAATCAGTATTTTTAATATTCTTCTGTCTGGAGGATCAAGCTTCAAGATGTATTCCCAAAGTCATTAATCACACAGTAAAGGAAATCTACAAAGCTTCGTGTTCTCCTGGATTTTGGAGATGGAATTCCAAGAGTTTCAAGGTGATTCCTCTGGAGCTGTGTGGTTTCCGTGTCCATGATGACATCTAATATTTCACAGGACATTTATGGCACAGCTCAGCTGGGACCACTCTGCTTCCTCGCCCATTCTCCAGGGGGGAATTTAAACAGAGGACTTTGGATATTTTATTTCTGAGGGGGAGATTAGACACTGGATTGGGAAAAGTATTCCATCTTAAAGCTGCTCTGCAGAGTCCAAACCCCAACAAACAACAGGAACTTCGACTCCAGTTCTCTCAGAGTGAGGCAATTTTACAGAAACCACACAGGTAATTAATGATCCCATCAGGAATTTCCATTGCCAGAGTGGGGTGTGGGAGCTTTGCTATAAATTAAGCCATCCAAGTTTTTATTGGATTTTTGTACCACAGTTCAAAGTCTTAAAAAGCTCCAAAAATTCGCTCTCCTTGTTTGCCATGATAGAGATGGAAATCTTATAAATTACATTATTCTAATTTCCCTATTATCTCATATACACCCTCACATTCTGATTCTGCACAATCTTCATCACATCCTTCAGATCCCATAAATTGTGTCTTTAGTATGGAACAAAGCAGTGAGGAGAGAGATACCGGGGTGAAGCGGGAGGCAAAGGGAATCAGTCAGACCTTTTATGTTCATTAAAAGTGTTGCTGGAGCTGGATTTATTATTATGTTTTCAACTAAATTTTGTTGGCACCCAAAAAGCGCCTCGGAACACTTTAAACACTTGGGCAATAACTGCCTCAAGTGTCGCTGCGAGCGTGCGAGCCCGTGACACTTTTATAAAAACAGTGACAACGCAGAACCATCCCCAGAGGGGAAAACTGCAGCAGCACAGGGGTGGGGGGAGCAGCAGGCTCAGGAAATCCAGCAAATTCCAGGTCTCGGGAAGGGCAGGGAGGGAAGGGGACACAGGGACCAGGCTGGCTCATCCCAGGGCTGGGTGACCACCAGGGCTTGAGTGCAAACAACAACTGGGGTTTTTTCTTGGAGTGGGGATGCAGCTGGAATTTGGGATTTCAGGAGGGGGAGGCAAGGGTCCCCCTTCTCCCTGTCTGCTGCTGCAGAGTTCATTGGAAAATCCACGGAGCACAAGGCGCCTTTGGCACAGCCAGGGAGCCAAAGCTGCCCAGGGCAAAGTCACAACTCCTGGAAGGATTCTGGGCCTTCAAGCACCCCCTTGCAGCTCAGAGGGAAGAGCTGGGAACCCCAGACTGGGCTGGGTCGGAAGGGACCTTAAAGTCATGGTGTTCCACCCTTGCCATGGGCAGGGACTCCTCCCAGTACCCCAGGCTGCTCCCAGGCCTGTCCAGCCTGGCCTTGGGCACTGCCAGGGATCCAGGTGGATCCATCTGGGAGCAGAGCAGATCCTGCAGCCTGTGGAGCAGTGGCCCTCGAGAGCAGTGAAGGTTCGCACTCACCTCCCACTGAAAATCATCATCGTCCTCATCATCTTCATCATCGGTAATTAACAGCTCCCTGACCCGCAGGGCAGACTCCAGACATCCTCACGGCCTCTCCAAAGGCACCCTCGGTACCAGCACCAGTTCCATCCTCACACGGGGCACCACCAAATGTTGATTCTTTGCTTCTTTTCTGCCAGGGTCGGGGTTAAATCGCCAGACATATTTCTCATTTGGACTCGGGTGTTTATCAGTTCTTATCTCTGTCACAGTCCCACAAACCCTGAGTTCTGCAGCACTTCACTCTAACACACTGAAATGGAGCCCCATCTCTCTCTACAAGGCCTTTTAGGGATAAAGTGTCCAATTAAGAAATGACACCTAAATTATTTTCACTTTTAACCCAATAACCAACCACCCGTGCCCTGCAATGCGGGCTTTTTATCCAATGACACAAAACCACCCAAACCCATGGAGGAGAAGGAGAAGGAGAAGGAGAAGGAGAAGGAGAAGGAGAAGGAGAAGGAGAAGGAGAAGGAGAAGGAAAGGAGAAGGAGAAGGAGAAGGAGAAGGAGAAGGAGAAGGAGAAGGAGAAGGAGAAGGAAAGGAGAAGGAGAAGGAGAAGGAGAAGGAGAAGGAGAAGGAGAAGGAGAAGGAGAAGGAGAAGGAGAAGGAGAAGGAGGTGAAGAAGAAGGCCCAGCCTCCACCCCAAAACCTCCATCTTGCCCCATATCTATTACTGTATCCTAAACCCCAAACTCTCAGTTTCCCACCCTGTGACATCACACACTTCTGTTCAAACTCCACCCCCACAATCCCAGTTCTGCCATTCCATTTTGGAAGCTTCTCCACGGCCTCAGGTCAGTGCAGAGTTCTCCTGGGGGTCAGTGCCTGGCAGCACAGAAAGGCTCAAATTCTCAGTGAGCAGGGCTCCAACAAGGAGCAGCACCAGATGAATCTCTGGAGGCTCCAGGTGCCTGCATGGAGATTCAGGCTCCCCCGACCCCCTGGGTGCCTCAGGAACACGGGGCACCCAAAGAATGAGGCTTGTGGCCACAGCAGAGCATTCCCATGGCCAAAAGCCGCCCAGGGACTGGGTACAGGGAAGGTGACACAAATCCAGGCTCTGGCCCAGCACCTGCAGCCTTGGCCACCTCTTTGTAACCCTCTGTGGGAACAGGGAGGAAAATAAAGCAGGAGAACGAATCCTGAGGAGTCCCCTGTGCCCGACTGCACAAACCCAGGGCCCACCCTGAGGGGGAAACTGCTTTTGGGAATAAAAGCTCCCAGGGAAATCATGTCCCCTAGAAGTGTGTCCATTATCCCAAACAGACATTTTAAGGATGGGACTTGTGGCCTTTCCCCACTCTGTTTTCAGAGCTTTTACACATAATTTTACTTAATAAAAAACCCTCCCGCCTTGCTTTTACTGTTTAACACCTCAAATTTCTGCTTTGTTTTCCAGCTGATGCATTGCTACCAAAATTTTCCTCCTTATCTCAGCCTGGAGCCCATTTGCAGCACAGAATAACACTTTCACCCTCAAAAGGAGCAAGTGAAAGGCAGAGAGGGCAGAAATAACCTTTCCAAATGACCAAATGTCATTGGAGGCATCCAATTTGCTTGCCTTGCAAGTTGAAAATCTGGGGGGTTCAAAAAGTCCTCCTGTGCTGAAGAATGGGGGAAATTAAGTTTGACCTTCAGCTTTTCAGTTCAGGAGGGGATTTTGGGAGCCTCCAGCAGGTTCTGTCCTGCTGTGACACATCACAAATGGACCCTTAAGTGTCCCAAACACCAATTTCCACTGGACCCAGCCTGAAAAGACAAATGCTTCGAATTGCAGCACGTTAAGGAGCTGGAATCTGTATTTTGCTTCACTCTAAGAGTAAAGGTCAGAATGTACAAAGTGGGTTTTTTTGAGAAATACAAACTCTGTCACGGACTCCTGCAGAACTCCACCTGCGAGGGTGTCCCTCTGCAGGGACCGGGAGTCCTTAAATTCACAGAAATTCAGGTTTTGCTCTTGAAGTGCTCGACAAATGCTCTGTAAAAGGATTCAAGTGGCTGAACTGGGTGTGGATTTTGCTGACTCCAACACCTTCCGTGTCTCAAATCCTTCGTGTTTAGGCCTGAACCAGCTCCCATTGCAGACAGGTGATGGAGGGGAAGCTGCAGCTCCAGGGAATGAGTTGGGAATTGTCCTCAGGAGGCACCTCCAGCATGGGAGGTTGGAACCCAGCCTGGCAGGACTTGGGACAGGCTCAGAGCAAAGCGCTTTCCCTGATTGGTGGGGAAAATCAGATTGGTGTTTTATTACTATTATTATTATTATTATTATTATTATTATTATTATTGTCATTATTATTCAGCCTGGAGAAGAGAAGCTTTGGGGTCACTTCACTGCAGCCTTCCAACTCCTGAAGCAGCTGCAAGGAAGATGGAGAGAAGCTTTTTACAAGGGCCAGGAGTGGCAGAACGAGGGGGAATGGCCTTGCACGGAAAGGGAGGAGGTTTAGCTGGGATACTGGGAATTCCTGCTGGGGAGGCCCTGGCAGAGGTTGCCCAGAGAAGCTCTGAGGGGTCCTGAGTGACTTCCCAAGATGGAGAGATTGATGACCACAGAAATCTCAGCCAAGAGGAGCTCAACACCCAGACGGAGTCATTTAAACCCCAAATTCCAAGCCCCAAGGAAAACTCCCAGCCCACTTGGCACCAAGTTTTAAAACAAGTTTTTTATGATCATCATCATATCCTGCCCTTCACTGAAATCATCCTTTCCCCCCACACTGATGAGACCTTCCCTGCTTAATAAATCATCCCATGTAAAAAAAGTCACAAAAAATAGCGGAGGGAAAAGGCAGCTCAGTAAAAACGGAATAATTTCTTTCCAATCATGTAGCCTTGGGACATCTTCCATAATTCCTCTCTGTTTGCATTTTAACAACCTCGAGGATACCTTTCTATCATCCCCTTGAATTTTTGAGCTTTTAACCCTCTGATGGTACCCAGTGATGGTTAAAGGGCTTTAAGAACTCAGGTTTTTTTAAGGGCCACAGCTCTGCCTCCACTCCTGTGAGCTCCAGCGCTGCAGTTTAACCCCTCTGCTGAAACATTTCAGCTGTGGCTCTGCTAAAAGTGGTAAAAAATCCACTCTGAACTGCTCACAAGAGGTCTTGAAATACCCCAAGCCTCCTGTGAGCCTCCTGCCCTTACTTCCCTTTAAGGTTCCTCCACTTCCAAAAGAAACCCCACATTACCAGCACTCCCCCGGTGGATTTTTTTGGCTGTTTCATGGCTGTAAAGCTCTAAATGTGAGCACATTTGGTCTCCACAGCTGAGAGGCTGCTCCAGAGCTGCCTCTGGAGCTGGGTGCTGTGCACGGCTCGCAGGCAGCTCCGTGTCCCTGCTGGGCTTCCTGCGGGCTGCTCCAAGCGTTGCCACTCCTGGTGCCCAAACACATCCAAACAAACCCTCGCGGCATTTCCTCAGCCCGTGTGGGGCAAACCCACAGCTCCTGGCAGCCCTGAGAGCAATGCCAGGGCCAAAGCTCGGTGAAACCACAATCCCAACCTGTCCCCTCTGCCAGGCCTCTCCCAGCTCCCCCCCTCCAGGGAATTTTCCTGCTTTTACATCATGTCTTGGTTTGAACAGCCAGGTGTCTGCTGAGGAGGGCAGGAGCCCTGAAATGGGAAATGCAAACCCCCTCCCTCTGAATTATTTCAATTTTGAAATTGAGGGGCTCTCAGGCAAAGATATGGGAGCAGGAATAACAGTTCTTTGCTAGGGAAATGAAAACTCCAAATGCAAGAGCACAAAGAAAGCAGTGCAGAGTCAGAGCAGGCCCTGGCAGGCTGTGGGGCAGGGTGCTGGCAGCAGTCCCATTCCATGGGGGCTCAGCCCTCCTGCAGTGCCAGCTGTGCTTCTGCTGGAGCAGGATCCTGGACAAGGCTGGAGTTTTCCTCTGGAGCTCCAGGGGTGGTTATGGAGCTCTTGTCCTTTGGGAATGCAGTGGATAAGGCTGCTGTGGTGTTGCAGAGCTCAGATTGTATCCAGGTAGGAATGCTTGGCTGCTCCCCCTGGGCGCAGCCTCTGCCCATGGGATGCTGGAATTTTCTCAGCCATGCAGGGACACTCAGTGGCCATGGACAGAAGAGATCTCCTGGAGGGAGGATTGGCTGTGGGAGAGAGAAAGAAAACTGCCCCATGAACAGCAGAGAGCTGCCCCAGCTCTGACAGGTGGGAAATAGAATACAATATACACTTATCTTACAATCCAGGTCACATCAAGAGTAACATTTGGACTGGTACTTCCCACTTACTTCCCTTGCTGTGCTACTGTAGAAGCAACATCCAGGGATAAACCCCCAATTCCCTCTCTCCCTCCTCCTCCTCTCCCTGGGAAATCTCCCTGTGTCTCCCTGAGCCACAGCGGGCCCAGGCCGCGGCTCCTGAGCAGGAGGAGATGTTTGGTAACACCCCTACAAGCCTTTGCTTACATCTCCCTCCTTGTTTTCCTGATCTAATTAGTGGTGCAGAGAATTAAACCTCAGCCTTCAAGGCCAGGAGCTCCCCAGGAGAGCAATCCAGCTCTAGCACTGTTTAAATATGAAACAGCTCCTGTCCCGGCTGGAGCTGGGGAGGCAGAACCCACAGAAATGGTAATTACTGGGGGTGATTAACAATTGCAAGTTGTTGTCAGGAAGTCCAGAGCTGCTTTAGGAAATCCTTGGGGGGCAGAGAGAACAGCTCCATGGTGGAAGGGGGGAAGTTGGTTCTGGAAAATGTTGAACAGATTTGCCAGCACAGCTGTGGCCCAGGGGTGACAAAAGGGACAGCAGCCAGCAGGGGAACCACACTCCCAGGTTATCCTGCATCCCTCAGGAAGGGCTGAGGGGATCCCAATCAGATCCAGATCCAAAACCTTCCCAGGTGCGGCTCACACAAACACCTCCACACTGATCCCACATGGATCCTGCTCCGATCCCTGCCCAGGTGTGGCTCACACAAACACCTCCACACTGATCCCACATGGATCCTGCTCCGATCCCTGCCCAGGTGTGGCTCACACAAACACCTCCACACTGATCCCAAATGGATCCTGCTCCGATCCCTGCCCAGGTGTGGCTCACACAAACAGCTCCACACGGATCCCAAATGGATCCTGCTCCGATCCCTGCCCAGGTGTGGCTCACACAAACACCTCCACGCCGATCCCAAATGGATCCTGCTCCGATCCCTGCCCAGGTGTGGCTCACACAAACACCTCCACACTGATCCCACATGGATCCTGCTCCGATCCCTGCCCAGGTGTGGCTCACACAAACAGCTCCACACTGATCCCAAATGGATCCTGCTCCGATCCCTGCCCAGGTGTGGCTCACACAAACACCTCCACACCGATCCCAAATGGATCCTGCTCCGATCCCTGCCCAGGTGTGCTCCAGCCTGGCTGCAGGTGGCTCCCACAGCACCCTGTGGCCCCTGCACAGGCATGGCTTTGTGTCATTGTGAGCTGGCTCCCACTAAGCCTGGTTTGAGGGCTCCCAGTTCAGTGCCAGCAGCAGCTCCTGCTGTGCAGCGGCCCCAGAGCACCCCTGGCTCTGCTGGGCCTCCCTCACGCCTCCTTTTCCAAGCTGAATCCACACCCAGGTGCTCTTGTAGGATGAAGCCACCACAAGCCACGATCACCCCTCTTGTCCTTCCCTTCCTGAGCGAAAATTCCTTTTTAGGAAGGAATTTCAGGCCATGAAGGGGAAGTGCACTGCTGTGAGCAAACCCCAGGTTTCCAGCGCAACCATGAGTTGTGTTTGATTATTCATTCCCTACTGTCCTGCATTCCTTAACCTTCAGCTTCCCCTGGACACAAAAATTCTCCTTCACCTCAGACAGTTTAGGATTCAGGTTTCAGACATAAAAGTCAGCACCAACCATGCAATCCAGCACCAGGAATCCAAAACCCACAAAACAAAGCTCATGACCATTTTCAGGACTCTGAATCCCTCATTCCCAACTTTACCTGGGAGTTAGGGCTGCCCAGCCCTTTTATGGACACAATCCAGACAGGCTGGGAGCTGCTGGATTCCACAAATCCCAGTCTCCAGGGGAACTGCCTGTTCCTTCCGATTTTCTCTCTGCCAAGCCAGCAATACAGAGCCACCTGAGTGAGCATTAAACCAACAAACAATCCTGCAAAGCATCCACAGACCCCCAGGAAAACTGCTGGCTGCTTTATTCCCAGGTTTCCCCCTGCAAATCACAGCTAATCCTTGCAGATTTATTTAGATTACAGCCTCCTGAGGCTGAGGGCTGCTCACAGGGAATATTTACAGACCAGCACAGCACACTCCCCTCCTGGGGACTGGAAAATAAGCAAAGGAACATCCCCAGCAAGGACTAGGGGCATGGACAGGATTTATGCCAGGGGTCTGGATGGGATCCATTGCCTTGAAAATTCTGCGCGTTTGGTCACATTCAAAAAAATAAAAAAAAAACCCCAACCAAACCAACAAAACAAACGGCTTTGGATGAGTTTTCATAGCTTGGTCAGAAGGGATTCAGTGGAGCTGGGAAAGAATCCATTTATATCCCACTCTCCTCCCTGGGAGCAGGCACCATCCCCTGATTCCAGAGGATTTACATCCTTTGGGTGACTCAGGCAGCAAATGCAATTTAATGCAGACAAGTGTAAAACGCTGAGTCCCGAGGGACAAAGCACAGCGAGTGCAGCTTAACGGGAGCAGGGACGCAGCCAGGGAATGCTGAGGATGGGGAGGATGGATGGGGATGATGGCCAGGAGGGGATTTATGGATCTGGGAGGAAAAATCCTGCCGTCATTGACACCCTCCTTATCAGCACCGAGCAGGAACTGAGCACTGTTACTGCAGCTCTCGTCCAAAAAAGGGACAGCGTGATAGAGGAGGATCATTGATCCAGTGTGATATGGGATCATTGATCCAGTGTGATACGGGATCATTGATCCAGTGTGATA
Organism: Vidua macroura; assembly: GCF_024509145.1. Lineage (NCBI taxonomy): Eukaryota > Metazoa > Chordata > Aves > Passeriformes > Viduidae > Vidua > Vidua macroura. The sequence goes on along the minus strand of NC_071595.1, from coordinate 7,039,831 downwards.
TGGGATCATTGATCCAGTGTGATACGGGATCACTGATCCAGTGTGATATGGGATCATTGATCCAGTGTGATATGGGATCATTGACCCAGTGTGATACGGGATCATTGATCCAGTGTGATAGAGGATCATTGATCCAGTGTGATACGGGATCATTGATCCAGTGTGATACGGGATCATTGATCCAGTGTGATAGAGGATCATTGATCCAGTGTGATAGAGGATCATTGATCCAGTGTGATATGGGATCATTGATCCAGTGTGATACGGGATCATTGATCCAGTGTGATATGGGATCATTGATCCAGTGTGATACGGGATCATTGATCCAGTGTGATAGAGGATCATTGATCCAGTGTGATAGAGGATCATTGATCCAGTGTGATATGGGATCATTGATCCAGTGTGATACGGGATCATTGATCCAGTGTGATATGGGATCATTGATCCAGTGTGATACGGGATCATTGATCCAGTGTGATAGAGGATCATTGATCCAGTGTGATAGAGGATCATTGATCCAGTGTGATATGGGATCATTGATCCAGTGTGATAGAGGATCATTGATCCAGTGTGATACGGGATCATTGATCCAGTGTGACACAGGATCATTGACCCAGTGTGATACAGGATCATTGACCCAGTGTGATAGAGGATCATTGATCCAGTGTGATACGGGATCACTGATCCAGTGTGATACAGGATCATTGATCCAGTGTGATATGGGATCATTGATCCAGTGTGATACGGGATCATTGATCCAGTGTGATATGGGATCATTGATCCAGTGTGATACGGGATCATTGACCCAGTGTGATACGGGATCATTGATCCACTGTGATACGGGATCATTGATCCAGTGTGATACAGGATCCCTGTGTGACCCGGGATCCCTGATCCCAATGTCCTACAGATCTGCAGGAGGTTTTCTCTGTAATTCCTGTCCCCTGACCATGACTGTTTGCCCTGCAGGAAAGATTTTGGGGTGACCTCACTGTGGCTTGCAGGGCCTGAAGGGGCTCCAGGAGAGCTGCAGAGGGACTGGGGACAAGGCCTGGAGGGACAGGAGCCAGGGAATGGCTCCCAGTGCCAGAGGGCAGGGCTGGATGGGATCTTGGGAATTGGGAATTGTTCCCTGGCAGGGTGGGCAGGGGCTGGGCTGGAATTGCCAGAGCAGCTGGGGCTGCCCCTGCATCCCTGGCAGTGCCCAAGGCCAGGCTGGGAGCACCTGGGGCAGTGGGAGGTGTCCCTGCCGTGGCAGGGGTGATAGGATTTAAAGTCCTTTCCAGCCCAAACCATTCCATAGTTCCTTGATTCTGCGGCTCCATCCACAGTCTCTCCAAAGTACATTTTTGTGCCCCTTTCAGACAACCCCATTACCACCACAACCCCCCCAGTTTGAAGTTGTCCCTTTGTTCAGAACCCTGCAGCACAGCTCTGCAGTGTTTCCTGATTGGGGCCAGGCCTGGCTGTTCTCTGCAGTTAAAGACAAGTGGTTTCCATGATTTTGTGCTCTCTGAAGGAGGAGGATGAAATCAAATCAGGGACTGCAGCCTGAGCACTGAAACACTCCCTGCCAATCACTGCCAGAGCTGCTCCAGCAGCAGAAAATGCCTCTTTTCTCTCTCCAAAGAGCCCTTGTAGAGCCTCCATATAAAAATCAGACCTGGAAAGGGAACAATACCAGGAAAAGATTTGGGGAGATGAAAGCACAAACTGAAGAGCTTCAGGGCACAGCTGATGTTGAGAAAAATGTGGATAAGGGGGCGGGGAATGGAGTTTAATGTGAGTTTTCTGGGGTTTGTTAAACCACAGCATCCAGAGGGTGAATTTCTACACAAGTTCACCCTCAGAACAACCCTGCCAGAGCTTTCAAAGCATTCCCAAATTAAAAGGGCAGCCAGGTCCTAACAGGAGCTTTCTGGGCAGGTCACAGATGGGGAAGGAGGTACAGGAATCACCTTGCAGGGACAAGGAACCCTTGGATATTCCTCCGAGCAGGAATTTGACTCATCTGCACTTCAGCAATGGAAGCCCTTGTGGAAATCAGAGTTTGCAGCTGCCCTGTGCACGCCCAGAGTGTGAGTTTGTGGGCCCCAAGTTGGGCAACTCCCTGGGGGCTGCCCTGCCAGGGGAGACCCTCCTGGAGCAGTTCTGTGTCAGGAACCAGAGACACGTTGGACTTTTTTTGTCTTCAGCTTCTGTTTATTGCTATCAAAACTTCAGCACGCCGTCTGCACCAGACTCTGCGTGCAGGAAAAACAGCACAAAAATGGCAACGACCTCAAGCAAGGCTTTTAAATCTAATCAAAAACGAAGCTACCCAGTTAAGAAGTGACACCTAGATTATTTCCCTTTCTAACCCAATAACTGAGCCCTGAAGACCCGCAGTGCGGATTTTTCTGCCCAATTACAAGATACCACCCAAACCCAAGAAGAAAGAGGAAGAAGAAGGAAGAAGAAAGGAACTCGAGACAACACCCTGTACCCTCCATCTTGTACCCATTTACAATATGCTAAAAATCCTAAAATCTAAATTTCTCACCCCTGTGACACACTACACTGCTCTCTACAGTCCCTACAATCCATTTCACACTTTTGTGGTTTCTGGTTCACCTTGAGGCTTTGGAAGTTTTCTCCATGAATGAGGGTCAGAGTCAGTGCTCCCCTGGGGGTCAGGACACCCCAGAACACAGAGGAATATTCCCAGTGCCCTGGGTTTCCACACCAGAGCTGCCTGAGCAGCTGTGGACTGCTCCTGAGCTGTCTGAAACTTCCAGGGCTTTGTGCTCCAATGTCACCCTGGCACCTCCCAGCAGAATCTCCTGCTGCATCTTGGGTTAATGATTTGTAGCAGGTTTTTATCTGCCAATAGATCCATGCCACAGAGATGGAAAGTTTTATGGGCTTTCATTTTCATCCTGCTTTATGGAAGGGACAAAACAATAATGAAAAATTGGAAAAATGATTGAAAAAGAGAGCAGCTGCTCTGAAAAGGGAGCAGGAGGTTCACGAGTGAAGGGAAAAAGTTGCTGTTGTTCTCAGAGCTACAGGAGAACCAGGGCTGCCTGATCTCTAATTTCCTTTCTATTCTGGCTCAGTGTGATGCAAACAAGGGTAATAATAACACCCTAAGTGATGTTTCCCATGATTTCCCTCCAGAACAGTGCCAGGCAGTGGGAATAAATCCCTGTGTCCTCCCGTGAAGCTGAGCCTGACAGAACAAGTTTCCTCTGGGATCTACAGCCTCCCCAAAATCTGGCTTTGGATGGGCCAAGAGAAGTCATGGGGCTCCAAAATGCCCATTTTAAGGAGTCATCTGGGAAGAGAGGGCAGGAAAAGGCTGGGAGGGTTGGGATTGTTCAGCCTGGAAAAGCTTCAGGGTGACCTGACTGTGGCCTGAAGGAGCCTAAAGAAAGAGGGAGGAGGATAGAGGGGACAAGGCATGGAGGGACAGGACACAGGGAATGCCTTCCACTGCCAGAGGGCAGGGCTGGATGGGATCTTGGGAACTGGGAATTGTTCCCTGGGAGGGAGGGGAGGGGTTGGGATGGAATTCCCGGAGCAGCTGTGTCCCAGGCCAGGCTGGACATCGGGGCTTGGTGCACCTGGGACAGTGGGAGGAGTCCCTGCCAGGGCAGGGGTGGCACCGGGTGGGATTTAAGGTCCCTCCCACGACAAACCTGGGATTTCTGACTCTGCCATGACAACTCACCACAGCAAAAACCAGGATGAGAGGGAGTGCCCTGGCTGCTCCCAGCCCAGTGCATCCCAGAGCTCCTTTAGGAGATATCTCCTGCTGGGGGCAGACAGGCCCTGCAGATCCAGTTCACATTTACTTCCCTGCTCAGTGGGACATTCACCCTCCTGCAGCCACCTGAGCCCCGTTTCTGAGAGGTGACTCCATTCCTGTGATCTGCCACCATCACGGGGCTGGGAGATGCCACATGGCAGCTCCTTCCCTGTCTGCTGGTGACAGCCAGTGACAGCTCCCAGGAAGGGCTGGCTGAGCTGGGGAGCACCCCAGCAGTGTGGGATGGAGGGCACAAGGGCTGGCTGAGCTGGGTGTGAAAAATGCTGACTTTATGATTGGCTTTTCGCAAATGTTACAATGAATATTGTATGTGTAATGTTAGAAAGTTATGCTGTATTAATTCTCTTAAGTAGTGTGTTAGATGTATTTTTAGTTTATAACACAATGTTAAAATAGAAACTCTGCGATGTAAGATACTTTATAACTAGCTCAAGAAAGAGATGAGATAATCAAGAAACTTTGCACAGAGTTAACAGTTACAGGGCACACAAAGAGTTACCACCTCCTTATTGGAAAAGACAAACATTCTTCCACCTTCTCTCTGTCTTTATGGAACCACCAGGATTAAGGGGAAGAAGTTGACAAAAACCAGAAAAGTTCTTAACTTGCAAGGAATTTATGCATCGTGTATGGGATGTATGAATATGCAACAGGATGTTGCTTTTAAGGTGATTCCTTTGTTCACAAGGCATGCTTGTCGTGGCTTAGTGTCCGAGAGCATCCGGATATCCGTAATTCTTTGCTTTTTATTGTCTTGTAATTGTCCTAAGTCTAAATTTTTGTTACTCTAATTGTATTACTATTTTGATAACCATTTTATTATTATTAAACTTTTAAAATTATAAAAACCAAGCGATTGGCGTTTTTCACAAGGGGAGCATCCCCAGCAGTGTGGGATGGAGGGCAGAAGGGCTGGCTGAGCAGAGAACATCCCCAGCAGTGTGGGGTGGAGGGCAGAAGGGCTGGCTGAGCAGAGAACATCCCAGCAGTGTGGGATGGAGGGCAGAAGGGCTGGCTGAGCAGAGAACATCCCAGCAGTGTGGGATGGAGGGCAGGCTCAGCCCAGGCTGCACCAGCAGCTCTGTGGCAGCACAAGGCAGTGATTTCCTCCATGTGTGAGCTCCCAGCTCAGCTCTGCCTGCTGCTCCTCCCCGCACTGTTCCCATCACAGCCCTTTGTCTGCCTGTCACGCTGGCCATTTCTGAGGCAGGGAAATGGCTTTGCCTTCTGGCAGGCATTTAATTTATTCTTTCATTCGATTGGAGTTTTAAACACATCGAACATGAGAACTTCTGAAACTTCATGGGGCCTGACTGCTCACAGCTCACATTAAACATTTGTTATATGTGTATATGATAATTCGTGCAAATACAATTGTCGTATATTTTATATAATGTGTTGTTAAGATATACTCTTATAAGAAGTTTTTAAAACGCACAAGCCAGTGGCGGGAGATTGCAACACAATGTCCAAACCACCTGGACAAAGGAGGGAGAACCTCATTTACAATCAAATGAACGTGGCCAGCCTGGAGATGGGTTGTTCCTCAAGGTGATCCGAGGAACGCGATTGAGATAGCCGGAGCCATCGGGGAGATACATCTCAATGCTGAATTCCATGGCCTCTTCTGTGGGAAGGAGAAGTTCCTTCTGTCCTGCAGTCTTTGTTAAATGGAGTCACTGGAGCTCTGAATTCCTGAAGCACCTGAAGGATCCTAAAGGATCAGGATGGGCTCTGGGCAGTCTGGGTCACATCACCCAGCTCTTCCCTGGCAGAGCTGGGTACAGAATAGGATCATCCCTGAGCAGCTTCCATGCCCCTCTCCTCCTCCTCCTCATCCCTGTTTGTTCTGCTTTTACAGTCCCGTGGGGCTCCCTGCTGTCCCCCAGAGCTGCCCCCAGAGCTGTCCCTCCCTGTCACTGGTCACCCGTCCCTTCACCAAACTCAGGCAGGTGATGTCACAAAGTCCTGGGCTCATGGAATGGTTTGGAAGGGATTGGAAGCCTCACCTTGTTCCAACCCCTGCCCTGGGAATGGAGGAGAGTCAGGGAGTTGTGCAGGGCCAGAAGGGCCCCCCTGATCCCCCTTTTCTCCAGGCTGAGCCCCTTTCCCAGCCCCCTCAGCCGCTCCTGGGGCCCCAGCCCCTTCCCTGGCCACGCTCCAGCCCCTCCATGTCCTTCCTGTGAGCTGGACACATCCCCAGCACCACTCAGGACTTGCGGAGCCGTTCCTGAGCAGTTCCTTGGAGTCCCTGATGGCCACGAGCAGCCAAACCTCCTCCTCAGTGCCTCCCAGTTAATGCAGTGTCAGCTGCTGGGCCACCCCGGTGTCCCTGGGCCACCCCCAGCCTGTAGGCAGGGCTGGGACATTTCCCCTTTTTGGAGCAGGTGGGACACGGATCCTGCCCCATCTCATCTGCTGTGGTGTGGTTTTTGCTTTAAGTTTGTGTTTGCCCACTATTCTCCTCCCTAATCTCCTCCCCTCCCGAGTTACCAATCTCCCCAAGGCCTTCCCTAACTTCTCCCCTCCCAAGTTGTCAATCCTCCCTATCCCCACCCCTTTTTCCAGAGTGTTCCTTGTCCATCTTGTAGTATTCGACACCCCATTTGTTGCTTTGCATTATCCCCCTCCCCTGCTCTCCCTGATAGGTTTATAGAACGTTAGTCCTGCCCTAGATTCCTCCCCTGCCATGCCCTCATTGCTTGGTTGCCCTATACCACTCCCCCTATAAAAACCTCTGCAGAGGCCCTGGGCTTTTTCTTGAGGTCCCAGGTCATGGACCTAACAAATCCATCCAGTTTTACCCCGTGTCCCGTGTCGTTGTTACCTGTTACTGCGCCGGGCCAAGCAATAACTGGGAATAGCAGAGCTCAGGGGGGGAAAGTTGTGTCCCTGCTGTCTCCAAGCAATAACTGGGAATATTAGAGCTCCGGGGGGAACGTCGCGCCCCTGCTGTCGCCAAATGGTAACTGGGAGTAGCAGAGTTCACAGGGGGAAAGTTGTGCCCCTGCTGTCACCAAGTGATAACTGGGAATAGCCGAGCTCTCGGGGGGAATGTCGTGTCCCTGCTTTCGCAAACAATAACTGGGAATAGCCGAGCTCACAGGGGAAGGTCGTGTCCCTGCTGTTGCAAACAATAACTGGGAATAGCCGAGCTCACGGGGGGAAAGTTGTGCCCCTGCTGTCTCCAAGTGATAACTGGGAATAGCCGAGCTCATAGGGGAATGTCGTGTCCCTGCTTTCGCAAGCAATAACTGGGAATAGCCGAGCTCATGGGGGGAAGGTCACGCCCCTGCTGTCGCCAAGCGATAACTGGGAATAGCAGAGCTCACAGGGGGAAAGTTGTGTCCCTGCTGTCACCAAGTGATAACTGGGAATAGCCGAGCTCACAGGGGAAGGTCGTGTCCCTGTTGTCACCAAGCAATAACTGGGAATAGCCGAGCTCACGGGGGGAAAGTTGTGCCCCTGCTGTCGCTGCCCAGCACGCCACGACAGCGCACTGCGACACCCATCTCTGCAGCAGCCCCTTTCCTGCTCTCCCAAACCCTGCTGGGTGTGGGCGCAGGAAAACTCCGGCCTGGGAGGGCGTTCTGCTCCTCTGGGACAGCACAAACTCTTACACTGTGGTTTTTTATGGAGCTGTCCTACCTTGGGAAGGAACTCAGTTACCGAGGTAGGAAGTGTGAAAATCTCATTTTAGGGAGCTGCAGCGTCAGACTCTGACGTGTCCCATTGTGTGACCATTTGATGTAATTGATGCTCCATTTCTGGGAGCCACACGGTCTGGAAGCTTCTGCTTTCACAGATAAATAAATAAATAAACCCCAGCCAGTTTTCTGGATCTTTGGGAAGAAAAACTGGAAGGCTGACCTGGAAGCATTCATTTATGGTTGTTGTCAAGGTGACAGAGTTTATCAGACTAGCAGAAACCCAAGTATTTAAAATGTAGTTTTAAATTCTCAATGTAGTAGGGTAAGGTAAGCACCGATTCTGTCAAACACTAGTTACCTTTCGTTAGTATGGAATTGAATTCATTCTTAGAAGAGAAAATATACAAATATTGCTCTGTCATGTAATAACTAACAGATTTCCCTTAAAGACAAAAATAGACAAATGTTTGGTAATTTAGCAAAGTCTATTTACAACATTGTCTTTAAACTTGAGCTGTCTGGTAACTCATATTCAAGATTCCTGGTCCCTTAAAAAAGAACGCCACCCTTGATTACAGTAGAGAGAACAAAAAGGATGAAATGCAAATATTTGTTTGTGTTCCCTGATTTTTAGCCTCGTCTTAATTTTTTCAGCAAGGCCTGGCTTAGGAATTTTGAGTGCTTGTGACTAAAATTTCTGCTCTGTTCCATTCTAGAGGCTCAGGAAAGCCTCACAGTGAGCACAAAAAAATGCAACTTTTCCTTTAAAACAGCCTCTTGTTGTTGGAGTGATAAAACCCTGTCAGTGATATAGTTATACATATATCTAAATAAGCAGCTGGTCAGCTGTACTTAAAATATTCAAAGTAATTCTCCACTTAGCACTTCTATCTTGAAGTTATAAAGCAAGGTTGGCTGGCTGCTGACATTATTGAATTTCAAATAAAGAGACTCTGGAAGGCTGCTGCGGTGTTTTTTTTTTTTTTTTTTCCTGCATTCTCTTAAAAATGCCTTGACAAATTAAACCAAGTTGTCTTCAGGCTCTCAGCTCAACCCAGCAGAGACAAATCTGAGCAGCTCCTGCTGATGGGGTTACAAATAACACCGAGGTTCCTGGTTCTAGCTCAAACTTTGCACTCACCCAGGCAGCTCAAGGAAACCAACATCAGATCCATGAATATTTGATTTTTAAAGTAAGTATAGATACAAGAAGAGGAGAGCGAAATTAATAACTGACTGATATTTGTAATGAAATTGATGGATATCAAGTGTTCCCCCCTGGGGAAGGAAAGACTTTCATGTTGGTCATGTCATGGAGTCAGAGAATTGAGGAATAATTTGTGTGGGAAGGGATTTGAAAACTCATCCCATCCCACCCCTGCCATGGCAGGGACACCTCCCACTGCCCCAGGTGCTCCCAGCCCCAGTGTCCAGCCTGGCCTTGGGCACTGCCAGGGATCCAGGGGCAGCCCCAGCTGCTCTGGCAATTCCAGCCCAGCCCTTCCCCACCCTCCCAAGGAAGGGTTTATCCCAAAATCCCATCCAACCCTGCCCTACTTCAGCCCAGCCCCCAAGGGGTGGAAGCAGAGACTCTCCATGTGTCCCAGTGTCCCCATCCCTGCTGGGGACGGTGCTGGGAGCAGGGCAGGGACAGATGGAGCTTTGTCCTGGCCATGGCTCAGCTTCCAGCAGCCCTCGGTGGCTGCTTGGGGTTGGAGGTTTCAGAGCGCTCGTGTTGTGTCAACGTTGGTCATAAAGTTCTCCAGGCCTTTTATCCATCTCCCTGCAAGCTCTGGCTGCGGCTGATAACGGATTCCAGAGCCTGGCTCTGCACCCAGGGAGCACAAACAGCTTTTTATGAGTTTTACATTTCCCAGCCGTTAATTTCACGAGGCTGTGGCATGGAGTAGAACACCAGGAGGCCTCGGGTTTTGTCAGGCTCATCACAGCCATAAACTCCTCTAACAAGTCCATTGTGCATCTCTTACCTCATTTGCCTGCTCCCCTGGGGGTCCCTCCCTGCCTATTCCTTGTCCCCTAAAGGAGGAGAGGATTGAGAATTCCTCTTTCCGCCGAGGTGCTGGATCGCAATCCTCAGTGTAACAAACCTCTTATTTTCACTCTTCTTTCAGTTTAAACCCATTGCCCTTTGCCCCTTTGCAACAGGCCATGCAAAAAACTTCCCTGGAGCCCCTTCAGGCCCTGCAGGGGCTCTGAGCTCTCCCTGGAGCCTTCTCCTCTCCAGGGCAGCACCCCCAGCTCTCCCAGCCTGGCTCCAGCCCTGGAGCAGCTCCGTGGATTCCTCTGGGCTCTCTCCAGCAGCTCCAGGTCCTCCTGATGTTGTGGGCTCAGGACTGGGGCAGCTCTGCAGGGGGGTCCCACCTGAATGGGGCAGAATCCCCATTATCCCATTATTGAAACTTGCAGGGTCCTTGGGACAGTCACCTGCCGGGTGACAGATGGAGCCAAGGCCAGGGCCCCCAGGAGCTGCAGGGAGCAGACTTTGTGAGCAAAGTCCATTCGCTGGCTGGGGATCCCACACATCCAAACTGACCATTTCTGCCTGGTTTTGTCCTTCCTTTCCCATCTGTTTTTGTTTCAGTAACAGCAGGGTTGGCTCCCGGCCGCTGCCTCCTGCCTTTCCCAGCCTCTTATCCCAGCAGCTCTGCAAGAGGCTTCAGGACAAGCAGCCCCTGACATTTTTGACTGATTTGCTCATCACCAAAAGCAAATTTGGGCTGGGGTGGGGAGAACCCCCATAAAGGAAGGTGGAACAAGTGGCCGGGAGGTTCACGTTGTGCTTCAATGTCTATTTATTCCTTCCAGATTGGAATGAATAATTCCAGATTAATGGCCCATGGCCCAGCCCTCACTGCCAGGTGATCCATGGAAAACTTCACTCCAGCTCAGCAGCTGGGCACGGATTAAAAGGGCTCATGCCACATTACAATAATATTTAATTACTAACAGCAAGTGAACTGCCCAGCTGAGGCTGAGGGATCTGCTGGGGCAGACAGGAGTGGAGGGGAGCACAAACCTTCTCCTGGAATCAGCTCATTCCAAGGAGAGAAGTGAAGATAAAATAAGGAGGAGGAGTCCCTGTGTGGAGGAGGCTGTGATGGATGTGAGGGGACCCTGGGAGCGTCCAGCCCCAGGCCAGGGCAGTCGGTCACTGGCCTCTCACAGCCGTGGCAGCGTCACTTGGACTGAAACGTTTGGGCAGAGCGGATGGAAGGGCAGCAGGAAGAGGAGAGAAACTGTGCCCTGGGCAGACATTGGGGGTGACTGATGCTTTTGGGGACAAACAGGGGACAAAGAGGAGACCTGCTGCTCCTGGTGGCACTCCCAGCACACGGTGGGGAACAGGGAACCAGCCCCTCCCTGGGACTCCTGCCCTGGCAAATTCCAGAGGCAGCGGCTCCCAAAGCAGCAGATCCTAGTGCTGGGGACAGACCTCTGTGTGGGGACAGACCTTTGTGGTGGGACAGACATCCCAGGAGCTCCACTGAGCCCACAGCACCACTCCCCAGAGGATCACATCCCTGCCTCCCGTCCCTTTGAGGGGAGAAGCATTCCTAGCGTTTTCCAGGGACATTCCCCAGAGTTGTCCCTGGGGGAGAGCTGGGGTGGAACATTTCCAGTTCATCAGCCACGGCCGGGGATGGGAACAGCAGGGGGGTGACCCAAGGCCACCATCTGTGCTGGCACTGGGGTCTGCGGCACCCCAGGGAGCCCTGGGGCTACTCCAGCTCGGCAGGGACAGCTTGGGATAGAGAGGGGACAGTTTGGGATGGGAGGGACAGCTTGGGATGGGAAGGAACAGTTTGGGATGGGAAGGACAGCTTGGGATGGGAGGGGACAGTTTGGAATAGAGGGGACAGTTTGGGATGGCAGGGGACAGCTTGGGATGGGAGGGGACAGTTTGGGATGGGAGAAGACAGTTTGGGATGGGAGGGACAGTTTGGGAAGGGAGGGACAGTTTGGGATGGGAGGGGACAGTTTGGGATGGGAGGGGACAGTTTGGGATGGAGGGACAGTTTGGGATGGGAGGGGACAGTTTGGGAAGGGAGGGACAGTTAGGGATGGGAAGGAACAGTTTGGGATGGAGGGACAGTTTGGGATGGGAGGGGACAGTTTGGGATGGGAGGGGACAGTTTGGGATGGAGGGACAGTTTGGGATGGGAGGGGACAGTTTGGGATGGGAGGGGACAGTTTGGGATGGGAGGGGACAGTTTGGGATGGAGGGACAGCTTGGCCTCCCTCTGCCGGGGCTGGGGAGCCCCGGGGCACTCCGGGATGTAGCCGAGCTCCTCAGGGCAGGATTGGGGTGTTTGCCATGGGCACCCCGAGGGACGGACCTGGCTGCAGCTGCACCTTCGGGAGGGGCAGCTCTGCGGTGGATGGAAGGGCTTTTCCCGCTGTGCCGAGCCCCGAGGGACCCATCAGGGCTGGATGTAAAAGCCCCCGAGTGGTTCCTGCGTTGGAATAAGCGACAACAACGCTCCAGCTGGGAGCGCTGGGGTCTGACCCTGCTGTTTGTTCAAATTCCTGGGGTTTTCCCCTTGGTTTCCTGAGCAAAGGAGGTTCTGTGGTGGTTCTGGGTCCGCAGGTCACTGTCCCCAAGGCTGGCAGGGGACAAGGGGCTCAGGGACTGCCTGGTTCCTACAGCCCCTGGGACAGAGGGGAGAAGGAAGGGGGAGAGATCCTATGTGTATCTTCTTTCCTTTCTTTTCCTTAAATAAATAATTTTCCCCTAATTAACACACTGCCTCAAATGCCAGAATATCCCCAAACTTTGGCAAGGGGACAGAAACTCAGGAAACAAAATAAATTTCTTCAGCAGTGACACATTTCCTGAGCTATGCCGAGATGCAGAGCTCTGTTTTTCTATTGCTGATCTTAATTACAAACACAAAAGTCAATCCCTGACATGTACGACAGCAGGAAACCATGAAAATCCTCAAATCACAACAAAAATTATCAGCTCTGTTGCAAAAATGTTTCGGAATTGTTTTTTAAAGGAAAACCTTCATTTATAGGCTGACTATTTATTTTTTTTCCGTATAAAAATTAAATCTACGCAGGTCTTGGGAGGTATCAGGGTGTGATGGGAGATGCCCAAAGGTCCACCCTGAGAGTTTTTCCAAGTGCTCTCCTTGTCTCTGCCAGGCAGAGCCCCTCTGAGCACAGCTCTGCTCTGGGGTCTCTCGGCCCTTCCAGCCTGGAATTAGGCAGGCTGTGTCTGCTGGGCTCAGAGGGGCACAAGGTCCTTGGGAAGGCCCAGCCAGTGCCTCTGATTGCAGGACGTGAGGGAAGGCAGCAGAAAGAGCAATCCTGGCTCTTCCTCCCTCTTGTGCCACAGGCCCTGGAGCCCCGGGGCTGCTGGAGGAAGGATCCAGCATTCCTCCTGGGTGTGCCAGGGAGGAATGGGATCCCCAGCAGGGTCAGCTGCTCCCGCTGTCCTGGGGGAGCAATCCCTGCTCTCCGAGGTCTGTCCCACCCCAGGTACCAGCCTTGCTGCTGAATCACGGAATCAGGGAATGTTCTGAGCTGGGAGCGATAAAGGATCATGGATCCAACCCTGGCCCTGCCCAGACCCCCAGAAACCCCACCCTGGGCATCCCTGGAGCTCTGGCAGCCTCGGGGCCGTGCCCATTCCCTGGGGAGCCTGGGCAGTGCCAGCACCTCTGGGGGAAGAACCTTTCCCTGAGCTGCAGCCTGAGCTGCCCTGGCCCAGCAGAGCTGGAGGCTCTGGACATCCCAGCCTTCAATCCCAGTTGCAGGGATGGACGTTCCCACTGGGATCAGCCTTCCCAGCACCTCGGCCATGCTCCTCCCAAGGATCCAGCATTTCCCTGGAAGGCTGTGAAGTCTCTTTACAGATGATTCCCCCAAAATCTGACGCCTGTGAAGCAACTTCAGCGCATCGACTGCTTGGAGCTGGCTCAGCTGAAGGGAACTCGCTTGCAGGGATAACTGAGGATGGCTCCCTGCCCAGTCCCAACAAAAGATGGATTTTGTAAAGCCAGCTCAAATGATGCCATTCATTAGGAGAACTACAAAGCAGAACATTTTAAAGTTAATTGGTTCTGCAATTAAAAGATACACAGAACATGTGATGCAATTAATTTTACATAAACATGGTCAGGAATTAAAGGCAGAAGAACTTGGTAACTTCTTCAGATGGAGCATCTGTTTGTTCCCAGCAGCAGCAGCAGCTCCTCTGCATTCCAAACAGGAGCCAGGGAATCGCTCCCACCCCACTGCAGCTGGAATCACTCCGGGTTTTTCCAGAGGCTGAGCTGGTTTGGAAAGGATTCAGCTGGAAGCAGGAAGGGTTGGTTTGGGAAGGCAGCAGGAGATGGAGCAGATCTGGGCGCTGGGAAGGAGGAACCAGCGGGGTTTGGTGGTCAGTGCAGCAGGGTTGGTGGTCAGTCAGCAGTGTTGATGGTCAGTCAGCAGGGTTGGTGGTCAGTCCAGCAGGGTTGGTGGTCAGTCCAGCAGTGGGGTGGTCAGTGCAGCAGGGTTGGTGGTCAGTCAGCAGTGTTGGTGGTCAGTCCAGCAGGGTTGGTGGTCAGTCCAGCAGGGTCGGTGGTCAGTGCAGCAGGGTTGATGGTCAGTGCAGCAGGGTTGGTGGTCAGCAGGGTTGGTGGTCAGTCAGCAGGGTTGGTGGTCAGTCAGCAGGGTTGGAGGTCAGTCAGCAGGGTTGGTGGTCAGTGCAGCAGGGTTGGTGGTCAGTGCAGCAGGGTTGTGGTCAGTCAGCAGGGTTGGAGGTCAGTGCAGCAGGGTTGGTGGTCAGTCAGCAGGGTTGGTGGTCAGTCAGCAGGGTTGGTGGTCAGTCCAGCAGGGTTGGTGGTCAGTGCAGCAGGGTTGGTGGTCAGTCCAGCAGGGTTGGTGGTCAGTCAGCTGGCTCGTTCCGCTGGGGGCGGTGCACTTTACTGAGGTGTAATATGGTACATAGAGTACGGTATTTCTGACAACCCCCCCTTTAAACCCCTTTTACCATAACCAAACTAACAGTGCATGCTCAACAATTATCAACCATTTTACAATAGTTTCTAACCTATTTTTAACACAAGGAATGGGAATGCACAAGGATCGGGAATGCAACAAGGAGCAGGAAGGTCCCAGGTTGAGAAGCAAGATGCATTCCATTACCATCCCTGTGGCAATTATCTTCTGTTAATTGGGCAGTTTTTCCTTATCTCTTCCACAACCAATCCTCCCTCAGGGGAGACATCTGCTGTTAATGGGCTATTGAATGTCACTGGTGACTGATAAAAGTTACATCCTATTGTGGGATGCTCCGCCCAGAGGGAGGAGCCAAGCATTCCTACCTGGATACAATCTGAGGTTTTGGGACACCAGATCAGCCTTTCCACTCGTTCCCAAGAGGAACAGCTGGGGTTTTCCACTGGAGCTTCAGAGGAAGGCTGCACCCTCCTACAGGATCACTGCTCCCACAGAACCACATCTGCCGCTCCAGGAGGAATGCAGCCACTCCAATTTGGACGGCCACCAACACGCTGGCCAAAGGGGTGTCAGGGTGTTCTGACTCTGTCAGTGGTTCTCCTTTTGTGTTATTGCATGGATTTTGTTTTCTTTTCCCTTTTCCTAATAAATTGTATTTCTGACTTGGAGTCTCTCACTGGTTTTGCTTTTAAACCAGAACAATCGGGAATGCACCAGGAGCAGGAATGCACAAGGATGGGGAATGCACCAGGAGCAAGAATGCTGCAGTCCCATGGGCTCTGGAGCTTTACAACATAACAGTTTAAAAAGATATAAAATTAATCAGGCCAAGCAGCACTTGCCAGCTGTGGTCTCTGAAACTCTCTCAGTTATTGAGCCAGGCCGTGTTCATCTCTCAAGAGCTCGTGGGCCGTTTTCATTTCTTGCTTTGTTTTGTTTTGTTTTGCCTTTCACTTCAGTGAAATAGAAAAAAATATTAGGTTTTTAATCTTTCATTCTGCATTCAGTGGGGTGTCAAGAAAAGCTTCACAAAGAGGTGATGCAAAAATCCATCCATGCAGAAGGAGCAGGAGAGCAGGGAGGGAGATGGAGCCAAAGGGTTGGAAGGGTGAGAAAACCCCTCTCCCCTCCCTCTGGATGTGGCAGGCAGGGATCAGGGATCCACAGGCTCCTTCTCCCTCTGTGCAGGAAGGATCTGAGCACCCCAACCCCAGCCCTGGGTGCCACAGCCCTGCTGGTGCTGAGGGAATCACGGAATGGGTTGGGTTGGAAGGGACCTTAAATCCCATGGGCATGAAATTCCACTGTCCCAATTTGCCCCAAGCCCCGCCCAACCTAGCCTTGAACAATTGTTTTGTTTAGTAACAAAAGAATTTATTCTTTCATCTGATTCTTTCAAGATTTATCATTTAAGGAAAGATCCCAAAGCCAGTCATTGTTGTTTTTTGGGTGTTTGTAACTGAAAATAAAATCTCTTTTCAGAGGAAATCTGGGAGGTTTTTTGGGTTTTTTTGGTTTTTTTTTTTTTTTTTTTTTTTTTTTTTTTTTTTCCAGAGAAAAATCATATTTTTCACTGGTTTGGGTAGAAAGTTACTGCTTTGCAGCAGTACCAGTGCCTTGATTCAGCTCCCAGTGACAGCAGCTCCTCAATTGGATCCCAAAACTCCTGGTTCGAAGTGAAAGCTCCAGATGCTTTCCTCGGAGTGAGAAATAAATTCTCTGAGTTAAAAACCAGCACCACCCCCACCCAGGGCACCCGTTGGAAAAGATTTCATGATGAATTTGCTGGAAACTTCTTTCCTTGCAGAACAAGAGGTGTCTGAGGGAGACAGCTTCAACTCTGCTGAGCCCAAGAGCCAACTGCAGCCGTGTGGGGCCAGTGGAAATGAGAACATGAAAGATTTATGCACCCAGAAAGTGCTGCAGAAGGAGAAAATGAACTTTTTAAGAGGGTGGCAAAACTCCTTAAATGCACCTGACTGAAAATGAAGGTGCTAATGAAGAGTTCTTGCCTGTGGTCTTGTTATAGCTCCGGGCAGTTTTCCCTTTCTCCTTCTCCCCCTCCTCCTCCCCCTCTTTCCCCCTCCCTGCTCTTGCTTTTATTTAAGAGGCTTCCCTTGAAGGAACATAAATCTGTCCGTTTTTGCTCTGAATTCACAGGACAGGAAAGAATTAATTCTTCAGTCATTGTCTCTTTGACTCAGTCTTTAATTTCCCTTCCACGACAGTGGTGCCTGATAAAATTTCCTTTTCTATGCTCCAGCGGGAAGATGGAATCCTTGATGGGTGAATTCTGGATTCTTTCAAAGCCTTTTGTGGTTCTACTGGGGGTTCCAGCAGGTGAGGAGAGCTTGGGTCCCCAAATTCCATGGAATTAGATGTTTTCCTTCCCTCCAGCCTCCAGGGAAGGGCTCCCTGGCTGGGGCCTGGAAGCTTCAGGTCCTGTAGGGAAATGATTCCAGGAGAATTTTCTCTTTTCATCTTCCTAAAAGAGAGAGAAGAGCACCCAGGCAGAGCCCAGGCTGCTCCAGGACCAGCCTGGCTCGACACTTCCAGGAAGAGGATTAAAAAATTCAGGAAAAAATGGGTCTAATTCCAAACCCCAAGGATTTCAACATAAAAATCCAACCCAAAAATCCCAAGTCTGGCTGAGAGAAAGAACAACCCACTCCTGGCTTAGCTGGGCAATACTGTTCCTGATTGGAATTAAATATGAAATTTAATTAGAATGAAATACAGAATTTAATATATGTAATAAATATCTGAAATGTCACTGTTGTCCCCTTGCTTTTGAATGCAGCTTTCTTGGGGTTTGAGCTCCTTCCTGCTTTTTCACCTCAGATACTCCAAGCAAAGGAAAGCAAAGCCCCTGGAAGTGTCTGACCCTGCAGTTCAGCTCAGCTCTGGTTTCTGGCCTCCTGAACCCCCTAAATAACCAGGAAAGCTGGCAAATCCCAAAGCTGGCAAATCCCAAAGCTGACAAATCCCAAAACTGACAAACCCCAAAGCTGGTAAACTTCAGAGCTGGGAAACCTCAGGACTGGCAAATCCCAGGACTGGCAAACCCCAGGACTGGCAAATCCCAGAGCTGGCAAATCCCAGAGCTGGCAAATCCCAGGACTGGCAAATCCCAGGACTGGCAAACCCCAGGGCTGGCAAACTCCAAAGCTGGCAAACTCCAAAGCTGGCAAACCCCAGGACTGGCAAACCCCAGAGCTGGCAAATCCCAGGACTGGCAAACCCCAGAGCTGGCAAACCCCAGGACTGGCAAACCCCAGAGCTGGCAAATCCCAGGACTGGCAAACCCCAGGGCTGGCAAATCCCAGGACTGGCAAATCCCAGGACTGGCTAACGCCAGGACTGGCAAACCCCAAAGCTGGCAAACCCCAGGACTGGCAAACCCCAGAGCTGGCAAATCCCAGGACTGGCAAACCCCAGGGCTGGCAAACCCCAGGACTGGCAAATCCCAGAGCTGGCAAATCCCAGAGCTGGCAAATCCCGGGACTGGCAAACCCCAAAGCTGGCAAACCCCAAAACTAGCAAATCCCAGGACTGGCAAATCCCAGGACTGGCAAACCCCAGGACTGGCAAACGCCAGGACTGGCAAATCCCAGGACTGGGGTTCAGTCCTGGCAGAGTCTGGGATTTCCTGCAGGAGCACTTCGTGCACAGTGAGTTCCCTTCCCACTGAATCAGCGCCTTGGATTAATTAACTGTGAATTGATTGTGCAGGACATTAATTGAGATTTAAAACACATCCATGGAGGTGCCCGTGTGATTAACTCCAAAAAACAGAGGCAATAAACCTGGAGTTAATCCAAGAACCTGGTGGGGGGTTTGGAGCTTTCCCCCGCCCCTGCGCGATCCCAATCAATTAACATCCCCTGGGACAATCAATTAGCACCCCTGAGATGATCGCGCCGGGTTCCAGGAGTCGCTGTGTCCCTGCTGGCTCTGCCTTGGAGAGGTTTCACCCTTTCCCCCTCCATCCTCAGCTCCCTGCATCTCCTGCTCCCACTGCTGCTCTTTGATCTCCAGAATTTCAGAACCTTCAGCTCTTTCATCACAGAGAGCACCAGGCTGGGAGCGGGCACAGTTTGATTATCACACCCAGGCCTGGCCTTCAAACAAATCAATTCTGTTTCTCAGCCTGCCTGGAGACAATAAATGAGTTTTTATTTATTAAAATAAAAATAAACCTGAGGTTTTTCTGTTTGCCAGGTGGCCCCACGTGGGCAGGGCTGAGGAAGGGAAGCTCCTGGCACACAGAGCACTCTGAGGCTGCTTTTTGATGAAAAGGCCACTGTTATTTTTTTTTTTTAAATCAATATCTAACATGAAAGTCCCCCTTTGAAATGAAATTGTACGTGTGGCCCTTTGGGGCTAATTATCAGCTGCTCATCTGGATGTTATCTTTTTGGAGAAGCGAGAAAGGAGAAAATGCTAAGTCAAGGCAGTGGATTAAAAATATCCACATCATTTATTTGCCAGAGAGACGAGGGTTTGAAGTCTGCTTAATGAACATAAACCCTCCTGCCTCTCTGTTAAGGACCACTGCTTTTAGCAGAGTCAGGTGCACTTATTGCTGATCAGAAAAATGGGTTTCCCAGCCCAAAATAGTTCTAAGAATCTTCAAGGTGCTCCTACTTTGAAGGAGAAAAAAAGCTAAAATCTTTCCATTTTTATGACTCCATCCTCCAGAATCACAGTGTGGATGGAGAACATGGAGCGTTCCCTAAATACACAATTCCAACATTTGTTGATGGAAATGAGTATTTCCAGCAATCAGTTGTATTGAAATAAGGAATATAAAATATCCCCACTGTCAGCACTGCACTCCAAGGCAGCACTTGGGTTTCAGGTAAATGATGATGCCTGGGCTCTTTTCTGAAAACACAGACTATTTCATGGGGTTAATTAACTGTAATTGTGTTCAGGTGCTGCTGCAGAACTGGTGAAACGCTGCACACCAAAAAAAAACCCGAAAGGAAACTGGATTTTGGAAAGGAACCTTAAACCAGGGATGTGTCCTTTATCTTGTGGGAAGTTCTGGGACTCCAAGAGATCCCTCCACAGGGAGAGGCTGCAGGCAGGAGTTTGGTGCTGTGGGTTGTGCCCAGACTGTGAAATCCTCACCTGATGGGCTGGGGCTGTGATCCTGCTTCTGGAAGGGCTCTGGCTGGCCAGAATTCCATGGGTTTATCCATAGAAATGGACCTGTTCACAACCCTTAGCTCGGGGAGAAAGCTCCTCTTTAGCAGGCACAAACTAACCCAAAGCACACAAACACAGGATTTCCTCCCACTGAGTTACAGATCCGTTCTCTGACCTCTCCCAGGTGCCAGGTTGCTCTTTGAGCAGGAACAATTCCAAAGCCTGCTCGCTCTCCCGGCCCATCTCCCTGTTTTAACCCTTCCCAGCCTCCCTGCTCCATCCCTGGCTTGCTGTGGGTGCTGTCTCTCCAAACCCGCAGCTCCACCGAGCTCAGCCCATCCCTGTCTCACCACCAGCCCAGCCCCTGCCGGGCTGCTCAGAGTCCACCCCGGGCTGGGAGCAGGCAGGAACAGCTCTGCCCACACAAACTGGGCATTTCCAAAGCCAGCAGCAAGGCCCGAACTGGCTGAAACCTCTGCGCTCTTAAATCCTTGGTCTCCCGTTAAAATCAATATGGAATCGTCTCAATGTATCAATCAAGATGATCAATTAATCCCCCCTGAGATGATCACCTGGGGTGCTAACTGATCATTTCAGGGTGTGTTAATTGATCTGGGATCCTGCAGGGGTAGGGGAAAGCTCCAAACCCCCCACCAGGTTCTTGGATTAACTCCAGGTTTATTGCCTCTGTTATTTGGAGTAAATTACCTGGGCACCTCCATGGATTTGTTTTAAATATCAATTAATATCCTGCACAATCAATTCACAGTTTATTAATTATACTGGATTTTGAGTTTCCTGTCCCAGCATTGTTTTGACACCTGATTCCCCACAGGCAGGAGCTTGTCCTTAAGCAGGGGACACAAACCAGAGCAGATTCCCTTCAGGAACCGGAGCCACATTTTTGTGACACAGTTCTTGCTTTCCAGCCTTTCTGCATCTTCCTGTAAAGTTTCTCCCTTCCCAATGTTATATTTATTCTACTTATCCAGAAATATGAAACCCCTTAAAAAATGGGGGCTGGGGAATGGCGCTCACAGCAGCACAGCCCAGGTCTGTGAGATTTGAACTCAATCTCAGGGAACTCTGGTTCTGCAGGAGCTGTTCCCAGATCTTGCGTCTGGGGAGCTTTCCTGGTGGAACTGGGGCAGCCACGTGAGGGAGCAGTCATCCCAAAACATTTGGCCTTGGAACTTGAGGAGGTTGGAGATGGAACTTTGGGGTTGGAACTTGAAGAAATTGGAGATGGAACTTTGGGGTTGGAACTTGAGGAGGTTGGAGATGGAACTTTGGGGTTGGAACTTGAAGAAATTGGAGATGGAACTTTGGGGTTGGAACTTGAGGAGGTTGGAGATGGAACTTTGGGGTTGGAACTTGAAGAAATTGGAGATGGAACTTTGGGGTTGGAACTTGAGGAGGTTGGAGATGGAACTTTGGGGTTGGAACTTGAAGAAATTGGAGATGGAACTTTGGGGTTGGAACTTGAGGAGGTTGGAGATGGAACTTTGGGGTTGGAACTTGAAGAAATTGGAGATGGAACTTTGGGGTTGGAACTTGAGGAGGTTGGAGATGGAACTTTGGGGTTGGAACTTGAGGAGGTTGGAGATGGAACTTTGGGGCTGGAACTTGAAGAAACTGGAGATGGAACTTTAGGGTTGGAACTTGAGGAGGTCTGTTGAAAATCCCCTGATTACTCCAGACCGGCACAGAAGTTGCTCATATTTTTTCCAAGATGGTGTAAAAGGAATGAGAATCCTTCATTTCCTCACTCCTGAGCCAGGGAAAAGGTGGAAATCAGTCAAATCTCTCTCCAGGAACGGTTTGAAGTTGGTGGCTTGGATTTGCAGATTTATTTCTCGCTCTCCTCGGCTGCGTTGAGATTTGCTGGATTTGCATATCAGGGGAGATTATTTTTCCTGCCTCAGCCTCGGAGGAGCGGGCAGGTGTGGAGCAATCAAACCCCATTGAGCTGGAAATGCTCAGGAAGCTGCTCTGGCCCAGCAGCTTCCTCCTCTTCCTTCCCAGCTATTTTTATTTCTCTACAAATCCCTGCCACTGCGCTGAGCACTCGCTTGTCCAACTCTGCAGCTGGGCAAGGGTGGCCTTTTGCTTTTCGGAGTGCTCTGACACCCTCAGGAGGAACTTCAGCCCCTTGGCTTGGCTTTATTGCTCCTCTGGAGTGCAAGGCCAGGCCTAGTGGCCTTCAGGATCCATGGGAAGAGCTTTTTATAGCAGGTTTTAAATAACTGGGAGCAGTCTTTGTACTCCTGGGAGGATCGACACCAACAGCAAACACTGCATGAAAATAGAGTGGGAAAGGCAAGGACAGACTGGCAGAGAAAGGGAATCACTCCTGCCTTCCCTGACATTGTCAAGAGGGGCTATTAATCACTTCATAATTGGTTAAAAAGAAGGGCTCTTCAGCTTTTAAAAACCTCCCTTCATGGCTGTTGATTTCCACAGGTAAAAAAGGCCAAATTAAAAGAGGCAGCAAGAACAGGGCCCCACTCCAGGGGAACCTGGGGCTGCTCCAGCCCTGAGGCCACCAGGAACAGCAGCAGAAACCCCTGGAGCTGGCACAGGAGCCTCATTAGGGGGTGATGGATGGGCAAGGATTGAGCACAAGTGGTTCTGTGCAGCAGCAAGGTCCCCAGCCAGCAGCCAGGGCTGAGCTCTGCTCATCCAGGGACAGACACTGATGGCCAGGAGGGAGGGAGAGACGGGGCAGGTGAGAGGATTCCAGCCCAGAGCCCCATTCCTGACTGCAGCACTGCTGGGCGGGAGCTGGGGCAGCAGAGCGGGCCAGGCCTGGCTCAGAGCTGCTGGAGCCTTCAGAGATAGAGGAGATAAAGGGAGCAGCACCTCAGGCTGGGAGTGCTGGTGAGCAGAAATGGCTCAGAGTGTGGAGGGTCCTAGCAGAGACACGGAAAACTTCCCTCAAAGACTCTGGGGGAAGTCAATTCCCTTGGGAAAGTGAGGCAGCTCCTGATGGAGGAGGAGGAGGGAGGAATGCAACACACCCCCGAGTCCAGGCTTGCACCCCTCACAGGGGGTTGGGTCATGCAGAGTTCCCTGGGATGTGCAGAGCCCCGAGGTCCCCCGTGGCAGAGAGGGGGAGCAGCACAAGGCCCAGCAGGTCCCTGCTGACCTGGCAGGATCCAGCAAAGCCTTTCCTTCCGAAACGTTTTGGTCCCCAGGACACCAAATCACCCCCGGTTACACCCCCTGTGCCCCTCCCTGAGGGAGGGACCTTGCACACTGAAATGCCCATGAAAGCTTGAGGGAATTGGAATTTTGTTATTGGAATAACCCCCTTATTGCCTTATTCCAAAGCTCCCTGGGTTTGCAGCAGGTCATGAAACTGAATTTTGCTCTTTCCACCTGTTTAAAACCAGAGGACTGGGTGGCACTGAACTGAACAGGGGTAATGCCTTTATTAGTGCTCAGCTCTTTATTAAAAGGATCAGCTGGGCAGGGGGCTCGACGCGGAGCTCATCCCCGCGGTTGTAGCTTTCCCAGGTGGCCAAAAGGGAAGGAGGCGTGCAGAGTCTGTCACTGAAGTCCAGAGCAGCAGCTGTCCCCGCTCCTTCCCTGGTGGCAACACCAGGAAATTCCATCTCTTTGTCTCCGCTTCCCACAGCCTAACCTAGTCTATTCTTTTGTAGGTGATGGTGATGGGCAAAAGTCGATCAGGGGATGTGTTTCCCTCTTCCTCAGCTAGGGCATTTGTCTAGCCCCCTCTACTGTGTTTAGTTCTTTATTTAGGGGTGTCTTTATCCCCTAAAAATACTCCCATGATCCCAAGGGTTTTTTTTTAGTGGCAGTGTGGGTGGGGGAGGCCGGTTATCTCCAGGTAGTTTAGAGAAAACGAGCAGAGCAATTAGCTAATTAACATTTCAATATCGG
Source organism: Vidua macroura (assembly GCF_024509145.1). NCBI lineage: Eukaryota > Metazoa > Chordata > Aves > Passeriformes > Viduidae > Vidua > Vidua macroura. The sequence continues at coordinate 7,016,338 of NC_071595.1, read as the reverse complement.
GACTCAGCTAGAGTCAGCAGTTGTTCCGGTGTTGCCATGGGAACTGGGAAGGCCCTGCCCGGGAGTACCTGGAACTTTGTTCATTACAGCACCACTGCAGGAACTCATTTTACCTTTCCAGTCTTCAGCGGCTTTTCCAGCAGCAGGGCACAGGACAAACCAGTCCACCTCCACTCCCTGACAGCAGCACTCCTCTCCCTGGATAAAGCTCATCCAGAGCTCCTCTCTGTGAGTGTTCCTGCCCTGAAAGCTCATCCTGAGCATTGTCAGCTCTCTGTGGTAGTTAAAAGCCAAACAATGCTGTCCCCAGCCTGTCCATCCATCATCCAGCTCTCCCCACAGAAACCAGAGCGAAACAATCCGTTAATATCCACGGAATGATTCTTTTCCCTTTGCCAGCAGTGGCTCTGGCTGAGCGACATCATCCCCAGGGGGCTCAGCCCCAGGTTTTAGGGATCCCAGCAGGATTCCCCAGCACTTGGTGCTGCTCTGTGTCCTCCCAGCAGCACAGGAGATGCTCTGGAGGTGTTCCAGCTCTGGAAAAGCACTCCAGGAGGATTCCAAGAGGATTCCAGGAGCTCTGCTGAGGCTGTGGATGTTCTCGGTCACTGCACTATGGGATGTGGTCCCGAACTGGGAGATAACCCTCACCCCATTGCTCCTCATTTCCATGCAAATCCATTCCCCCGAGTTCCCTTCCTTTCCCAGAGCTGTCAGAGAAATAAAGCCAGGCCCTGTTTGCACTTCCCATCGCTGGGGTGACGGGGAGGCAACAGCTCATTTTCCTAACGAGCTCATCAGTGTAAAACAGCAGCGGGGAGATGGCAAAGCTCTCAGAAACTGAGCTCATCTGCCAGGATTTTATATTTTATTTGCTTGTGCCACCTCAGCCCAGAGCTGCTGGTGGATGGTGCCAGGCACTCAGAGCTCAGCCTGCTCTAGGAAGGCCTGGAGTGGCACAGGAGAGGCTCTGATGGGCTCCTGTGTGCAGGTTCAGCACTGCCGGGGTGGAACCTGCCCGGGGCCCTTCATTGTGCAGGGATTGACCAGCTGCTGGGATTGACGGCGTGCCTGCAGCTCCTGGAAAGCAGGGGACAAACCCAGGGCCTGCCTCTGGCTGGGTGTGAATAAAAGGCTCCATTAAGGAGCCCTCTCGGCCCTTCAGCTCACACAAACCCACACTTTGCCCTCAGAGGGGATGGAATCGACAGCAATTCCTGGCTGCCCGTGAGGATGGGGACAAAGCTGTGGCTGCTCCAGGTTCCTCCCTGTGAGCCCCCTGGGATCGGGAGGACACAGCTGAGCCAGCTGGGGCAGGGAGCAGTGGAGTTTGGTTTATTCTGGCTGAGGAGCAGTGGAGTTTGGTTTATTCTGGCTGAGGAGCAGTGGAGTTTGGTTTATTCTGGCGGAGGTTTTGCTGGTTTGGGGTCAGAGTTCCAGGAGAGCTTTGCAGAGGAAGAGGAGCAGCTCCAGGAGCAGGAGCAGCCCTGGCTGTGCTGGGTCTCAAGTTTTTAAAGGTTATAGAGTTGATAAGTTAAACGCATTGTTGCCAGCTTTATTATCCAATTACCTATTGTTAACAGTTTTATTCTCTAATTACCTGTTGTTGTCTGTTGTTAATTACCTGTTATTAACAGTTAGAAATCCCCCTTCGTTGGGCCGGGTCTCACCCCTGCTGCTTCCTGGGAAATGGCACCCGCGCCTGTCGGGAGGAAGTGACATCGGCGGTTGTATGCAAATGCAGAAACACCCCAAGTCCAACAAAGAAAACCCCTAAAACAACGAGCTTCCACAAAATCGAGCAACCCAAGTGACTTCGAAGGGTGAGCAACTGCGTCTGGTGTCTACTGGGACCTTTTCAATTTCTCGCTGTAGCTTAGGGAGATGGCGGCTGGAGTAAGGACCGCAAGTCACAACCCAGACTCTGGAATTTCCTGCAGCTCCTGTGAGGACGGAATCCCCGGCTCTGCCTGCGTGCAAAGTGGACAAAGCTGCGCTCCTCCTCCTCCTTCTCCTCCTCCTCCTCCTCCTCCTCTTCCTCCTCCGTGCCACTCCCGGAAGCAGCGGCGGCGCGTGCCCGAGCTGGTCACTTTTAATAAAGGCATTAAAAGGAGCACAGTCACCTGCCCATCCGTTTCAACAGACACTAAAATCACATTAAATTGTGTGTGTGGGGTCCACAGAGCACAAACCCAACCCCGCAGAGCCCTCAGGGACCACGAGGAGCAGCAAGTGTGAGTCCCATCGCTTTGTCACCATCAACACTGGCTCCGGGCATGGCTGAGCTCTGTCCTCACCCCCATGTCCCTTGGGATCTGTCCAGAGGGATGAAGGTTCCATCCTCAGGAGCTCACCCCTCCCAGGCAGCACAGCTCAGGTGTTGGACTCTGGCTGGGCTTTATAAAGGCCATAAAACAAAAAGGTTAACGTGGCCAAGTTCATAAATTCAGCAGTCAGGGATTAGAACGTTCCTGTTCATCTCCTCTTTATGGAAAATTTACATCCAAAGGTTTGGGTTTGCCCTTGCACAGAGTCTCTGAGGCAGGTGTGGAAAAACTGAACCTCAGCAGTCAGGGCGGCTGTAGAAAGCTCTGGGACAGGCTGGGCTGTCAGGAGCTTTAGAACAATTCCTAATTTCTGTGTTACACAGCGGAGTCTGTTCCCAGCAGCCTGAAATGGCCCCTCCTGAACCGGGAGCCAGGGCTCTGTCACCTCATCAGGATCATGACCCCTTATCTTGCAATGCCACCTTTACCTGCTGAGATGGGGCAGCAGAGCCCGGCTGGGGTCACCCAGAGCAGTGGGGCAGGGTTCAGGGGGATCTCAGGCTGTGAGGAACCTGATCTGGGGCTAAACCGAGCCATTCTCCCCCCAGGCCAGGGCAGCACCCATCTGCCTGCAGGATTCAGGATTTTGCTGCAGTTCTGGGGCCATTTGCTGCTCGTTTGTGCTCCCTGTGCTCCTGAACCAGTTCCAGCTGCTTGATAATATAATAGCTGTTTGCCACTATTTTACCAGTTATTAGCTATTTTATTAGTTATTAGTTTTTAATTATTGGTTTCGTTTTTAGTTTTTAGCTATTCTATTTTTATTAGTAATTGGTTAATTTTAATTAGTTATTAGCTATTTTATAGTTGTTTCCTGCGGTTCTCTGCAGAGCAGAACTCCTGAGTGGTCCCATAACAGTGCAAAATTCCCAGCTGGAACTGCAGAACTTCCCCAGACTGAGAAACTGTTCCAGCTCCACGTCCAGGACTGTTCCTGGTGCTCATCACGGACAAGGCACCCAAATTCTGAGGAGGAAAAGCTTCTTGACCCCTGGGCAGGCGTCAGCTGTCTCCCTTCCTGCCGTCCCAGGTGTCCCAGGTGTTATCCACCGTGAGGGATTGACCTCCCACCCCCAGGACCCCTCGGAATTACAGCGGATTTACACTGAAAGGAAATGCCGATCAAAAGTTAACAAGATTATTTGAGAAAAGAAATAATTTATCCCATTTTCCAGGCACGTTGGTGTCCCTCTGCCCTCTCTGCCCACTCCCATTGTTTTTATTTTCTACTGTCGCTGTAAATATTTTATCTGGAGCCCAGATTAGTTCAGTGCCATTTACTGCTGCCGTTCCCATCTCCAGGAGAACAAACCCTGCTGGTTTAATGCCACCTGCGGCCGGTGACGGATGGCTCTGTCCCTGATCTCTGGTGTTTGGTGTTTTTATGAGGCTGCCTCCTCTGTTTTCTCTCCATTTACGGCCTCGCTAACGCGGGGAAGGAGCAGAGCAGGCGTCCATCACCTGCCAAGGGCAGAGCTGGGTGCAGAGCTGGCCTGGCAGGAGGGCTGAGCTCCCAGGGGACAGCAGGGACAGCGCTGGCACTGCCAGGGGACGGCAGCTGCCCCTGGAAACCGTGTCCTGCGCCTGGCACTCGGGGTCACTCCGCGGGGTTTGACAGTCTCCCCGTGTCCAGATCTCTCCTGACAGTGCTGATGAAGTCAAGGAGAGGACCAAAGCCTGCCTTAAAGACTTGTTTTAACAAGAGCTGGGCCCAAAGGGCAGCTCTGTGCCAGGGCTCTGTCACCTCATCAGGATCATGACCCCTTATCTTGTAATGCCACCTTTACCTGCTGAGATGGGGCAGCAGAGCCCGGCTGGGGTCACCCAGAGCAGTGGGGCAGGGTTCAGGGGGATCTCAGGCTGTGAGGAACCTGATCTGGGGCTAAACCGAGCCATTCTCCCCCCAGGCCAGGGCAGCACCCTTCTGCCCGCAGGATTCAGGATTTTGCTGCAGTTCTGGGGCCATTTGCTGCTCGTTTGTGCTCCCTGTGTGTCACACACTCTGTCACTGCCACACACCGAGCTTGGGGGGGATCTCAGCAGCACTGGGAAGGTGCAGAGCTCCTGTTTGAGCTCCTTTATCCTACACAAGACCAGGGGGTTTAAAGTCCTGCAGGCTCTCCTTGCCCATCACACCCAGAGTGGATTTTATGTGAAGAAATCAGCTACGAAACTTCACCTCACAAAGTTCTTCCCGTGCTCCAAACAAAGCCAAACATTAACCTGGATAAAATGACAGCCAGGTGAGGCACAGAATAGCCTGAGGTGGTCCAGGACATTAGGAGCAGGACGGGCTGGGAGTGGTGTCCTCAGGAGTCAGCAGAGCACAAAGACTTTTGGTTGGAAAGTTAAATGTTCCTGGGAAGGACTGATTTAGAATGAGTGAGGTGGTTGGGCAGATGGGTCGGTAATTTTAGAACTGCAATTGTGATTAAAAGCACTTTGGCACCCAAAGCTGGGAAGCAGCTCCCTGATGGTGATTAATTCACACCACGGGCTCGGGGCAGTGCGGGGACTGAACTCCTGCTCAGTTCTTATCAAGTGAAATGTATCCAGCGTAATCTGATAGGTCCTGAAAGGTTAATGTAAGCTAAATCAATGCTGTCTCCATCCCGATAAGGCGTGGGGAATTGTCCTTGAGTGTGCAGGAGGCTGGGGATGAGGGTAATAAAGGCTTTCATCTCCTGCTGAGCCCTGCCAAGTCCATTGCAGTGCAGGAGGGGTTGATAAGGGCACTGATTTATCAGCCAGCAGACAGAACACCGAGTTTGCTGCTAAAACATTCCATCTCCCTGCTTTAGTACTCTCTTAATAAACATTTTAAACACCAAAACACCTTTCAGACAGCCAAAGAAGGGGAATACAAGAGGCTGGAGTGGCACTGGCCCGGTCAAGTGTCCAGGTTCTGAGCACTGGGACTGCCTCAGGGGTGGGGGAGGATCTGGAAACCTCAGCTGGTGAAATGGTGTTAGAAACCGGTTCTGTTGGAATAAGGAGCTACATGGAAGCAGAGTTCTGGTGTGAGTTTAAACTTCCAGCACTTGGTTAAATCCCAGGGATCAAGGAGAGTTCCAAGCTCTCTCAAAGCCATGGGACATAAGGGGCTGTTTAGCTTCCACTCGTATCTTTAAAAATACCTCTTGAAATTAATGGCTAAACTTAAAGCCTTGGCTTAAACACTTTTCTGTGAGCTGAGAGGGGCTGAGAGCAGGAGAGGCAGGGGAGGGAGCTCCAAGTCTGCCCTGTCCCCAGCACAAATAAATAATTGATGGCTCTAATTCACGCTGGCTGTGCACTGCCGGACATCCTCTGTGATATTCATGTCCTGCAACAGGGAACATGTCAGGATCAGGCTGGAAGCAGGCAGCAGGAGGGCTCGGGATCACACAGGCTCAAATCCCAGCTCTGCCAGCCCTGAGGCACAGAGGATTTTCCTGTGCTGCCTTTCCCAGCCTTGTCCAGCTCCAGCTCCCTGCAGAGCCCAGCCCCAGCAGCTCACAGACACTCTGATGCCACCACGATCTGCTGAGAAGCACAAAATGTGCAGATTCGACAGAGTTTGTGGCTAATTCTGAGCCTTACAAAGCCCAGCCCGTGCTCAATGCCAGACCAGCCCCCTGCCAGCTTCTGAGGTGGATTTGCCTCCATCCAGGCAGGGGGGGCTTGGAGCTGCACTCAGCATTGACTCAGAGCATTATTGTTACAGTTGATTAATACCTGAGCACTCTAAAGAGATAAATTATGATTATGCACACACAGGCACTCTATCCACAGACAGCAGATCCATTTTCCTCCAACGAGCTGCCAATTACTGGGTATTTCTACATTATGTTTACACAGCCTTTTATAATCAACACTCCAACCACTTTAGGTATTAAGTGCTCCAAACTATTGATTTGATTAATTCAGCGGCTTCAGAAAATCACCCTGCTCTGCTTTTCTTGCCCTTCTGATGTGCAGCATCCCCCCCTCCATCTGCGGGGATCTTCCCTGGTTTGAGCACACAGATCCAGGAGGGTTCCCAGGCGCCCCAGAGGAGCAGGGCTCACCTCCTTCAAAGTGTCTGCAGGAAAAGACCCCTAAAACGAGGAGGGCAGGGATGGATGGGTGCTGCCCTGATTTTTAAAAGTGTTTTCTTTTATAGTTCTTTTGAAAGTCTTAAATTTCTCATAAAAATTCTTCAGCCTTCTAATCTGTTTACGTATTTCTACTGGAGTTCTCACACACTGTTCATGTAAATAATGATTGTTTTACATTCTTTGAAGGGAGAATTGATGGACTCTTGGTTTGACCAGTGTGGCTGGAGAGGTGGTCATTCCATCCTCCAATCCACAGTCACCTCTAGAATTCTATAAATACCAGATACTCAAATAAAACACTCTCTTTTTTAACCTTTAAACTTACCAAGCGTTTGTGTACTCACTTCGTGTCCAGTAACAACAGATGGGATATTGGGAAGGAATTGTTCCCCGGGAGGGTGGGGAGGGGCTGGGATGGAATTCCCAGAGCAGCTGTGGCTGCCCCTGAGCCTGTTGGGAAAAGGGCAGTGGCAATGCCCTGGAGGCATGCACCATAGGCCCCGGGGGTCCCCCGTAGGTTAGGGGGAGACAGAAGGCTTCCCCCATGGTGCTCCGCAGCACTGGGCTAATTTACCCCAGTTCTCTACTCCCCACTTGTGGGAGGGGTTCCTGCTCTCCCTTGGGAGGCAGCAACAGGCTAGAAAAGGTTGCCAATCAGCTGCTGCCCTCCACCCCAGTTGAGCTGTCCATCAATGTTTAGCATACTCCCCGGTTCCAGAAAGTTCAGTTATTCTGTTGTCCCCATTGGCTCCTGTTAGAATACCACTCCTCCTCTGTACCCCGATTGGTTCTCTGTATGTCACCCCACTCTGTCTCCCCCCTTTACCCGTTGCCCGTTGGTTGTTTTGTACCCTAACCACTCCTACTCCTTTGCCCTTAATACCCAGCCCCGCCTTCCCTTGGGGCTCCCGGAGTTTGCTCCCTCCTAGAGCGCTTGTGTCCCTCGTCTCCTCCTCCTGTTCCTGCGACTCTCCTACAATAAAGCCTCTAGGAATACAGCCACTCCGGAGTCCTCTCGTCCGTACAGTGGAGCTATCCGGGTCCCGCCACCTCCTCCCCGCGGACCGGTCAGCCGAGGGTTTTCCCCCGGACAGGCTGGGCACCCGGGTGAAGCCCGGAGGACTTGTAATTTAATACACCCACTGGCCCCTTGGCCGTCCCTACCCCTTTTACCCCTATATGGTCTCGTTCTAGAATATTCCCCTCTCCCGGTTTCCCCGTTGGTTAATGTAACCCTGCCTGTGCACCCTGGCACTCCCTGTTGGCTCCTGCCCTTTGTACCGCCCCATAGCCCTCAGTTGGTCGGCTCTGATGCTTTGCTCCACCCCCTCTCTGGCATATTTATACCCACTGTCCATTGCCTTCCGTGCCTGGACCCCTCGGTGCTGCACCCCAATAAACCCTGGCTGGAACCCCGGAGGGAAGATCCTCCCGTGTCCCCGCTGGCTGCGGCGTGCTGGAGTGTGCGATGTCGTGTGCCTGCCCAAACGCTCTCCCTGCGGGGAAGGCAGCGGCCCTGAGCCCCTCACCTCACCGCTGCACCCCTGGATCCCTGGCAGTGCCCAAGGCCAGGCTGGACACTGGGGCTGGGAGCACCTGGGACAGCGGGAGGTGTCCCTGGGGCGGAACAGGATGAGCTTTATTGTCCCTTCCATCCCAAACCATTCCAGGATTCCGTGACTGCCTCCACCTCTCCAGGCTGTGCTGAGTCGAGTGCTTTCCCAGCACAGGATGAGTTTTTTTTGTTAAATCCACGAGATTCCCTCTTGCAGCCCCATGAAACCGAGTGGATCCGCAATTCCAAAGGCTGACCTGGAGCCACCTGCAGATTTAAGTGCTGCAATAATCCCCAGTTTCTGATGCCTTGTGGGGCAACGAGGAGCCCTGGGATTTACCCCGGGGAAGTGTTGGGTTTTTGGTGCCTTTGGCTCGCTTCCGTGGATCAGAAGCTCTGGGATTTTGCTGGCTTTAAATGCAAATTAACTCCTTTGTCTCCCATCTCATTCCTAGGCCAGATGTCCAGAAATGGGGGCATTTCTGCCTCCAGTTCCCACCGTGCCCAGCACAACTGTCCCAGGTGCTTCCCCTCACTCTCATTATTTCTCAGAACAATTAACACCAATCTGCTCCTCCCAGCTCTGGCTGCCCCCCCCCTTGTCAGGCACCCCAATTCCTGTACCCCGTGCTCTTCCCATGGTTCCACAGCCCTGGGGTCTGGCTCGGGGGACAAGAGGCAGAAAGTCCCATCCCAGGCGCTCAGGGTGAGGGATGAAGGGCAGCCAGACCCCAGAGCATTCTTAGGAGAGAACAGTAAATAACCAAGGCACTGCTCATGCAGGGTAATGGGTTTTTATCACCAGCTGAAGGAACGGGGGCTCAGGGAGCCAGGGAACAGCTCCCAAAGCCTGGTGACATCCAGTGTCTGCTGAAAAATGAGGCAGGGGAGGAGCAGGGACAGCCCTGGGAGAGATGGATGGTGCAGGTGCTGCTTTACTGCCCCAGCTCTGGGAGAGGGATGATGAAAAATCATCCCAGCAAACGGGAGCTCAATCGTGAATGAATCAATAGTGTGGGGAACTGCAGAGCAGCGGGAGAGGAGCCCTGCCCAGCTCCTTCCCACCCTCAGCCCCTGGATTTGGGGTGGGGGTACTGGGGGTCAGGGCTGTGACTCCCAGGTCTGATGGGGAGCACACGAGGCTCTGCAGCCCCAGACTTTCCTGCCCCTGAATTTTGGCACTTCCCTTCCCCTGCCTGTGCCTCTGGTCCCACTCATTTATCCCACCTATATCCCGGGGGGTTTCCCAACAGATTTTAAAACATTATTTATCAGAAAGGGGTGGGGGGAAAAAAGTGCTTTTATTTGCAGAAAGAGGAAGTATGGAGAAATCAGTGCTCCAGCCATGTCGGACTAAGCTCTTTTCTGACCCAGAGGTGGGGAAACTGAGAGACCTTTTAAAAACTTTTATTTTCAGTCTCATATAAAAAGTAAGACAATACAAATCTTATAATTCATGTCATTACTTTTAAAAACTATTTCTTAATTACAATACATCTTTCATAAGTCTGTTTCTCTAAAATATCTAATAACATTTACAAAACCACCTTTTAAAACTTATTTCTAATTCCATTTCTCTCTCAACAATATCTGTCTTATTCCATGACATTTCGAAATCATCATTTCTTATCTCAAAATTTACATGCAGACACACACTGTATAAACCTTCTGTCAAACTTTAAAAATTTTCTATAAATCCATTTCCCACACAGCCACTTGGATTAACAATTCCCCCCAAAAATGTTTAAGGAAAAGCAGCCAAAGGAACACTGGGCTGGGGATGCGCCAAACCATCCTGGTGCTCCGAGGAGTCTCTGCCTCGTCAGAGAGCACAGGGGGCTGGGCAGGTGAATCCCAACAGGTAAAGGAGAGGTTCCAGCTCTGAGGCTTCCTTTGATAAGAGCTCAGAAATTGTTTTTATCCTTGAGCAGTTTCTGCTGTTGCACAGAGATAATTCCGCTCCCGGCATCCTCAGGAAGAGCTGCTGGGACGCAGCTGAAAGCCCCCAGATCCAGGCTACTCCAAAAGCACCGCCTGGAAAATCCAGGCTTAAACCGAGACAAAATCTTCTCCTCGGAAATCGCGGTCCCAGCTAAGCTGGAGCTTTGTGGGTGCTTCTCGTCTTTTACACTGGAAAAATACTGTCGGAAAAAAGGACAGGATGGAAGGGCTTTCCAGGGAACGTGTTAAATCCCAGGGGGACAAAATGTGGGATGTGCAGAGGGACATACCGTTCTTCTAAGGGTTTTGTAGTCAGACCATAAAAAACCACCAATATATGTTATTATATAGAAGATATTTATAATATTCATCAAGAACTGTGGGCATTGAATAAAGAGTAATGGGTTCAAACTGAAAGAGGGGAATTTAGCGTGAGAAACGTGGAAGGAATTCCTCCCTGTAAGGGCTGTGAGGGGCTGGGATGAATTCCCAGAGCAGCTGTGGCTGCCCCTGGATCCCTGGCAGTGCCCAAGGCCAGGCTGGAGCAGCCTGGGACAGTGGGAGGTGTCCCTGCCGTGGCAGGGGTGGCACTGGATCATTTTTAAAGTCCTCCCAACCCAAACCACTCCATAATTCTATACTTTTTGCCCCCAAAAAAAGGGAAAATCCAGGTGCAGAGCTGAAGGGATCTGGGATCTGTGCTGGCAGGATCTGCCTCTCCCCAGAGCAGCATGGAGAACTTTGCAGAGCTCAGCTCAGGAGCTCTCCAATGCCACCATCCGTGAATAATAATGGCACGGCATTAAAAAAGAGGCCGGGATTATTCTTTTGAAAGTGTTGCAGCCTTCTTGAAAAATGACTGTTATTTATTTGATCGTCCCCCGAAGATTCCTTTGTCACAGGCTATTGTGTAAATTTGTGTTCAGACAATTCTGAAAATGTTGAATTATTCACTTGATTGGCCTTAATGTCTCCTGCTGAAACACCTCAATATGCTGCGATTATTATCAATATACGGCGGGCTAATAAAAGTGTGGCAAAAATAACTGCAGCTGGAATTTCTGACGAAAAAGGATAATTTCCTAACTGCTCAAACATTAGTAGTTAAGAAAGTTAAGATAAGGGTAATAAAGCCCCGTGCTTCAGGGCTTTGCAAACGGGGTTAGGAAGTAATTATTTTAAGTTCTTTTTTCAGTGTTATGTAATTTAACTCTCGTTAATAAAAGACCCAGTTCTGAAAGGCAGTGAAAGATGGAGCTTGGGAGCAGAGGAGATTTAAAATAGAGAAACGAGTCCTCAACCTGCTTCAATGCTCTCCAAAAGCACCCTCCAGACACTTATTTGCATTTTCTAACTCCTATAATAAAATATTTTTTCTTCCCCAAATGTCGGTGGGATGGAACTCTGGCATTTCCCTGCTGTGGAGGAGCATTCCTTCGTTTTCCTTTCGCATCCCAAATCCCTTGGTTGGAGGGGCTGAGTTGGGTTCATTTGTGGTTTTTAAGTGTCCCTGGTGACTCGGAGCCGTTAGGGGGTTGGGATGAGGTGATGTTCGTGGTCCCTTTCCATGATTCCTGTGGCTCTTCCCTGCACATTCCCAGGGGTTGGAAGCACAGGGAATCTGGGAATGACCCCGAGGTTGTATCCCTGGGCTGGCTGTGCTTGAATCAGCACTGGGGGGGAAATTCCTGCACATCCCACAGGGAGAGTCCCTCACTGAGAGGCTCCTCCAGGACACTGCCAGGGACAAAGGGCTGGACAATCCCTGGGATTCCAGATCTTCTTCCCAAAGGCACTTTCTCCACCAGCTGTGCAAAGCTCCATCATCCCCACACCGTCATCCCACTGCTTCTCCTTATTCCAGGGCCCGAAGGGGCTCCAGGAGAGCTGCAGAGGGACTGGGGACAAGGCCCGCAGGGACAGGAGCCAGGGAATGGCTCCCAGTGCCAGAGGGCAGGGCTGGATGGGAATTGGGAATTGGGAATTGTTCCCTGGCAGGGTGGGGAGGGGCTGGGCTGGAATTGCCAGAGCAGCTGGGGCTGCCCCTGGAAAAGGCCCCCAGGATCCTCAAATCCAACCTCATCCCAGCCCCACCACGGTCACCACTGATCCACGGCCCCAAGGACGCATCCACAGGTTTTTGAGCACTTCCAGGGATGGGGACTCCCTCCAGCAAGGCCTGACCACCCTTCCAGGCAAGAAATTGTTCCTGAAATCCAACCTGAACTTCCCCTGGCCTGGCCCTGGCTTGGGTCACCCTTTTGTCCTAAGAGATTGGGAATGACATTTCCTGATCCCGCTTCACTTCCTGCCCTCAGAGACCTCCCATGCAAACACCAGCAGGGATCCACCTTTTTGTGTGTTAATGAAGATTTTTGGGAGGAAAACAGAATCAGAAGTTTCTGTGCTGTTTTGTGGGAGATGAATGAAGAGGAGCAGATGAGGGATTTTTGGGGGGGCTTTGCACTCAGAGTTCCCCAGGAAAAAAAACAAAAAAAAACAAAAAACAAAAACAAAAACAAAACAAAAAAAAACAAACAAAAAAAAAAAAAACAAAAAAACAAAAAAACAAAAAAAAACACCACAAAAACCCAGACAGAAAAATCTACTTCTGGCTGAAAACAAAGCAGTGTTAATTGTGGGGCAGTGGGCAAAAGAACAGGAAATGACATTGTGGGGCTGGTTTTACAACCAGGGTTTGGTTGGAACAAGCTTGGGAAATCACAGGGAATATCAAATATCCACAGCAACTGGGACTGACTGGAAATATTGGAATCACTAAGGGGGGGGTGTTAGTAATAGCCAAACTTTGAAGGCGTTTTAAGGAATAAGAGCTGGAGCAAAGAGAGCACCTTCACAGATGAGCCATCCCTGCAATTCCAGGTGGGATTTTCTAATGAGGAATTCCACATTTACCCAGCAGAGGCACTTTTCATCCTCCTGTGGGGAAGCAGCAGTTCAGCAGCTGCTCTGGGCACAGAGAATGTGAAATCCTGCAATGGTTTGGGTTGGAAGGGACCTCAAACTCCTCCCATCCCACCCCTGCCATCTCCTGATGCCCAGAGAGGAAAGAAATGCCTCACTCTGTGTCACTCTCTGTCCCATCCCTCTGGCTGCCCTGGCTGTCTCAGACCCTGGCAGGGGTCTCAGAGACCCTGGCATGAAGTCAAAAACACCTGTGGCTTTGATTTTAGCCCGTGGGAAAAACTGACAACTTTGTGTGAGGAATTACAAGCCACAAGGGTTTGAGCAGTGTGGGAGTTGAGTTAACACAGGGTGAAAAAGTAGAATTTTGGTGCTTTTTAGAGTAGGGTTCAGGGGGACAAGATGGAGGGATTTGGGAGTGTCCTGGCCTTCTTCTCCTTCTCCTTGCCCTCCATGTCTGGGTGTGATGGTGACACTTTTCTGTTGGTTTAGGGTAGAGATTCACAGTCTGACGTAGGTGATGGGCATTGGCACATTTTTGTAAACATACACAGATATGTGTATGATAGAACATACACAGGTATGTGTAGATAGTTTTGAGTATCTAATGTGGGAGCCGCCCGAGGCTCGGGGCAGAATGCCATGGTGGACTTGCTAGGCAGAGCTCGGCAGGTCAGAGTAAGAATGTTACAGATAAGAAAAAATAAACAGCCTTGAAAGCACTATTGGATGCATTCCAGACTCCTTTGGCTGCAGTGGGCTGGGAAGCAAAGACTCTTTACGATTTCGGGGTCACCCTGACTTTCAGAACCCCGAGAAATCGGCATTCTCCCGTGTGCCATCCTCACACCCCAGCGGGGTTTGCATTCATTTCCCTCCCTGGAGGTGGCAGCCGGGCCCCTGCAGTGGCAGGAGGTGACAGTCCCGGCTCCCGAGCCCGCTGCGTGCTGCTCGCCCCAGCTCCGGGCTGATCCCCTCGCGCCGGGCAGGAATCGTGGGGAGATCCCAAAGCTGCATCCGTCCCCGTGGCAGCGGCACGGGGTGGGAGGGGACGGGGGGGGGGGGGGTGGCAGCGCTTACACCGAGGCCACGGCTGGGAGGTGACACCTCTGTCACCCCTCTGTGACCCCACCAGGCAGCTCTGCCCCGTGCTCTTCACTCAGAGCCACACCTGGGGCTGCCCAGCACCCTGGAGGTGGCTCGGGACACCTGGGAGAAATTTGGGGACACCCTGGAGGTGTTTGGGGACACTCAAGTGGTGTTTAAGGACACTCTGGAGGTGTTTGGGACACTTGGGAGGTGTTTGGGGACATCCTGGAGGTGTTTGGGGACACCCTGGAGGTTTCTGGGGACACCCTGGAGGTGTTTGGGACACTCTGGAGGTGTTTGGGGACACCCTGGAGGTTTTTGGGGACACCCTGGAGGTGTTTGGGACACTCTGGAGGTGTTTGGGGACACCCTGGAGGTTTTTGGGGACACCCTGGAGGTGTTTGGGACACTCTGGAGGTGTTTGGGGACACCCTGGAGGTTTTTGGGGACACCCTGGAGGAATTTAGGGACACTCTGAAGTCGTTAGGGATGCTCTGGAGGTGTTAGGGACACTCTGGAGGTGTTTGGGACACTCTGGAGGAATTTAGGGACACTCTGAAGTCATTAGGGACGCTCTGGAGGTATGTAGGGACACTCTGGAAGTGTTTGGGACACTCTGGGAGGTGTTTGGGACACTCTGAGCATCAAATAAATGCCCAAGGCACTCGTGATGGAATCCTGAATCCTCCTGGACCTGTGCTGGAGTTCCACAGCTCCCGCTGCCTTCTTGTATTCCCATGGCCATTTCCTGTCGTTAGCTGCAGAAAATCACATTTCACCATCGGGCTGCTCCTGGAGGATTGTGAGGAGCGTTTGCTGCTTTGCTTTAGGGTTAAAGCCCCACTTTGCTTCCATCAATCCTTAATTACTGCTGCTAGAGGAGCAGCAGGGATTGAGCAGTGCTGCTGCAGAGAGTTTATCTGCAGATAAAACCCCAGCAGTGTTTTTAGAAGAAGAGGCCAGACAAGATCTCTGTGACACTGAATTTAATGTGAAAAAAATCCCATTTTACCATTTTATTTGGGTAACACCTTGTTTTCCTCAGCTGCCCAAAGAACAGCAGAGAGCTGCCCCAGCTCTGCCAGGTGGGACAGAACACACAGCCCAGCCACATCTTACAACCCAGGACACTCCCCAGCTCCTCTCCTGAGCACAGAAAGCCTCTCCCAACCTCCTCTCCTGCTGTCACATGGATTTCCAAGGTGACCTCAGGATTCCCCTCCCTGCCCTGGGCCTGTCCTGACAAACCAGCTCCAAGGATGTGCTCCTGCCTTGTGGGATCTCCCAGCAGAGCCCACAGGAATTTCTGCCCTGCTGAGGAGCCGAATCTTCCCATTTTGTTCAACTCAAATCTCTCCCATCCACCATTTCTGAGGAATATTACGAGACCTCCTATTTTTTTTCCTGTTTCTCAAATGTCAAGTAGATCTTTTACAGCAGCTCTTAAGAAGATAAAGGGGATTAAAGGATCATTTTATCCTATTTAAAGTTAGCTCTGAGACGATAGGAGTAAACAGGAACATTTTAAAGGATGTTAATCTCGGCTCTTTTTTATCCCCCCTCTCCTTTTCTTTTTCTTCTTCGCCAGCAAAATTTCACTTTGCTGGATGTGTTCCCTTTTGAGGGTGAAATGATTGCAAAGAGGCAAATGCTGCCACCCTTTCTCCTCACTTCAAAAGGCAAACACAAAATATCACTCCTGATTGCAATATTAAACATTAAGTTTAAATTGGGCTGTCAGTCATGGGCTTAGAGTTTATGGAAAGAGATGGAGAGGATCAGAGGGGAACAAAAAGGTTTTGGGCAAGGGAGGGAGCCTGCCCCTGCTTGTGGCACCCCAGAAAGTGAGGCCACAGCTTGCTAGCAGCAGAATAATGAAGATAACATTGTTTAAAAAAAAAAAAAAAAAACAAAACCCAGGCAGCATAAATTTGAGCTTTGCAAGGTGCAGGGGGATTTCAGGATAAGCTGTCAGGAGACAGAGCCAGACGCGGTAACATCTGATGGTTCTCTCACACCTCACTCACAAACTCAGCTCCCCTGTTGGCGTTTGTAACCCAGCCCAGCCCACAAGGACATCAGTCCATCAGAGCAGCCAGCACCTCTGATAGCAAACCTTGGCAGCTTCGATAAACTCGGGATCAGGGCTGCTCCAGAGCCTGGCTGCGAGCTTGGGCTGCCCTTGGGGCTGACAGGGAGGGCACCCCCTCCCCAGAGCAGCCCCCGCACTGTTCCTGCCCCTTCCAGGCTCCAGCAGATCCAGCGGAGAATTGCTGGTTTCCAAAAAGCCCCAGGCAGCAGATGCTCTAAAGCAACTCTCATTTTCCTGGAGATTTGATAGACCCCAGTGGATCCAGGACGCTTTGGGATCAGCCAAAGGGCGGTGCAAAGGGCAACGTGTGCTCGGGTTTTCCTGCATGTCTTCCCAAGCAGGGCCTTGCCGTGGCTTCCAGAACAACCCCCTGGTTTTGGGACACATCTGAGGATGTGGGATCCAGCCCATCGTGAGGGGTGGCAGCAGGAGGGGATCACAGCAAAGGAGCCCTGTGGGGGTCTCGGCGGGCTCTGAATATTAAGGAGGAGCAAAGTCACCTCAGAGGGTTTCGTTTTTGGCTGGCTGTGAAAGCAGCACGAGCTGGTGCTGCAGCAGCTTTTGGCTCAGGTACCGATCAGAGCTTCCTCTCCCAGAGTGTTTAAGGTTTGTTCGTCCTTTGTTTATTTCCCTTAATCTAAAATAAAAGTCACAGAGCCTTCAAGTGCATGTTTTGCTCTTTGTTTGGGCAACACAACAAAGAAAAACAATTGCAAAGGCAGGCAGTGCATTCCACTTCCAGGCTTTCAAGGGATTATTACCAATGGCAGGAGAGAAGGGAATTATAGCTTTGGAAACTCAGGGGGAAATACCGGGACAGCAGCTGCATTAAAGAGCTTCCCTCATTTTTAAGCTGCACTAATTATGTTCATTTAATACCAGACAGGAAAATATTGACAAACAACGCAGGAATTAAATGGAATTTCCAGCCATGGTGCAGCTGAACCTCTGCTGGAGCCTCTGGAGACGGGCTGAGCACTGGGGCTGGGCTGGGATGTCCTGCACCAAAGGCAGGGACCTGCCATGGAAAGAGCAGTTATCCCATGGATGGAATGCCATGGAAAGAGCAGTTATCCCATATTTGGAATGCCATGGAAAGGGTAGTTATCCCATGGACGGAATGCCATGGAAAGGGCAGTTATCCCATGGACGGAATGCCATGGAAAGAGCAGTTATCCCATGGATGGAATGCCATGGAAAAAGCAGTTATCCCATGGATGGAATGCCATGGAAAGAGCAGTTATCCCATAGTTGGAATGCCATGGAAAGGGTAGTTATCCCATGGACGGAATGCCATGGAAAGGGCAGTTATCCCATGGACGGAATGCCATGGAAAGAGCAGTTATCCCATGGATGGAATGCCATGGAAAAAGCAGTTATCCCATGGATGGAATGCCATGGAAAGGGCAGTTATCCCATGGACGGAATGCCATGGAAAGGGCAGTTATCCCATAGTTGGAATGCCATGGAAAGGGCAGTTATCCCATGGACGGAATGCCATGGAAAGGACAGTTATCCCATGGACGGAATGCCATGGAAAGGGCAGTTATTCCAGTTGTGAACATGCCAGGGAAAAGTGTCTGGGCTCAGGCAGAGGGTGCCCTGTGGGCCTGGCATGGCTCCACCACAGCCCCTTGTCCTGCAGTGAGAGCCTCCCTCCCTCCCAGCAGCTCCTTCCCAGCACAGCCCAGCTCCCTCTCTCCCTGCTGTGTGGCTGTCCTGGCACTCCAGGTGCTCCATCAAGGAATTTTAGGGACATCAGGCCTCCCTCTCCTCTCCTCTCCTCTCCTCTCCTCTCCTCTCCTCTCCTCTCCTCTCCTCTCCTCTCCTCTCCTCTCCTCTCCTCTCCTCTCCTCTCCTCTCCTCTCCTCTCCTCTCCTCTCCTCTCCTCTCCTCTCCTCTCCTCTCCTCTCCTCTCCTCTCCTCTCCTCTCCTCTCCTCTCCTCTCCTCTCCTCTCCTCTCCTCTCCTCTCCTCTCCTCTCCTCTCCTCTCCTCTCCTCTCCTCTCCTCTCCTCTCCTCTCCTCTCCTCTCCTCTCCTCTCCTCTCCTCTCCTCTCCTCTCCTCTCCTCTCCTCTCCTCTCCCTCCATCAGTCCCCATCTGGCTCAAAGCACCCCAATCCAGGAGAATCCAATGCTCTGATTCTCCTCTGCCAGAGGAAGATTAATCAAATCCATCCTCACTAATTGGTTCCCTCAAAAAGGGCAGCCTGGATTGGTACCAGGTGCGGGGTCATTAATAGGGATCATCAGCTGGATGAGAGAGACCCTCCATTAATAAGAAAATATCCTGGGTTTATGAGGGAGTCCAAGGTTTGATGGCCATAAAAGCGACACAGGATGTTCTGGAGGGCTGTCAAAGAACAGAACCTGGCTCATCAGGGCCTGTCACCAGCCAAGGCCAGCCCAGCCTCTCCCAGAGAATGGAAAGCGAGCGAGCTCCCGGCAGCGCATCGATCCCACAGCCTGGGCCTGCCAGATAAACACTTCAGGAAAAGCTTCCAAAAAAATAATTTGGACATCTATTATCTCAGCCAGCCCAGCAGAGCACACAGCCCCGCATTCCCATGGTGCTTCCAGAGGGGTTTGGGCCCAAGTGGCAGCGCTGCAAAGCCCAGATACGGGATTGGGAAGGGATGGAACAATGGGGCAGGGAGAGGGGGCAGCCTGTGGCTGCAGAGGGTTGGCTTTGAGGCTGGGGCACGCTCGGAGCGGTTCTCCCCTTTTCTTCTGCTCTGAGTTGTGTTTATCAGCCCTGTGGAGATCTGAGCTCTCCTCTGGCTCCTCTGCACAGACACGGTGGTTTTATCTTTTTTACAGAAAATAAACCCAAGCGCAAGCCAGGGGATAATTCCAGGGGATAATTCCCACTGCTCCTCCCGGTGTGCCCATGGCCAGGCTGGTCCCTCAGGCTGGGGAGGCAGCTCTGGTCCCTCCCTGGGGACTCAATCCCTGCCCCTGTGTGCTCAGCTCTGGGGACACAGGCCCCTTTCTCCTTGCATCCCAGAATTTCCCCCACGTAGGGGCCAAAGGCTGCTCAGAAATCTCACCCTGATGAGGTTTTGCTGTCCCTCTAAGATGGGGTTGTTGGTCACTGCTGCATGAAGGGGGGACAGACAGAGACGAACCAGTGACAGGGGGGTTGAGGGAAGGAGGTTGGAGATTTTGGGGGGATTCTCCTGTTCCTGTTTCCTGGAGGTGAGCAGCACAACTGGGGGGCACCAAGGGCAGCTCCAGCAGCTGTTCCAGCTGATCTGGCCCTCCCAGGTCCATGGTGGAGGAGCAGAAAAGAAGGATTATGAGGGACGGGAGCACAAGGCACGAGGGGCCGTGGAAATCACAAATCCCAGCCCTGCCATGGCAGGGACACCTTCCACTGTCCCAGGTGGCCCCAGTCCCCATCCAGCCTGTCCCTCCCAGGGATCCAGGGGCAGCCACAGCTGCTCTGGGAGAGCACACAGAGATGCCTGAGGGCCATCCTGGCCCAGGCAGTGTCCCAGCCTGGCCGAGCAGGGAGCAGCACAGCCTGGATGCAACTGTGCCCAGAGAGATGCAACTCAGACAGAAACGACTGAAAAATGGGGCTGGGAGCCACCTCTGGGGCACTTTGGTGTCCCTTCACTGCCCCAGCCCTGCTGTGCCCAGCCCTCATCAGCACAGCCCTGCAGGCTCTGTGTCTGAGCCGTGTCCCAGGCACAGGAGCAAATATTGCAGTGCTCTGATGAACCAGAGTTAAACTGAACTCAATTGAATCAAGCCCATTTTCACTGGGAATGAGCTGCTAATGTGGTTTAACCATCCTCTGGAGAAGTTAATTTGGATTAATTTCCCTGAAAGCTCCCGAGCAGGGGAATCCTGCATCACCAGAGGCCTGGGGAGTGCTGGCAAAGTGACGTCTCCATGAGGCCAGTGTCACCAGGTCCTGCACTGCTCCTTCTCCAGCAGTTTTCCCATTCTGTGGGACAGCAGAACACTGCGAGCATTAAACGGCTCTGCCCCAGCCAAGCAGATGGATTTGAAATCACCACACCAGGCTAAAGAGCTCTGGTGCAACAAGTACCTTGCCCATAACTGGAAATTCCTTTAATTCTCCACTGACTGATTTCTTTATTGCCCTTTGATGAGGTTCAACACAAACCCGCCATCGGCCCCAGAGGCCGCGGGCTGGGCCCGGCGCTTTGTGCCTGCTGAGAGGGGCTGGATTCTCCAATTGAATTCCAGTTATTGTTCTGCTTGTCGCTCTTCTCACGTCTCCTGGTGACAGGTGGCTGTGCGAACGACAGCAGATTTGTGTTTCATTAGGACACTTAGCCAGCAGATCGATACGGCTGCACGCACCCCTCGGGGAGCGCCGAGCCTGCCTGGCTGCCGGGGCTCAGAAGGATTTGGGGAGCTTGGGCTCCCCGGCAGACAGATGTTGTGTTTGGAATAAAGCCTCACTGATTCCCAAACAGCCCTGCTGGAAGCCGAGCAGCTCTGGCTGGCACGCTGCACCTCCTCCTCTGCATGGTGGCATTTTTGGGTTCTGTCAGGGCAGAGCACCGAGGCACCTCCTGCTTCCCCCACAGCCCGGGCACGGCCCTGGCTCCATTCTCCATTGCCCTCTTGTGGTTCTGGAGCAACAGCTCAGCTCAAAACCTCCCCAGACCCCGACAATCCCTCTGGAATCACAGCCTAACACACTGAAGGAGACTGTCGGTGTCTTGGAAGGAAACGCAAAATATTTCCAAAAGGCTTTGTTTTGTTTAACTTCTTCCCCCTCCCTCTCATTGTTCCATCCTCCCCCCCGCTCCGCTGGCATCATTTAATCCATCCAGGAGTTTCTCTGGAGTTCAGGCTGCATTGATGATTTGGGTGCTAATGAGTCCTTCAAGTGTAGGCAGCAATGCATAAAAAAATGTGTTTTAAACCTCCTCCTTATGGAGCATTGATTCGGTGCGATTAAAAGTGGGTACCAGGTTTTAGTTACTCGCTGCTGGGTGCTCAGACATCACCACAGGAAATAAACAGGAAATTCCCACTGGGAATGAAGTTCTGAAAGGGCTGGTTCTGCTTGTAGGGTGCAGATGGGCACAGCGTTGGTGTCACGCTCTGGGTTCACTGAGGGGAAGATTCCTGCAGCAGATACCGGGGAAAAATCCTTCCCTGGGAGGGTGAGGAGGCCCTGGCACAAGTTCCCAGAGAAACTGTGGCTGCCTCTGGATCCCTGGAAGTGCCCAAGGCCAGGCTGGAATACCCTGGGACAGTGGAAGGTATCCCTGCCCATGGCAGGGGTGAAATGAAATGATCTTTCAAATCCTTTCAACCCAACCACTGTGATTCCATGAACCCAACCACTGTGATTCCATAAACCCAGCCACTGAGATTCCATAAACCCAACCACTGAGATTCCATGAACCCAACCACTGTGATTCCATGAACCCAACCACTGTGATTCCATGAACTCAACCACTGAGATTCCATAAACCCAACCACTGAGATTCCATATATCCAACAATTGAGATTCCATAAACCCAACCACTGAGATTCCATGAACCCAACCACTGTGATTCCATAAACCCAACCACTGAGATTCCATAAACCCAACCACTGTGATTCCATGAACTCAACCACTGAGATTCCATAAACCCAACCACTGAGATTCCATATATCCAACAATTGAGATTCCATAAACCCAACCACTGAGATTCCATGAACCCAACCACTGTGATTCCATAAACCCAACCACTGAGATTCCATAAACCCAACCACTGTGATTCCATAAACTCAACCACTGTGATTCCATGAACTCAACCACTGAGATTCCATAAACCCAACCACTGTGATTCCATAAACCCAACCACTGAGATTCCATAAACCCAACCACTGAGATTCCATGAACCCAACCACTGAGATTCCATAAACCCAACCACTGTGATTCCATAAACCCAGCCACTGAGATTCCATAAACCCAACCACTGAGATTCCATATATCCAACTACTGAGATTCCATAAACCCAACCACTGAGATTCCATGAACCCAACCACTGAGATTCCATAAACCCAACCACTGAGATTCCATAAACCCAGCCACTGAGATTCCATGAACCCAGCCACTGTGATTCCATGGTCACTGGGGAGACAGGATCCCAGAATCCCAGGAAGGAGTTCCTGCCCTGCTGGACATGCTCTCCAGGGTATAGAAAAGCACTTTTGAGGCGGAATTTGTACCCAGCCCACCGCTGTCTGTCTCAGCTGGCACTCAGGACATCCCGAGGCAGGGGGCTTCACCCCAGTGCCACTGTCACCAGCCTTAAGCCCTCCTGAGCTCACTGCTGCCACTCCTGATTCACAGCGGGGCCACTGGGGCCGCTCCCAGGCCTCCCCTGCTCTGTGCACGCTCAGCTTCAGGAGCCTTTGGCACTTAGAGAGGGGAAAAATCTTATAAACCCCGTTTGATGTTGAGCAGCAGCTCCATGAATTGCTTTAAAATCTGGGCATTACAGGAAGATCTGTTCTGGTTCGGTGCCTCCGTACTAAAGCTCCCCACGTGCCCCTTGCCAAGGCAATTAGAGTGGGAACCTGAAATCATCAGGTCTGGGCCAGTCCCCACCCCTCTGACTGAATATTTCATCTTCCAGTGCAATTTGGGAAGTTGGAGGGAGAGTCAGGAGTGGGGGGAGTATTTGTCAGGAGAAAAAAGCCAGAAGAAGCCCGAGGAGCATCTCCTTTATGGTATAAATCTCCTCAGTTTCATTTCCTCCGCTCGGAGCGTGGAGTGGAAGGAAAAACAGCAGCAAAGCCTTGAGGGCAGAGAGCTCCTGACCCATCCCTGCCTCGTCATCATAAAGTCTCCTGGCCCCAAAGTCCCTGATAGAGGCTGGACTTTGAAGAGCAATAAAGAATGTCAGGCTGACAAATCTGTGCCATCAGCAGAGATCTCCTGTGCAGCGTCCAGGATGATTGCCCAGCTTTATTGCCCCTCCCTGGGCCAGGAGCTGGGATTTCTCTGTTCCAGCTCAGAGACAGGAACCAGCAGCTCCACAGGAGCTCCGTGCCCAGCTCAGCTGTCACTCCAGGATTATAAATTTGGTTGGATAAATCTTCAAAGGTCAATGACTGACAAAATCAAAGCAGATTGCTAAGAAGGGAGGAAAATATAAATGATGGCATTGACTCAGGGTAATAGAGACACAAATGGATATCAAATCCTGGATGTCAGACTTCAGATTCTGCCACAAACCGATTTCAGGGTCTGGACATGCACAGCAGCTGCTCTAAACACATCCTGGACTGTAGCAGGGAGGCATTTCAGCCAGGAAAAGGACATGTATTTATTTCTATGTATTTCTATGTGTTTTTTTGTTTTGTTTTGGTTTTTTTTTGTGTTTTTTTTTTTGTTTTTGTTTTTGTTTGTTTGTTTGTTTGTTTGTTTTCTGTATTGTATTTCTACGATCACTCCGAATTTCTGGTGCTTCTGGAAATGTAGAGTTCTGCAGGAAAAGTCCCATTCTACCTCATGGTGAGAATGATGGGATCATTACCGCTCCTATTTGTTCTTGAAGTCCCCAGACAATAGGCAGGACAATCCAATACACAGGATTTATTCCTGGCCTTTAACTCCCATAAACCCGGCATGCATTAATGGGGGGTGAGAAATCAGATTGGTGTGATAAGGGGGGACCTTTTGGCTCCCCACAACGCCCCGACTGTCAGATTAAGCCCTTCCCTGACCCAGAGATGGGGCAACTGAGAGGCGTTTTAAAAACTTTTATTCCATTTTTAGTCTCATGTGAAGAGTGAGACAATACAGATGTTAAAATTTATGCCATTACAATCAGAAGCCAACTATTTCCCAATTATAATACATTATAAACATTTATTTAAAATGCTTATATCCTTTAAATTCCATTTATCTCTCTACAATATCTGTCTTATTCCATAACATTTCTAAATCAACATTTCTTATCTCAAAGTTTACACACGATGGGTATTCTCAGTTCAGTCAGAGAGAAAGGAAAAGTTTCTATCAGGCTAGAGCCTGGGAGAGAGTTGGAAAAGAATGTAAATAATTGTCTAATCTATCTTGTTGTTCACACTGTTTATAGATACGTTCTGGAGAGCGCACCAATGGTGTGAGACGTTTTTACTTTAACACCAATGAAATTGGTCTGCACAATGCTCTTCATAAAAAGAGTGGTGCATTTGAAATAAATCAGTAAGAGTTCTCCTTTGCCTTTCGATCTTGGAGTTCTTCTGTTCCCGTCCTGCCTCGTCGGCGACAACACACAAATATGTAAACCTTCTGTCAAGCTTTAAAAATTTTCTACAAATCCATTTCCCACACCTGGCAGAAGCCCTGGTGAGGTGAAGGTTGGGCTCTGCTCCCAGGGAGAGGGGCCAGGAGGAGAGGAAATGGCCTCAGGCTGGGCCAGGGGAAGTGTGGGTTGGATTTTGGGAACATTTCTCTGTTGCTGTTGAGCAGGACGGGAACAGAGAACTCCAGATCAGAAGGCAAAGAAAATGAACTCTCTCCTTTATTTCAAATGCACCCCTCTATATATAGAGAACATCGTGCAGACTAATTCCATTGGTCTTAGAGTAAAATCATGTCACACCATTGGTGTGCAGTGAATGACGCACAGAGGCAGAGCATATCTATAAACAATGTGAACAACAAGGTAGATGAGAGAATTATTTACATTCCTTCCCAACTGCTTCCCAGGCTCTTGCCTGGTTAGAAAACCTTTCTCTTTCTCTCTGACTGAGCTGAAAATACCCACATTTCTCCACATAAAAGGTTGTCCAGGCCTGGCACAGATGCCAGGCAAGTGGTGGAGTCACCATCTCTCCAGGGATTTAAAGCCACGTGGATGTGGCACCTGGAGACATGGGCAGTGCTGGGGATGTTTGGACTCGATGGTCCCAGAGGGCTTTCCCAACCCATTCCCAAGATTCCTGCTGAGCAATTATTGGGCAGCTGGGACAGTGCTGCCCGGAAGAAATTCTCTGCTCTCCTCACACGTGTGGGGAAGCGGCCTCAAAATGTGAATAAAATGCCTGGAAATGCCCAGGACTTGTGTTTGTTTTGGTGCCTCCAGCTGTGCCCACACCTGGAGCTGCTTCTGCAAATCCTGGCTGTGCCCAGGGCACAGAAAGTGCCCGGGATGTGCCCAGAGAGCCCGAGCCAGGCTGGGCAGTGCCTGGGCTCAGGGCTGGCTCCAGCAGCACCTCTGGGATCCGGATCAGGAGCTTCTCCCTCCTCCCAGGTCTTCTCCACAGCGTCCCAGCCCTGCCCTGCCCTGCCCTGCCCTGCCCTGCCCTGCCAGGCTTGTTTCAGTGGCAGGGTTTTGTCTTTGTGCAGGCACAGAGCCCACAGCAGCCCCTCAGTATTCCTTACTCGCTTTTCCCAGTGCAATTCCAAGAAGTAATTACTTCATCCAAAGGACAGTGGCAGATTTGTCCCCAAATATCCCCATTTCTGCTCCACACCTGGGCCTGGCCATGCTGGGGACTCCACTTGTGGTTCATATCTTATATATTTATATCATAAACTGTGGTTTCGGTATATTTTTTATGTATTATACTTCATAAATATGGATGTACTACAAATCCAGGCCTTATGGAGAGCCTGAAAAGCATTTTTGGGACATTCTGCGGGATATTTAAGCAAAAGCAGCTCTGCACCAACTGCCTGCAGCCCCTCAGGAGAGAAGAGCTTCCAGAAAAATCAGAGTGGCAGGAATTTGGTGGAAAAGGCTGGATTTTGGGGCCTGTTCCCCGTGAGAACCCAGCCCACGGCTGAGGGAGAGGAGAGGCCCAATTAGGTGAGTTAAGTACAATAACAGTGAAATGCTGCACACATTCCACTGCAATAAAAATGATAATGATTCTACTGAAAAATATCATTACTTCACACTCATTTAATTCTGGAAATCTAAATTCACAAAGGAAACAAGAAGCCCTTTAATCTCAGGGTAGATAAATAGCCCAATTTTATTCCTACTATTATTTTTTATCCGTTTCCAAGACATTTTATAAGACTTCAGAACACGAGAGCTTGGTTTAATTAACATTATCACATTAAAAAGCACAGCCAAAAATTTCATGGCATTTTAATTGAAATATAATACTGTCGCACTTCATTTTCATTCTTTTTTTTTTCTGCATCGAGCAGCAAGATGAAAAACAGAGTCTGCACTGATGGCTGGCCTGGATGCGGTGGATTAGCAGCGAGGGGTTATAAAAGCCATTTGCTCGGCCTGAGCAGGAAGGAACATTCCCATTTCCTTTGTTCCCACCCCGAAACGACGGCTCTGCCTCCACAGGTGATGCCAATCCCACACTAATATTTTTGGATGGAGGTCTGTGCACCTGCTGCCCTGGATAAAGAGGCAGCTCTGTGCTCCAACAGCCCCTTCCAGCAGAGCACCTTGGAAGCTGTCACATCCTGGCCTTTGGCAGCAGGGATCCAGCTGGGAGCCTGTGCTGGAAAATGCCAATATTCCCCTTCTCAGAGCTCTGGGAATGTTGCTGGCATCTCCTGGTGATTTATTAAAGAAATATGGCTATTGATCTAGCACCAATATCCAACTGTGATGGACAAAAGCTCTCTAACAGTTTAAAGTTAGAAAGTGTATGTTCATTGCGGCGCCGGGCAGCGTGCGGGACAGCTCCCAAATACACACTGCACCTTTCCAATGATTGCAGAGTCCTTTTATCCACACCAGAACTGAATACCCAAAATACAAACACATATTCATCATTTTGGTCCATCCCATTCCTCGCTTCCTATGCTAATCATTCCCAAAGCTATTAAGCATGCAGAGTTTGTTCATTGAAATGGGTGGGTGGTCCCTTTCATGGGGAGGGGTCCCAAAATGAGGAAGTAAATGAAGTCTTCCTCATTCTGACCTTTCTACCTTTTCATGCAAATATGACAAATGAACCTTGGTAGAACTCCCATTCCTTGTCTTCAATTGGTTTCAGAACAGAGGAGGCCCACAATTGTCTCATGTTCCTAAAAGCTGTTTGTCAGTTTCTATATTCTTCATTACAAACCCAGCTAACTAAACATGGTGTTGACAAGCAATCAATTCTTAGTTAACTACTAACTCTTAACTTCATCAAGGCCTACTTACAGAATCCCTTTATTTTAATTAACTTTAGTAAGGCTTATCTCTAACTAAAATCTTAGCTCCTCTAAAATCTCTGAATCTCTTAAAGTTTATGTTTCACTGGGGAAGGAGCAGAGCTGGAAGGGCAGGGAAGCCATGGAGTGGGGCCTGTCCCAGCTGCTGGAATGGGGCAGGAGGATGTTTGCACAGATTTTGGGATGGGGCAGGAGGATGTTTGCACAGATTTTGGGATGAGGCAGGAGGATGTTTGCACAGATTTTGGGATGGGGCAGGAGGATGTTTGGCACAGGATTTGGGAAGGAACAAAGCTCAGAGGGCCCCTGGCAGTGTCTGCACCCAGAGCTTCCCTCTCCCGTGCCAGCCCCGGGAATCAGAGCTGCCATTCCCATTTGCACAGGCGAGGGAATCGCTGGGATGAGATTTTCCAGGCTGCCCGTGGGGTTTGGCACAATCTTCTCAGGCTGAGCAGGAGCTGCGTGTCCCTCTCCCTCAGGCAGGAAAAATGGGAGTTTTCCTTCAGGGTTTGCTCAGGCCCTACCTGAGGCACCTCCCTGGGGAAGGGAAAGGAGCTGGGAAGGGAATGGAGCCCCAGGAGAGGCCGGGGGAGCTGGGATGGGGCTGGAGCCCCAGGAGAGGCTGAGGGAGCTGGGAAGGGGCTCAGCCTGGAGAAAAGGAGGCTCAGGGGGGCCCTTCTGGCTCTGCACAGCTCCTGCCAGGAGGGGACAGTTCTTTTCCCAGCTTTAGTTCTGTACTCAGTTGTGGGAAGCAGAATTCCAAACAGAGTTTCACTCCCAGGTTTACCAGCTGGCAGAATTCCTTCACTGGGTTTCCCTGAGGCTGTGGGCAGCATTTGGAATTTGCAGTGGGATCCCTGTTGGCCAGAACATTTCTGCTCACTGTCCTGTCACCAAAAGCTGCTGTGCTGCTGCAGCCAGCTTCTCCTAGGGAATCACCCTGGGCTTGAGGATGGGGGTTTCTGTGGCTGGAGAGGGAGAAGGTGCTGGAAAGAGAGAGAGAGACAGCAGAAAAAAAAAATATTTTCAAAATTATGTGCCAAGAAAATATCCTGGGTTTGTTCTTCAGTGGAGAGAAAAGAGAGTTTGAAACCTCTGTGGAACAAAGCCAGGGTTCATTTCTTTCCTCTGGACAGAACCTGGAGAGCTCCACTGAGGGCAGTTTCCCACCTGGTGCTTTAATCCACCCTTACCCTTGACACAATTTCTTTTCCCAGCCATCCATAGGAGAAATCTTCCAGCAAATTATAACATTTTCTATACTGGATCAATATATTGGCTTGTGCTCATTGATCTGCCTTACAGGAGCACCGGGACTTTGATTGAAATGGAATGATAAAAGTTTTGTGTGTATGTATCTATTAAAAGTCCGTATTTTTTCCGTATTTGTGGGTGGCCACACAATTCCTCAAGAACTGAGGGCCTTAAAGAGTTACATTTGGCAGGCCTGTGCTGCTCTCCAGATCTGCTCAGGGACAGGGTGGCCTTAGCCACGTCTGGCTGGCACAGGGATGGGCCGTGTCCTCTCCTTGGGATACAAAAAGCATCTTTCATGAATTGCTTGGGAGCGTTCTGCACCCTGCATTAGCCACAACGCCCTGACAACTGCACTTGGAAATTCATATTTCTCCCTCAGAGCTCTCAAGCTCTCGGCAAACACAAGAAAGGACAGATCTGAAGGGCCAACTTCAACTCTCCTTTTTGTTCCCACCCGTCCTAAATCAATAGAGATATAAGAGTTGGAGATGAAAACAAATCATGGCCACGCTGCAGCTTTCAGGGGGAAGCACCGGCTACAAGCAAACAAATCAATAAAACTTCGTATTCTTGGACCTGGGCTTGGGTTTGGTCAATAAATGCTCAGTGCTCTGCAGCATTTCACAGCAGCCTGCAGGTCTGTGCTGGGGCCTGAGCTGGGAATTTGGGCAGGGAATGAGATGGGAGCTCCACTTTTAACTGTATTGCTCAAATTCGATGTGCTTTGCTTCTGACTGGAGAGTTTTTGCCTCCCCAGCAGGTGGGAGCAGCCAGAGCCCAATTCCAGCACAGCCTCCTGCAGCTTCCTTTGTGCAGTTTGTTCCTCTAAAAGAAGGACTTCCCTGTTAAGTGTTTCCTGCACAGTTTCAGCTGGGAAGGGCATTGATTTCAGCAGGCAAACAGAAAACAAAGCAGGTTTGAAGGAACAAATGCGAGCAGGTGGATTTGGTTCAATCCCTTTGAATCCTGTCCTTAGTGCTCAGGCCCCAGTGAAGAAGAACAAATCTTTCTAAACGCCCAGCAAAACCTCACCTCAGGATTCAGACCCAGGATGGGAGAGGCTGCTCTGGTCTCTGTAAGGAGGAGGCAGAGCTGGCTGGAACCCAGGCATGATTCAGATGTTATTTCCTGAAGGAATAATAAAGGAAATAGCAGAGGTGGGGCTGCTGGAGGTGTTAAAGGTCAGCCTGCCCTGATGATGGAGAAATTCATATTAAGAGAAGAAAAAGGAGTTTTTCCAGGGTTCCCCTGTGGTGCCTGGAGCAGCTCCTGCAGGGGCTGGGGGAGGCTGGGCCTGTGCTCAGCAGGGCAAGGCCAGCCCAGGTCACTCATTAACCCCAGCCCCCCTGGGCACTCGGGGCATGGACGGGCAATCCCAGCTTGACCAGCGGATTTCCCTCTGGAGCTGTCACGGCCTGAGTGGGAATTCCCTCCCTCACCAGGACACAGGAGTGGGAACTCAGTTGGGTTTGATCAGCTCTTGCCATTGCCACCATCACCACAATTCCAGGGACCTGGAGCCCCCTGGGTGTCCCCAGCACTGAGAGGGGCTGCAGACCCCCCTCCCTCCCTTGGGTGCCTCCCCTATAACCACTGCTCTGGTGAAATCTGTCCCAGTTTCTCCCAGTAAAGACGTTCATTCTGCTGGCCCCCAGCGGCACGAGGAGCCCGTCTGTCACTCCAGGGCTCCCCAGGTGTGACCTGCAGGAGCCCTCCCTGCTGCCACAGACTGCCCGCAGAGCTCTCTGCTCCACTGGCTTCCCTTCCAGGTGGAATATTGATTCCTGTCCGGGCAGGGCAGGGGCAGAGATTATCTCTGAGTTGATAAAAGGACACGTGGACACAAACTGTCCAGTGTCCTCCGCTGCTCCTGGGTGTCCTGATGGGCCAGCGAGAGAGAGGACTGGCAGCAGGGGATTCTCCCACCCCAAATTTCCCTGCCAGGCTTGTGCTGGGCCTTTGCAAAGCTCCAGGGGCGCCTTAAAGCTGTGCCACAGAGGGTGGGCGAACCACTGAGCTCAGCCTGGGGGGCACTGGGGTCACTTCAGTGCTGAGGCTGGACATGATCCCTCTGGATTCAGGCTGGGAGAGCTGGGGGTGCTGCCCTGGAGAGGAGAAGGCTCCAGGGAGAGCTCAGAGCCCCTGCAGGGCCTGAAGGGGCTCCAGGAGAGCTGCAGAGGGACTGGGGACAAGGCCTGCAGGGACAGGAGCCAGGGAATGGCTCCCAGTGCCAGAGGGCAGGGCTGGATGGGATCTTGGGAATTGGGAATTGTTCCCTGGCAGGGTGGGCAGGGGCTGGGCTGGAATTGCCAGAGCAGCTGGGGCTGCCCCTGGATCCCTGGAGAGCCCAAGGCCAGGCTGGACACTGGGACACTCTGGGACAGTGGGAGGTGTCCCTGCCAGGGCAGGGCTGGCACAAACACAAATCTGAGCCAGTCCTGCTGCTCCTCAGCTGCCCCCGGCCCTGTGGCCCCTCCTGCCTGCTCAGCACCTGCCCACCCCAGCACTGTTTGGGGCACAGCACAAATCCTGGTGTTGTTCTGGGATTTCCCAGCCAGAGAGAGGCAGAACAGACAGCAAGGAGTGCCTGGGCAAATCCAGAAGGATGTGCTCCTTCCTCACCTCCCTCCCTGCCACCTCCTGTGTGCCTGTGAGACCCCAAATAACCCCAGAGGAGCCTCTGTCCCTGTCACTGCCCCTCAGCCACATGGATCAAGCTCAGTGCTTGTTCCTGCCCTTGTTTATGATTTTTATGATCTGCAAATTTGCAGCTCATCACTCAAACGGCCCAAATCCCCTCAGTCAGACAAACACTTTGGATTTATTGTGCTGCACATTTTCAAATGATTATTTGATTCATATTTCCCCTAATGTTTTCAAAGCTTCATTTTTATTTTTCAAATTAATGAGAGCTGACAAGAATCACCCACCCTGAGCTGCACCCACGGTGATTGATGGGTTTGTTGAAGGCACAACCCTTCCACGGCCCTTGGAAAATTCCAGAGTCTGTGCAGTGACAGTTGGATTTTCTGCTGGGAGGGTCACTGCTGAGAGACCTGAGTGTGTGAATCCACTGAAACATGAGGAATATCTGGTTCCCAAGGACCAAGCCAAGGCACACAGCATCTCTCTGAGTGTCCTGCCCCCTTTATTAACTGGGAAGCCAAAGGAGGCAGCTGGGAGCTCCTTCCAGGGCTGCCAAGGCCAGGAATGGATCCCCCTCCCACCTTGAGCAGCTGCAGAGCTCCTTGGGAGGGTTTTTATGCTCCCTGACAAACACTGGTGGAACATTAGAGTGAAGTCCAACAAAGCATTCAGAAAATGAAGTGAATTAATCTCCTCTCATTTTAGGAGATGTGCAGCTCCATCTGCCAGAGACTCCTCTGGAGCCACAGAACCACAGAACACTGCAGGGTAGAAAAGACCTCCAGGATCATCGAGTCCAAGCTTTGACCCATCCCACCTTGTCCAGCAGTCAGTGGCCCCTCCCAAAGGAGGTGATTCTGCCCCAGCTGAGCGTGGCTGAAACGGCAACAACTCCTGCTGGGGGAGCTGATTCCTCCCCTCTGGCTTCGCAAAGAAATCTCCTGGAGATTTCACCAAGATTCCTCCCCTCTGGTGGTGGTGAGCTCACGTTTGCACACCTAAAATGAATCCATACCTTGCTGCAGAGGAACCCCCTCAGGTTTGATAGGTCTGGGCAGATGGAGCTGTGCTTTGTGCAGGAGCAGGGAATCCATCAGCTGATGGGAGCGTGGCAAGAGGGGAATGTGACAGTCCCCGTGCTCCTGGATACCCCCTCCTGCACATCCCTGCTGCGTCCCTTCCCTCCTGTAGCACCAGGAAAACAAAACCTGGAGCTTGCCTCTCCCTGGAGCTCCTGCTCTTCCTGGCTCCATCCCTGCACCAAACCTGGTGGGGAAAAGCGCTCCAGGTGTGGTGGGAGGGAGGAGGAGGAGGAGGAGGAGGCTGCTGCTGCAGAACTCTGCTCATTCCCTGCCTGATCCCAGAGCTGGACGGGCCCTGCACAGCCAGGGGTGACTGAGCAGGGAAACCCAGGGTCCTGGAGCATGGCTCTGTGATTTATGGGCTGGGAGAGGGCTCAGAGGGGATAAATCACTTTGGAGCTTTCCATCGTCCCCCAGTGCTGCTGATTTGTGGCAGTATTGTCCTGCCATGATTCATCTGCACTTCCTGGCCCTTCCACTGCCCCCCCGGCTCTGGAGTAGGGCCTGGGCAGTGTTTTGGCTGCTGGCTTTGGACACCCCAACTCCTGGTGGGCTTTCCTGGGCCCTGCCCTGCTCTCTCAGCCCACCTCTCCTGTGTGCCCTCCGTGGCAAGCACGGGGATCAGGAACAACCGAATTTCCCTGCTCTGAGCTCCAGGAGGTGCCTCTGTGGCCATTCCCAGCCTGTTTTGGGCCCTCTGAAGGGCACCACGACCTCCTGCTCTCTCAGCTCCTCCCAGTTCATCTTCACAGACCCAGAACTTTTCAAGTGCTGCCCCCAGACTTTGAGAACGTGACAAATGGGAGGAGAAACTAGTTCATTTCAATAGAAATCACTCAGGGACAGTTCCAGACCTGGGAGTGGAGTCCATACCCCCGATGGATATCGGCTCATAGAGGCTGGACTGGTTTTCTGGGACAAAATGAATGTGGAGTGTCCTGGTGTCAACGCAGAATTACAGAATGGTTTGGACTGGAAAAGGTTAAATCCCACCCAGTGCCACCCCTGCCATGGCAGGGACACCTCCCCCTGTCCCAGGTGCTCCCAGCCCCAGTGTCCAGCCTGGCCTTGGGCACTGCCAGGGATCCAGGGGCAGCCCCAGCTGCTCTGGCAATTCCAGCCCAGCCCCTCCCCACCCTGCCAGGGAACAATTCCCAATTCCCAAGATCCCATCCAGCCCTGCCCTCTGGCAGTGGGAGTCATTCCCTGGGTCCTGTTAGTTCATCCTTTGGAAATTATCTCTCTCCATCTTCCCTGTCAGCTCCTTCAGGTCCTGGAAGGCCACAATCAATCACCCTGCTCTGTTTTCCAGGCTGAACAATCCCAGCTCTCGCAGCCTTTCCTCCCAGCAGAGCTGCTCCATCCCTCTGATCATCCCGGAGCCTCCTCTGGGCTGGCTCCAGCAGCTCCAGGTGCTCCTGGTGCTGAAATCCCCAGGGCTGGGGCAGAACCCTGTGGCAGCAGCTCTGTGGCCACAGAGAGAAGCACAGCGTTCCCAGGCATCGTGCTGGGGAAGGCTGTGAGAAGATCAGAGAAACAATTCTCATCTTCACTTGCTGCCCCTGCTGTTGTGGACACGTGGAATGTGTCAGGGAGATTTCTTTACCCAATGATGGTGGGTTTTGACTGAAGGCCCAATCAAGTCCAGCTCTATCGTAGCTGTCTATAAAAACAAGAAGTTTCTTAATAATAATAGTAGAATAAAGAGATTGATCAGCCTCCTGTGAATCATGGTGTCAGTGCTAATTATTACCTGGCCCGGGGCCCGCTGTAACAACAGAGCCCCGGTCCCTTCCCTGCTGCAATCAGCTCAGGGCAGTGGGGATGTTATTTCTTGTCTGTTTTATTCTCAACCCAGCTCCTCCACGACAGCCAGCAGCTCCACGCAATGGGACGACGCTCCCAGCATCCCAAACAGCAAAAGCTCCCCTGGAATGCTGGGGTTGCACTGAAATAATGCATTTTGAAGCTTTGCTGTTATGGGAAGATGTCATTTCTAATGAAGGGTTTCAGTCCTTCCCCAGATAATGCCAAGAGCCAAGACCTTAATTTTCAGGAAAATTTGGAAATTGGGGATGAAATTACTCCATTTCAAAATTATTTCTTAAATTCTTTATTCTGTCTTTCTAACTAAATCAAATTTTTTAAAATCAAATTACACGGCTCAGGAAAATGACAGCAAATTAATTCTCAGGAAGTTTCTGTTCAAGTTACTTTCCATCTTGTTTTAGGGACCACAGAAAAATGCACACTGACATTTTAAATCTCAGCTAAATGAAAATTGGCACTTGGGTTTGAAATATTGACTGGAGTATTTCCCCTGAGCCCTGAATTACCCCATGGCTTTTGCTGCTCGCCCTCAGAACAGCACTGACCCCACGTTTGTGCACAAGAAAGTGAAGCACAGAACCCTCCCATGAAGTGCTGAACTTGCAGAGCTGAAGGAATCACGTCTGGAGCTCCCAGCCCAGATCTCCCCCTGATCCCAGCTCTCCTGTGCTTCCTTTCTGGGATTTCCTTCCCTGCACAGGAATTGCCAGGTGCAGGTGGAACCTGCCCAGCCTGAGATGGAGGATGGCAGGGGAGCCCCCGATGCTCCAGG
The DNA here is from genome assembly GCF_024509145.1 of Vidua macroura. Taxonomy (NCBI): domain Eukaryota; kingdom Metazoa; phylum Chordata; class Aves; order Passeriformes; family Viduidae; genus Vidua; species Vidua macroura. Next base: position 6,981,613 of record NC_071595.1, on the reverse strand, counting down.
GGTTCCTGTGGTCACGTTGGTGTCCCTGACCACGTGAGGGACACTGGGGGGACACCAGGCTGGCACCGGTCAGTCCTGGGGTCCCACAGGGCTCCATCCTTGGCCTGTGGTCCTGGTCTGACCAGACAGGTGTCTGCTGAGGAGGGCAGGAGCCTCCCCTGAAATGGGAAATGCAAACCCCCTCCCTCTGAATTATTGTAATTCTGAAATTGAGGGGCTCTCAGGCAAAGATATGGGAGCAGGAATAACAGTTCTTTGCTAGGGAAATGAAAACTCCAAATGCAAGAGCACAAAGAAAGCAGTGCAGAGTCAGAGCAGGCCCTGGCAGGCTGTGGGGCAGGGTGCTGGCAGCAGTCCCATTCCATGGGGGCTCAGCCCTCCTGCAGTGCCAGCTGTGCTTCTGCTGGAGCAGGATCCTGCACAAGGCTGGAGTTTTCCTCTGGAGCTCCAGGGGTGCTTATGGAGCTCTTGCCCTTTGGGAATGCAGTGGATAAGGCTGCTGTGGTGTTGCAGAGCTCAGATTGTATCCAGGTAGGAATGCTTGGCTGCTCCCCCTGGGCGCAGCCTCTGCCCATGGGATGCTGGAATTTTCTCAGCCATGCAGGGACACTCAGTGGCCATGGACAGAAGAGATCTCCTGGAGGGAGGATTGGCTGTGGGAGAGAGAAAGAAAACTGCCCAGAGAACAGCAGAGAGCTGCCCCAGCTCTGACAGCTGGGACAGAACACACACAACCCAGGACACCTGTGTTCCTCAACATCCCGTAAATAAGCTGGACATGGGATGGGAGGACACTGAGCAAGCTGACAAATCTGGGAGCTGTTGGCTCCTTCGGGGGCAGGGAGACCTCAACAAACCCGAGCTGGGAAATCTCCCATTGTGTGGAGCAAAGCACGGAAAGTTCCAGGTTCTGCACCTGGGCTGGGACATCCTGGAAGTGCAGACAGAGGGGGAATGAGGGGTGGGAGAACAGCGGATCCTGGCTGATGGCATCCCTGAAGGATCCTGGATGCTGCCAGCTCTGCAGGGAATCAGGGAATCCCTGCATGGTTTGAGTTGGAAGGAACCTTGAAGCCCCTCCAGTGCCACCCCTGCCATGGCAGGGACACCTCCCACTGTCCCAGGTGCTCCCAGCCCCAGTGTCCAGCCTGGCCTTGGGCACTGCCAGGGATCCAGGGGCAGCCCCAGCTGCTCTGGCAATTCCAGCCCAGCCCCTCCCCACCCTGCCAGGGAACAATTCCCAATTCCCAAGATCCCATCCAGCCCTGCCCTCTGGCACTGGGAGCCATTCCCTGGCTCCTGTCCCTGCAGGCCTTGTCCCCAGTCCCTCTGCAGCTCTCCTGGAGCCCCTTCAGGCCCTGCAGGGGCTCTGAGCTCTCCCTGGAGCCTTCTCCTCTCCAGGGCAGCACCCCCAGCTCTCCCAGCCTGGCTCCAGCCCTGGAGCAGCTCCGTGGATTCCTCTGGGCTCTCTCCAGCAGCTCCAGGTGCTGCTGATGTCAGAATCCCCAGACCTGGTGCAGCTCTGCAGGTGGGAATACATTCAAATATCCAAATGCTCAAACTCTTGCTACCAGGACATCTCCTGCTTTCTCTCTGCTGTTATTCAGTGGAAGGAAGGAATTTTGGATGGAAGAAATCCCTGTCTATTCAGGAAACAATAACTTCCTCTGTAATTATCTCTCCCCCAAGGCTTCTGAAGCACCCAGGTGACTCTGGAGCAGATTTGTCATTTCCCTGCCCAGCACAGGCTCACAAACCCCAAGTGCAGCAGTTTTGCACTTAAAAACTCCTGTAAAAAACTCCTTCTGTGAAATAAATATATAAATTTCCAGTCATGCAAAAACACATTCCCTAATTCCTACATAAAAAGCAGTTCATTGTAACAGTTTTATTATAATGGGAACTTGAGGATGCTTCTTGTTTATGGGCTGCAATAACCACATCAGAGACAAAATAAATCCGAAAAGGCGGAGCTGGAGTGTTCAGCGCTGGAGTTTATCAGCTGGGGATGGAGTTATTTCAAGTCAGCCACAAACACACTCATCATCCAGTTGTTATGATTATGATGATGCTTTTAATTAAAATGTTAAAGGAGAAATAGGAAAAGCTGTGGAAAAACGCGTGGGGGAAGGTGCAGGAAGAAAGGCACGATTTTGGTTCTTCTTTTTCCTGTGTGTTCCTATTTCCCCCAAAATGCTTTGCAGACATTCTCCTCTCCTTCCTTCCAAGGAACAAATCCATGTCTGAGAGGCACCAGTGCTGCTCCCCAGGAACTGAAATGGCTGCAAGTGAAGCTGAAGGAGGGCAGGGCTGGATGGGATTTTGGGGAGGAATTGTTCCCTGGCAGGGTGGGGAGGGGCTGGGCTGGAATTGCCAGAGCAGCTGTGGCTGCCCCTGGATCCCTGGCAGTGCCCAAGGCCAGGCTGGAGCCACCAGGGACAGTGGGAGGTGTCCCTGCCAGGGCAGGGGTGGGATGGGATTTAAGGTCCCTTCCCTCCCAGTCCAGTCTGCTCATCAACCCTGAGCAGTGTAGGCTGTGTTTGCAACCTCCGTGCCAAGAACTGACAGGGTGAAAGACACAAGACTGTCCTGAGTAGAAATTCTCAATTCTGACTGCCAGTCCAGGATCTGTAGTTGGGCATTTTCTCCTGTTTGCCCCCTTTCAAAGCTACCTTGGCTTTTTATGTGGTATGAAAAGAGCAGGTTTTGCCATGTCACATGCATAACTCTCTTTTCTAGCCTGAGACTCCTCTTTGAATCTTGCTTTGCACAATAATTCTTCTTTCATTGGTTTTTCCCTGGATAAGTTGAGTTGATCCTGTTCAGTGACTGGAAGTTTCCCTGTCTCAGACCTTACCCTTATCCTTTAAGCCCTCTCCTCTCTGCCTGTCCCTGTTCCCTGACAGCAGCTGTGGCTGACAGAGCTGGTGAGTTCCAGTGACCAAACTGGGAGGGACACATCTGGCTGGTTGTTGGAAAGAGGCATTTCCCTCTGGCTTCACATCCCAGTGTCTCCCATCTCCACAAACAGCAGAGTTCCTGAGACAGGCCCAGGCTCAGCTTTATTCCCCCACAGCTGAAGGGGCAGAGCAGCAGAACAAGTGCCTGGCAGTGCTCACGGTGCCCCCAGGGGCTGCAGAGCACCAACAGCCCAGCCCAGGATGGAATGGGAGCTGCAAAAGGGCCTGGATTAGTCCAGGAGTTGGGCTCAGGACACGGGGGAGTCATTAGCTGCACCAGGGGAGGGTTAGGCTGGAGATGGGGAAGAATTTCTTCCCACAAGGGGTGGTTGGGCATTGGCAGGGGCTGCCCCGGGAGGCTTGGAGTCCCCATCCCTGGGGGTGTCTAAGGAAGGCCTGGATGTGGCACTCAGTGCCATGGGCTGGTGACCAGGGGGTGTTGGGTCACAGGTTGGACCCAAGGATCCCAAAGGTCCTTTCCAAGCCCGATAATGCTGGGATTCTGTGTCACTCACCTTTCCAGAGGGGCCATTCCGTGGTGCCTGGCACGGGGAGCCTCTGGAGTGTTCCAGGCTCAGCTCACAAGGATCTGAGCCACGGAGAGAACATTCATTTATTTGAATTGCAGGAGAATTTGCCCCTTAGCTCCTCCCCTGGGTTCCTGCCCCTTCAGCACCATAACCAGATCCTGCTTTGCACGGAGCCGCCTCGGAGCTTGTCAGCTCTGTTCCAGCGCAGGAATTCCCCAGCCAAAGGAGCTGTTAGTGACACCTCGTTCACTTCTGCTCCACAGCCGCGGGAATTGCACCCGGGCTGTCTCCAGCCAGGCAGATCATTCCCACCCCACTCCTGAGGGAGACATCCAAGCCCCAGCTGGGAGGGAGAGCCGCAGCTCGAGGGGTTTTAACCCATTTCCAACCAGCGACTGCACTGGTTGTTGGCAGCACTCTTTTCCAAGCTGAATGTGGATCCTGAGCTGGATTTGCTTTGCCCTTTATAAGATCTTTCCTCATAATAAAGTAATAAACACACTAAATACAAGATTAGGCTGGATATTTTCCTCGGTGAGGGCGGTGAGGCCATGGAATGAAATTGCCAGAGCAGCTGGGGCTGCCCCTGGATCCCTGGCAGTGCCCAAGGCCAGGCTGGACATTGGGGCTGGAGCAGCCTGGGACAGTGGGAGGTGTCCCTGGGGTGGCACTGGGTGGGATTTATGATCCCTTCCAGCCCAAACTATTCCAGGATTCCCTGATTATCAATTAGGATTTTGATTAGATTTTTTGCTGCTTTCTTGTCCAGGATCACACATTCTTTAACCCCGTGTAGGTGAAATTAATAAAAAGGAGCAGAGGCAGAGAATGGGATGGAACAGAACAATCCAAAATCCAGAAAATGCCACATTAAGGAGGCTCAGCCCAACATAAAACACATTTGAAGCCATGTTGAAACTGCATTTTTAAGAATTGCTCATCCAGGACAGGCTGCAGCAGCAGTGGATAAAGCACTCTTTCCTACATTTCAACAATCTTTAACTTCTCTGCTGAGCCCACAGCGATGTTTTGGAGGAGGAGAAGGTTGCAGGCAAAACAAGGATGATTCAGAAGCTGGGAGGCCTGGAGGGCTCAGTCCTGTGTCAGCACCGAGCAGCAGAGAGGGGAATTTTTACAAGGGGGATGATGGGTCACTGGCTTTGGCTTCAGAGATTTGAGAAGCAGCAACAACAATGATAACAAAAAAATAGCCCAAGGTTCTGAGCCTTGTGAAACAGAGTTCAGCTCTGCCTCAGCTGGGCTGGGATTTCACTCTGTCCTGCAGCTGGGATTTAATAAAACATCGGCTGGAGCACAGACCCAGGACACACCTGAATGTTGGCACAGAGGTCTGTTTGTTGTCCAGGTCTGAGCAGGACCTGGAGCTCCACAGGCTGAGCTTGGTTTGTGTCCCTCGGCTGAGGGTCAGCAGCAGGAGCTCATCCCAGTGTTCCTCTTGGCTTGGAAATAAAATAAAACAAAAGCACTCTGCTCAAGCAGGCGGAGAGAGCCTCACCCCAGTGCTGGGCCACGTGCACGTGGAACTGGGAGCCAAAATAACATGTCCCTGTTCTTATTTCTAAGTCAGCAGCTCCAGTGAAATTGTTGCTGTTATTTATCTTGTAAGCATCGTCTCCAATCCACCACTGTCAGCTCCCATGATTCTCCTACAAGCCTCCTGATAATGATCCATATCATCATCCCCCGCTCCTCCTCAGCTCTCTGTGGCCAGGGAAGTCACAGCTTTCCTCTGCAAAACATCAGCTCCTCACAGCCCTCCCAGAGCAGCAGAAAATGTTATACAGGTGACCAGACAGGAGGTGAAGAAGAAAAGTATGAAATGCCATGGAAAGAATCCAATAAAAGGAAGAATAAACTCATAATTTACTGTGAGGGTGGAGAGGGGCTGGAACTGTGCCCAGAGCAGCTGGGGCTGCCCCTGGATCCCTGACAGTGGCCAGGCCAGGCTGGACAGGGCTTGGAGCAGCCTGGGACAGTGGGAGGTGTCCCTGCCCATGGCAGGGAGTGGAACAAGACTGGCTTTAAAGTCCCCTCCAACCCAAACCATCCTATGGTTAAATGATTTGTTAAAGCAAATTTGGGGATGAATTTTGAATGCATTCAGGAGATGGAGCTGCCCCTCCAGAATTCATCCCAAAATTCCTCCTTACATCTCTGACCCCTCGGGGCTGGGGAGGCCACTGGGCTGGAGGTGTTTCTCTCACGCTGCTGCTCAAGGTGGGCTTCAAACAAGGTGGCCCTGCAGGTCCCTGCTGTGGGGGTGATGAGTCAGCATCCAGAATCCATCCAAAATCCATCCAAAATCCATCCAAATCCATCCAAAGCACAGCACTGGCAGAGCACGCTGATGAACAGCCCACCAGGGCTCTTTTCTCCGTGCTTTTGGACATGACACCCTGCTGCTGAACAACTGCCCGCAGTTTAAAACACATTTCACCAAGGCAGGGAGCTTTTTGTGCAGACCAGTCCAAAACGAGAGCTGTTAATTAAGCAAACCAGCAGTGGAGGCAGCAGTGATGCCAACATTCCTGCTAATCCCCAGGGGTATGGTTGGAAAAACCACCCAGAGCAGGGGCAGAAGGTCTGAACGATCAGAAGCAACTGCTCAGCTCCCGTTTAATCCCTTCAGCCGATCTCGGACGAGGAGCACGGATGAGGAGCAGGAAGTTCCTCTGCTAATTCCTGGGATGAGAGGCAGTAGGAGGGGATTTATCACCCCGTGAGCACCAAATGGGAATGAATGAAGGAAGGAAGGAATGAGTGGCAGCTTGTCCAGAGCTCGGCGCAGAGGAGGAGACAGAGCAGCAAAAGCTGTTGTTAATCTTGAGCTCAGCTCCTGAGCCACGGGCACAGCCAGCGTGGCACTGCCACTTGGCTGCCCACCAAAGGAACTCGGCCTTAAACAGGAGCTCTTTTCCTGATGGATGCATTCCTGAGAGTGGAGAGTCATAAAAGAGAAAAATAGACTGGTTGTGCTCGGGTAGCAACAACCTGTGCAGTCATTATCATCAGCTGCCCCTGTGGATCAGGATTCTGTGTCTGTGCGAGGCACTTTCCATGGTAATTTATCAGCACGTGGATTTATGGACTCCACAAACGCTGTCTGGGGTGTTGTTTTCCCCTCCAGTTCCCCAGAAATGCCTCTATTTAGGTTTTGGCAGATTGCTGCTCCTCTGTGGCTCCGGTGGCTGGGAACAGTGGCCTGGGCTGCCAGCAGGGCAAGGGAACGCTGAGCCCAGGGGTGGCAGTGGCTCTCAGAGGCTCCTGCTGCTGGCCTTGTCTCTGAGGTGGCCCAAAGGATCCCCTCCCACCTCTTCTCATTTCCAAGGCTGGGAAGTTCTTGTGGACGAGCACCTCCTCCCACCCCTGCATTCCCTGGTACCTCCACAGCTGCATTTTTAAATCACAGAATCCCAGAGTGGTTTGGACTGGAAAGGACCTTAAACCCCACCCAGTGCCACCCCTGCCATGGCAGGGACACCTCCCACTGTCCCAGGTGCTCCCAGCCCCAGAGTCCAGCCTGGCCTTGGGCACTGCCAGGGATCCAGGGGCAGCCCCAGCTGCTCTGGCAATTCCAGCCCAGCCCCTGCCCACCCTGCCAGGGAACAATTCCCAATTCCCAGTATCCCATCCAGCCCTCTGGCAGTGGGAGCCATTCCCTGGGTCCTGTCCCTCCATCCCTCAGAAAGTCTCTCTCCATCTTCCCTGGTCAGCTCCTTCAGGTCCTGGGAGATGCAGTCAGGTCACCCTGGAGCCTTCTCTTCTCCAGGCTGAACAATCCCAGCTCTCGCAGCCTTTCCTCCCAGCAGAGCTGCTCCATCCCTCTGATCATCCCGGAGCCTCCTCTGGGCTGGCTCCAGCAGCTCCAGGTGCTCCTGGTGCTGAAATCCCCAGGGCTGGGGCAGCTCTGCAGGTGGGGTCTCCCCTGAGCACGGGGGCAGAACCCCAACCCCTTCCCTGCTGCCCGTGCTGTGGGGTCAGCCCAGGGCTGGAATATTTTCAGCCTGGAGCGTGGCCAGCACTGAAGCACTTCCCAGTGGATGCACTGCTGGGAAGTCCACGGGACAGTTCACTCCCACACCCAGCAGAGCCCGGGGGCATTCTGTGATCCTGAACAAAGAGGGGAACAGAGCGTGCCCAGGCCAGCAATGGATGTGCAAACCCAGGCAGAAGCCACGGGAAACAGAAGGGAGATGAAAAGCAATGTTTGTGCAACAGAAAGGCACAAAAAACAACGGGAAGTGAACATTGTTCTGATGCTTCGACAAGAATGTTCTCCAGAAAGACATTCTTTTTCCTGGCTGTTGAAGGGAAGGAGCTGAAATCACTGGAAATAATCCAGCTCCCCGAAGAGTGTGAATAAAAATCCCATATGTACAATGTGTGCTTTGTACAGATGGCAGTGTGAGGAGAGATGAGAGACTTGAGGAACAAAAATATCAGCCCCAAATCACCCGATTCTGGGTGCTTTCCCCAGCTCCACGTCCCTTTCAGCCCTTTTTGCTCCCATGGGATGGTTTGTACTGGTGAACTCCAGTGCAGAACAGTGTGTGTGTGACAGGGCAGAGGTTTCTTGTCCCCTCTGTGCATCCACAGGCTGGTGTAGGCAGGTGAAATTCATTTCCTTCTTTGCCATTCTCAGAGAATTCTTCATCCCCAAGTCAATTCTGAGTGCATTTGGAATCAAGGCTGCAGGTAGATTGGGTAAAAAATTAAAGTTAAGCTCTGCAGAAGAGACATTTACATGCAGCAGTGGTAAAAGCGGGCAGATATATTTTAAAAATTAATTGTATCATAAATTAATAAGTTAATTAATGACCACACTTAGCATTCTGCTTTCAACATGTGCGATGATGGTGCATTTTTTACAAGAAACTCAAAAACTCTCCAGCTGTTTGAGAGGTTGTGGTGAGGGACAAAGAGCTCAGGGTGGGGGAACAAATGTGGGGAAATCTCACAGGCCTCAAATCTCACAGGCCACAGATCTTCAACTCCTCCCATCTTCAACTCCTCAAACAACTGCTTTTTTTTTTTTTTTCCACAGGTAGAGACAAAAAGATTTGTTCTACAAATGCATGCCTGTGGTCAAATGATCAGTGCAGTTTAACAAGCCTGGTTGCAGACAAGGGCTTGTGCTGCGTCCCTAAATCTCAGCCCTCCCGTGCCATTTCCTGGCATTCCAGCATTCTCCAGCAACTCCTCATGAAATTTTCACCCCCCTTGCCGCAGGTGAATAATTGCTGGCAGCCTGAGGCAGGTGGTCACCAGCCCATGGCCCTGCAGGGGTGGGGGTCCAGGGCAGGACAGGCTCAGCGGGTGGGAATCAGCAGTGCTGAGCCACTGCCAGGCGCTGTCCCGGCTCCCTGGACTGACAGAGCAGGGAACAGCTCTGGAGATCCGTGTTTTCCGGGAGGTGATCTCCCCAGGAGCCACTGGGGATCCGCAGGAGGGGCTTGGAGCCAAAGCTGAGCTGGGCTCAGGTGGAGTTCCCCCCTCAGGAAAGATTTCCCTTTATCAGGGAATTGCCCGTTTTTGGGCTGCGACAAGAGGCAGCCAAACTCCATCTCATTTATCTCTGCCCTGAGCTCCTGATTCCAGCTCTTATCCTGCAGGAATCAGCTGAGATCTTCCCAGGAGATAGCTCTGACTCCTTTTCAAGGCGTGATTCCCGATTTTTCCCAGCACAAAGAAGCAGTGACTCAGAGTTTGTTTTGGGAAAAGCTCTTTGATCCGTGTTCCTTCCAGGGTGGATTTTCATTTCGCCCTAAAAATCAATGCACAGGAAACCAGTCCACGGCCTCACACCACACAGTCCTATCAAAGGCCTCATGATTTGAAAAAGAGGGGAAGAAAAGGAAAGGAAAAGAGGGATAGCAGGGAATAGAAGAGCTTTTGCTGTTCACCCCATGGAGTGTAGCTGTTCCCAAGTCAACGCTCTCTCGTTTCAATTCAGGAACTCTGGGCACAAAGCAGAAGCCATCTGGATAAAGCTGAGCAAAAAAAATTGGGATTCCTCCTCTGTGTCAAATCTCCGTGGCTCAATCCTTTATTTTCATTGAAACTGGGGAGGGAAGGGAATGTTTGTTACTGAACTGAAGCTCCAGAAGTTTCAGCGAGGCATTTTTGAAGTGAAGGGAACAGATTGACACATTTTGAGCTGAAAGATTTCGCTGCTTTTTGCTGAGCTGCTCTCAAACCTTCCCTCAATTCTGGGCTGGATTTTCCCCTTTGTGGTGCAGTGTCACATCACAGCTGAAGATTTGCCACCAGTTCTGGAAGAATCCTGCAAAAAGTACCAGGAATTACTGAACAAGGAAATCATCCATGGTTCCTCATTCACAGAAGTAACTTTTAAAGGAAAAAAGCTGATTTTTTCCCCCATTTTAATGGAAAGTTGCACGTTCAACACAAGACTGAGCTCTGCCTTGTCACTGCTGTTTGAGTTAGATGATGTTTCATGGAATTGTTCAGGTTGGAAAAACCCTCTGAGCTCATTGAGTCTAACCTTTAACCCAGCACTGCCAAGGCCACCTCTGACCATGTCCCCAGGTGCCACATCCACAGGTTTTTAAATCCCTCCAGGCATGGGGACTCAGCCGCTGTCCTGGAGAGCTGTGCCAGGGCTGGACAATTCTTCCCATGAAGAAATTTTCCCGATAGCCGACCCGATCCTCCCTTGGCACAACCTGAGGCTCTTTCCTCTTGTCCTGTCCCTTGTACTTAGCACTTGACCAGAGAAAACTCCAAAAAATCCCAACTGATCCCAAAAGCCAGGTCCCTGCTCTGCAGCTGGAAGGGATTTGCAACTTTGATGAGGAGAACTGACCGAGGTGTGAAGGAGTTAAGCCCAGCTCTGTAGAACATGCTCAGAGCAGAGCCTGAGCTTACAGAGACCAGGCCCTGTGCCCGGGTGACTTTCCCAAGGTCAGAACAGGAGCCAGAACCAAGGGATGCCTTTGTGCCCTTGTTTAATCAAAGTTATTAAATTTAAGTGTGAATTCTACCACCTCTTTAATCCTTCTTCACAATAAGAAGCCCTATTAAATCCTTCATGTGCCTGCTTTAATTGCAACCTCTCAAAGCTGGGATCGATTCTGGGCGGTAAACACGGAGCGCGGGTTCTGGGGCAGGATGAGATCACACCTCTTAAAATGCAAATGGAGGCTGAGGCATTAAACCTGTAATAAAGCTCAATTAATCTTTCCCCCTTTAAAACACACACAAATATTTAATCTCAGTCTAAACTCGGGGGCTGTTTGAATCAGAGCCAGCGAAGGCAGCTTTGGTCATAGGGAGCTGGGATGTTTTATCCTTTCATTCCCACAAATTTAGGGTGGATGTGTGGGGAGGGGCTTGGGGAGCAGATCCATTAAAGGTTTGAATGAAAGCGATGATTTTGGGAGGATTATAGCTATTAAAATATCCCATTATCTCGTGGAGCTTTTAAAATCCCCTACCTGAAGAGGCATCCACAGAAAGATGAGAGTTGCCTGCGTGAGGACACAACAGCCATCCCTGTCTCGGGCTGGGAGAGGGAAATCCTCGGATTTAAGTGATGTACAACTCTTTTCTGCCTGCCAGGGCTGAGAGGGAGCAGAGCTGTAAATCAGAGGGGTGAATTATAGCAGAGATGCTCCTGTAGTCTCACAGCACGGGAAGAGCAAAGGATGCTCCTGTGCCTTTCCCACCTCCCAGGGCAGCAGCAGAGCGCTCAAGGTGGTTTCTAAACATCCTGTGCCGGGTATTCCAACCCGTCCCCTCCTCCTGGAGCACCAGATTGTTCCGAGGCAACACCCCCAGCGTGTTCCTCCTGCAGCAGGGGGGGGATAAAAACATTCAGTTGACATTAACGTGATAAAAACATTCAGTGGCTGTGTTCACACTCAGCTCGTGTTTGCTCCTTCCCAGGGCTGCCACCATGGATTCCATCAGCGAGTTTGTGTTTGCTGCTCCTGAGCAGTGCAGAGGGAAGAATAGAAATGCCAGTGCTGGGAGTGTTAATAAACAGGCATTTGGGGATAATGAAGATATTTCATTTGATGAAAAAGAAATGTTCCACGCCTGTTGCGTATTTTTAAAGGAGTATTTATGTTGGGAAATAAAGATACCTCTAAACAAAAAGTCGCTCGGAATACAAACACAAATGTTCTGCTTTGGCAATGTGGGAACAGGATCCTGATATATTATTGAAGCAGCCTGGGTATTTATTTTCCCTGCCTGAAATATGAATACACAAAATCCAGCACGCTCATGTGGAACACTGTGCTGTAAAAAAACTGCCTGGGTTTGGCTGGAAAAGCGTTCAATTGGAAGATTACAGAGCGAGTCCATGTGAACAGAGTGTGGAGGGGGATTAAACCCGCCCCGAGGTTTGGACAGCGCTCAGGTGCCTGTGTTGACACTGCATGCTCTGCAGGGGAGAGATACGGGTTTATTATCAGTGTTACTCAGCTCTGATAACAGGCTCAGCCCTGCAGGGAATATCAATGGAGCTGCACAGCTGGGCAAATAACCACAATATTTGTGTTCATGTCATTTTTGATGAGAAACCTTGGCCAAAAGCCCAATGAAATTTAGTTGTAATGAATTACTGGATAATTCAACAAATGAAGTCAGAACAGGCGGAAAACAGACGGAGGACAAGGCTCCAGCACCTCCCAGGCTGCTGTGAGCAGCAGCAAACGCGGGTGGGAAATGTCACCGGGACAGCTGGACAGACCTTGGGGACTCCCCGCAGCTCCAGGGGCATTAATGGGGGTGCTGAACTGGAATCCTGGGATAGGGGATGTTAAATTCATGGAATGGGTCAGGCTGGAAGGACCCCATGGGGTCGCTGGTGCCACTCCCTGCTCCAGCAGGGCCATCCCAGAGCGCAGGGCACAGGATTGCGTCCGAGTGGCTCTGGAATGTGGCAGGGAGGAGACCCCAGCCCCTCTCTGGGAACCATCCATACACCAGGAACATTTGTTCTGTTCCTAAAAAACATCTTTCTTTTTGCTTGGTTTTGGCTGGAAAGCCCAAACTGCCTGGAATGCCCCAGAAAGTACAAAGTATCTTGCACTGATTCCAAGGGCAGCTGATTATCTCTGCCAGCAGAATCACCTGGGGGAAGGCATGGGAGGTGCAGCGTGAGCTCCCACGAGGGCCAGCGATGAGAACAGACTTGTGTCACCTCCAGGCTGTAGTTTGTCTCCAAGCAAGCCTGAACAGATTGATTTCCAGGTCTCCTTCAGCAGAACTTAATCAATTTGGAGTGGATTTAGCCGAGCATATGGATGATCATGTGGCTGGCACTGCTCCCTCCCCTCAGACAGTGACAGGAGTTTCAATCACAGCCGCCAGTGGCTCCCAGCTTGGAACACAAAAGCCTTCAATGCATTTGGAGCAGAAATTCCTCCTACCTGGCGCCTGGGATGGGGTGGGAACGCGGGCTGTGCTTCCAGAGGGTGCCTCAGAACCTCTGTGTCACCTTGGACTGTTCTGAATTCCTCCAGAGGGAAATGCTCCACGTTCATCCAGTAGGGAATTCCTCAGGTGGGCATCCAAAAAGGTTGGTTTGAGTCTAGGAGATCACTGAGAGAGGCTGCTTGAAGGGTGCACTTGTTTTCCAATTCCTGAGTGATTCCTGCTGCGAGAAGCAACAGGGAATGGAGAAAACCAGGATGGAGCCACTTCCATCAATTCAGGATGCAGTCCTGGCTTCGGAGCCTCTGGCTGCCCTGGACACCGCAGGTCCTGTGAGACACCTGAGGTGTTGCTGGAGTTGTCACTGTGGAGAAACTCCTCCTGTTTTAGGAACCTGAATGGAGACCCCAGGAGCAGCCGAAACCTCAGCTGATTTCTCACAGACCCTGGAGTGGGGGCAGCAGAGGTGTCTTGATTTGAAAAACAGATGTTTGCTAAGGAAGGCAGGAGCCTCCCCTGAAATGGGAAATGCAAACCCCCTCCCTCCTAATTGTTATAATTTTGAAATTGCGGGGCTCTCAGGCAAAGATATGGGAGCAGGAATAACAGTTCTTTGCTAGGGAAATGAAAACTCCAAATGCAAGAGCACAAAGAAAGCAGTGCAGAGTCAGAGCAGGCCCTGGCAGGCTGTGGGGCAGGGTGCTGGCAGCAGTCCCATTCCATGGGGGCTCAGCCCTCCTGCAGTGCCAGCTGTGCTTCTGCTGGAGCAGGATCCTGCACAAGGCTGGAGTTTTCCTCTGGAGCTCCAGGGGTGGTTATGGAGCTCTTGTCCTTTGGGAATGCAGTGGATAAGGCTGCTGTGGTGTTGGAGAGCTCAGATTGGATCCAGGTAGGAATGCTTGGCTGCTCCCCCTGGGCGCAGCCTCTGCCCATGGGATGCTGGAATTTTCTCAGCCATGCAGGGACACTCAGTGGCCATGGACAGAAGAGATCTCCTGGAGGGAGGATTGGCTGTGGGAGAGAGAAAGAAAAGTGCCCAGAGAACAGCAGAGAGCTGCCCCAGCTCTGACAGCTGGGACAGAACACACAGCCCCATTTCCAACCTGAGACAAGAGGGAATGACAAGCCCAGGGTGAGAGATTCCATCCTTGGAGACGCTGCTGGAGAAAAAACTTGGTTTATAGGGAGGTGCAGAATTGACAGCACAGGTAGTGGGAAAAGAAAAAAAAAAAACTTTGAATGAAATCCCAGCTTTTGGGAGCTGGGAGCAAGGGGATGGGATTTCCTTCCATCCAGGAGGGGCTGCTGGGCCTCCAACCCCCCCTCGCCCCCCTGGGAGCACCTGAGGGAGGGATGGCTCTGTCTGGAATTCCAGGGACCTCAGTTAACCTTGCAGCTTTCCAAAGCCTTTGGGATTCTTTCCTGATTAACTGAAGGCTCTTTGCAGCTCTGTCCTGGCAAAAAAATGACTGCAAAATGAGATAATTAGAGGCTGAAGGAGTAGCTGTGCTTATTGATTTTTTTTAACATGTAGTGGCTCTTTTCCCAAAAATATGAGGAAAATATGGATTTTTTAAAATGGTTGTTAAATTTCTTATGGTTTTTTTTTTCTTTGAGTGATTATTTAGTATACTATTGACACTTTCTGTTTACTTATAACAAAATTTTCATCAAACGTAAAATCTTCAGTGATTATTTCAGTATCTTCATACAATTATCAATGAAAATGTTCACAGACACTTCAAAAGAAGTGAAAAAATGCCCTCATTTTAAAAGATGCCAAATAAGAAAAGCTCAGAACTATTTGTTCAATTATTTGTTGTCTGTCTCTCGGGTAAAAAAAAAATATCCACTTACAATAACAACAACAGAAAAAAACAACTTGTGAGTAATGCTGGAGTCAGCAAATGGGCTTTCAAAAGCATCTCAGAATTTCCCATATTTATTCATTTATCGCTACAACGGAGAGGGAGATGGGAATGAGGGAGAAATCCACCACGGAGCTGCAAGTAGAGCATTGGTGTGGGGAGCAGCTGGGCACAAGTTCCAGAAATGGGAAATGGAGAATTTCAGGGCAAAAATCCACCCTCCAGTGGGGAGGCTGCAGCAGGGAAGAGGGAAATCCTGGGATAACGCCGCCCTGACCCCACTGTTCCTGGTGGGGATGGTCAGGGGGCCCCACAGCCCCACCAGTTACCCTCTGTCTCTCTCTCCCTCCTCCAAAATTGGGGTTTTTTTTGCAGTGTTTCCCTGAATCCTGGATGGATTTGGGCTGTTCCTGGTGCCACACCTCCACTACTCCCCACAAATGCAATTTGCAATGCCTGCTGCTGTTGCAGCCCTTGGAAGCCCTGAGAGGGACCAGCCTGCTCGCAGTGCTTTGCAGTTCAGGATGAATCCAAGCACAGTTTCCTTCCAGGACCTCTGGAGCACTCCACGGGTCCTAGGGCTGAGCAATCAATTCCAGCTCTGGCTGGAATGAACGTGGCTGACACCATCAATGAGAAATCTTCCAGCTTTTGCCACAGAACTGCACTTTGTGATGTCATTCTCAGCTCTTCCCAGCCCCGTGGGCTGAAAACTGAAAATGAGACAGAGCTGCTCTGTTGGCACCAGGAAATGAAAACAAGAATGGAACGGGAAAGCAAAGCTCCTCTGCCTGTCTGGGGAGGAACTTGCCATCCCTCCCTGTTCCCTCTCCTGCACTGTTAATTAAAACGTGAACCCTGCTCCAGACCTGAGAATCCCATTTCCATTCTGGTGAGTTCTCACCACACATTTCAGGAAGGGAGAGCGGATTCATTCCGGGAGCAGCCGAGGGTGTTGATGGCTGCCCTGCCAGCCTCGGACGTGTCCCTGCCCTGTCCCCTCCCAGCACTCAGGGCAGGACTCTCCCTGTGACTCCCACGGGCTCAGGGGCTGTATGCTGGGCTGGTCCCTCATGGCAGCTGGGACAGGGGGCTCGGGAGGGGCCTGTGTGGCTCCTTTCCACCACCTGAGCAGAAGGGTGGTCTCGGGGTCTGTGTCTCTGTAAAGTCTTGATGACCCCAGGATTGTAAAAGTCCTTTTTCTCCCTAGCCCGAAGCCAAAGAAGAGGTCTGGAATGCGTCCAATTGCTTTTTAAAGGTTGTTTATTTCTTCTTATCTCTAACATTGTTTGTCTGACCTGCCGAGCTCCTCTCAGCAAGTCAGCCATGGGATTCTCTGCTCTGAGCCTTGGTGGCTCCCACATTATGCACTCAAAGCTACGTGTACCTTGTTTACTGTTCCCGTGCCAATACCTAAGATCTGTGTTGGACAGTGTGTCTGTACCTTAAACCAACAGAAAAGTGTCACCATCACAGCAACACATGGAGGACAAGAAGAACAAGAAGAAGGTCAGGACATGCCCAAATCCCTCCATCTTGTCCCCTGAACACCTTATCTTAAAAATTCCAAAATTCTACTTTTCCACCCTATGTCAATTCACCCATTACACTACTCAAACCCTTGTGACCTGTAATTCCTCATACAAAACTGACGGCTTTCCATGGGCTAAAATCGAAGCCACAGGTGGTTTTGACTTCATGTCAAGGTCTCTGAGCCCCCTGCCAGGGTCTCGAGACAGCCAGGGCTGCACCAGTCCCAATCCAGCAACAGCCAGGCCTGGCTGTGGGGAGCCCATCAGCCTCTAGAAACTGTGCTGGGAATTTCAGTCCCTGCTCCCAGAATCCAGATGGGATTGTGGCTGTTTGGGAATTTCAGTCTCCTCTCCCAGAATGGCTGGATTGGCTGGTGGCTGTTTGGGAATTTCAGTCCCTGCTCCCAGAATGGCTGGATTGGCTGGTGGCTGTTTGGGAATTTCAGTCTCCTCTCCCAGAATGGCTGGATTGGCTGGTGGTTGTTTGGGAATTTCAGTCTCCTCTCCCAGAATGGCTGGCTTGGCTGGTGACTGTTTGGGAATTTCAGCCCTGCCGTCAGGCATGAGCCAAATTACAAAGAGAGCCTGGTGCAAAGAGCTCTGAGTCAGCCTCAGCATCTCCAGGGTCTCATTCACTGTCAGCTCCAGCCTCTCCGGGCAGAATTGCGACAAACCTGACGTGGGCACTGGGCTGGAGTTCTCGCAGTGACATTCATTAACAATATTGTGGTGACAGATCTTCAAGAGTCCATAAGTGCTGGTAAACATCTTTCTCCCCAGTTCAGAGCTGCACTCCCACCCCGAGGACTCACCCAAGGTCGTGCATCACAAAATTGAGAGAGAACAAGCAAAAAGCACTCCTCAAGTCTGCCAGACAAATTCCTTCTTGTTGGGACCATCTGCAGCAGCTGTGCCAAAAGAGATTGTTTGGAATGGCCTGGATATGTCCAAGTGCTGGAGTGCTGAGCGCCCCTGGCCACGTTTCCCTGCTGCCCCGAGGCGTCTGTCAGCAGCGCTGTTAATCACAGCCCGGGTAATGGCTCGCAGCTCCGCGTTACCCCGCGCTCCCTGTTTATTTACTGTGCGTGTGAGAGAGACAGGGCGGCCGCTCCTCGGCTCTGGCGAGCTCCTCTGATTTCCCCAGTGCGCAATTTCCCTGCCCAGCATCCCCAGTGGCATCATCCCATCCTATCCCATCCCATCCCCATCCGGTCCCGGGGCTTTTCCTTGGAGCACAGGTATTCACACACCGGGAATGTGCCAGGCTGCTCTGCAAAACTCCCCACTCCTGTGCGAGTGAACCCAAAGGCTCCCGTGTGGAAAAGGCTCCACCAGCAATCCCAGGTAACTGGGACACGCTTTCTTATTGCAGCAGTAAAGCTCTTGGGAATTGCACTTGTGCAAATGACACTTGTGCAAATTAAACCTGTGGAAATTAAACCTGTGCAAATTACACTTGTGCAAATTAAACCTGTGCAAATTAAACCTGTGCAAATGACACTTGTGCAAATTAAACCTGTGCAAATTAAACCTGTGCAAATGACACTTGTGCAAATTAAACCTGTGCAAATGACACCTGTGCAAATTAAACCTGTGCAAATTAAACCTGTGCAAATGACACTTGTGGAATCCCGAGCACGTGACACATTCACGTTCCAGGTGGTCAATCCTGGACTCTGTCGCTTACGTTCCAGTTGCAGTGGTTAGAATTCCATCAATCCCTGGCTTGCGGTGCCATCTGGGAGCATTGGGATTTTCCCCTCCATTAAAGCTGCCTCAGAGCTCGCCTGGCTCTGCCTGTTCCTGTCCCTGCTCCTCAGTTCCGAGGCACAGGCTGGCACAGGACGAGGCAGAGTGGAACAAACACCCAAAGAGGCTCTGTCAGCTCCTGCGGGGAGAAAAGCCACAAACCCCAAGTGATGAATCCCACTGATGGCCTTGTCATTTATAGGACAGGGGGAAATGGCTTCAAACTTCCGGAGGGCAGGGCTGGATGGGATCTTGGGAATTGGGAATTGTTCCCTGGCAGGGTGGGCAGGGGCTGGGCTGGAATTGCCAGAGCAGCTGGGGCTGCCCCTGGATCCCTGGCAGTGCCCAAGGCCAGGCTGGACACTGGGGCTGGGAGCACCTGGGGCAGTGGGAGGTGTCCCTGCCAGGGCAGGGGTGGCACTGGGTGGCTTTAGGGTCCCTTCCCACCCAAACCATTCCATGATTTTGTGACTCCTCTGGAGCCTTTCAAAGCCCAGTGACAACATTTGCTCCACATGAGACCAAAAGCCAGTCCAGCCCTGCAGTGTGTTGGCAAATCCATTCTCAGATTTGCTGCAGCACCGGAAAAGAACAACAACAACAACAACAATAGGCAAAACAAAAAGAGAGCTGAAAAAAACTCCATGAGTCACTTAAAGCAATATCCCCAAACAAGCAAGGGAAGCTTTAATTTTTATAGCAGCATGTTTAATTAGTTTCATTTATCTGGGAATGTGGTTTGTTTGGTTTAGGCATAGTAAACACTGTGGGCTGTTGTTAATTGAAGATCTACAGCCTGTCCCCAGCAGTGCTGGGAAGGGCTCACTGCTCTCCTGCCCTCTGAGTTTCCTCCTGGAGAGCCAAACCTGGCTAATTCCTGATTTGGAAAACTCAGCATGGTGAAACCTTTCACCTCTGGAGCTCTCCTGTGGACAGTGAGAATAAAAAATCAAATTAAAATGCGCCAGGAAAGGCAGGACGTGCAGGTGAGCCCCCGTGAAGCACAAGGACACCGGGCTGGGGTTGGGATCCAGCCCTTTTTTTGGAGAAGGGCTTTGCAGCCCTGCCCTGGCTGGACTTTGCCAGCTCTGAGTCATTATCTTGCCAAACTCTCAGTCCCTGTTTGCTCCGGGGAGCTGCTGATCGGACCTGATGGGATTCAACAGCTCCATTACAAAGGATAAAGGATTGTCTTTAGCAGGAGAGAGAGACAGGAAGAGACAGAAACGAGAGTCTTTAAGCAGAACCCTGAATTAACCTTCCCAGAAGGGAATCCATGTGGACTGTGGCTTTTATTTATAAACCTCCTCCTTCCTCCAGGCCTTCTCTGCTCACAAGGAGAAGCAAAGCCATGGAGAAAGGCAGGATTTTGAGGCTATCTTGGCTGAGAGGATCTGCTTGGCTGTACCGGAGAGCCCAAATAATGAGAATTAATTAAACCCTGAAGCACAAATGGGCAAATGCAGCTCGTGTCCCACAAAACAAAGGAGAAATCTCATCAACATCTGTAGAAGGTGCCCCTGCTGAGCTCCAAGCAGCCTGAAGTCTCTTCTCAGGACTTCTGCAAATAGAGGGATTATTTCCCTTTTATTGTATTAGAAGGGGGGTGGAAGGGTGAGCAATTGAGAAACTTCATTATGCACTGAAAGAGGAAATGATTCCAAGAAAAATTTATTTCTCCATGTGGGAAAAGCAGAGCTGTTTGAGACTCACACTGTGTTCTTCTTCTTCCCCTGCCACTTGCAAAGTCTTTTCATTCCACTTGTACTTCATGTTTCAAGTGGATTATTTCCTTCCATTGATAAGGGGATAATTCAGTTAGGCCTTGCAGATAGTTATTTCTTTGCTCAGAAGGATATTTTGCATGCAAGGATCAATTTTTTCTCTTTTTTTTTTTTTTTAAACACCACCTAGAGCCTGTGGAAATGAGATATATTAGCAAGGGCTGAGTGGCTGATCACAGGGAGAGCGAGGGGCAAATTAAACCGTGCTGGGAGGAAAGCAGTACTTTGCCCAGGAAGGAGGACTTGGGGAAGTCGGTGTGTAATAAAGTCACATTCTGTCACTGCGGGCAGCTCCTCTGGGTCCCTGAATCCTCGCTGCTTCTCTGGCAATGCTGCTTTGAAACCAAGGAAACAGCGCAGGAGACGGAGCCCAAAAATCCCCTGCACTTCCCTTCTCCCGGGATTTTGGCTGCTGGACTGGCTGCCCTGTGGCAGGGGAGATGCCAGAGTGGGGTGGAACAAATGCTGTCAGCCAGCACTGGGGCCAAAAATGCTCCTGTCACTCTGTGAACATCCCGTGGGGATGCCACAGGAGCAGGGCCTGGTTCTTCTGGTCTGGATCCCTGGGAAGGTGGAGGGAAGTGCTGGCACCAGGTGGCACCTGGACAGCAGCCGGGGGGTGCCAGGTGTGGGTCTGGCCCCCTCGATCCACCCTGGGGGATGAGCCCAGGGCAGGGATCAGGTCAGGCCCCTTTCCCAGGCACAGTTTGGATACAGGCACAGCTTTGGAGCCAGTTTAACCCCTGGCATTTCCAGCCAGAGCTCGGCCTGGGCCCCTCAGGGTGATGGGCACAGACAGTGGCAGCTCCCTGGGCACATCTGGGGCCCTGGGCGGGTTTATCTGAGAGCTAGAGTGCAGATTTGGCAAGGTGGCCGGCAAAGTGTTTCCATGGCCACTGGCCCCAGAGCCCGAGCCCCACTGCCTGCTGCAAACCCTCCAGGCATGGTCCAGAGGGAAAATCCCCGAGGAATGAGCCCAGCCTGGTGCTCAGGCACCGATGTGACACAAGCAGCAGCAGTTTGTCCCTGACCCGGGCCAGGGGTCGCAGCTGTTGTAGATGTCAGCGAGCCCAATGGGCAGAATGCTGATGTCTGACTTAGTTCAGAAGGCTGAATGACTTCTTTATTATAATTATGTTATAATACATTAATATACCATATAAAAGAGGGTACTAAATACTACATGCTACTTTCTCTAGCTATCATATCTCACTCCCTGACAACTCGTGACCCTGTTCTCCAGAGCCCAGCCACACTGGATTGGATTGGCCATCAGGCCCAAACAATCCACCACGGTCCAACCAAGCGCTCACTCTGGGTAAGCAATTCTCCAAACACATTCCACAAGAGAAAAACAAGGAGCAGAAATAGAAATTGTTTTCTCTTTCATTTCTCTCTGTGCACCTCAATAAAAGATCCTGAGAGAGAGAGAGATGTGCTTGCCACGTGCAGCTCCGTGGTTCAGTGCGGCCCTGCGGCCTGAGGCACGAGGGGACACGAGGGGTGGCCCTGTGACACCAGCCCTGTGGCACGGCCACCGCCCCATTCCCCAGGGTGTCCTGCAGTGCCAGGCAGGCCTCCCAGCTTGTCCAGCCGCGTGGCTCTGTCGAGTGGCGTTTTTGGGAGAGCTGAGCTCCTTAATGGCTCCTTCCCTGGCAGGAGCCTGAGCGGCACAGAGGGCGCGGGGCTGTTTGTTACAGAGAGCCAGAACCACTCCAGTGTCCACTGCTGGGGTCACTCACCCCCTCTGGCACCACTGACATTCACACCTCACGGTTTAAATGCTCCACTGTGGATTTCTCCCGGGGTTCCTAGGGTCAGGGTGACCCCAAGAGAGATCGTAAAGAGTCTTTGCTTCCCCAGCCCGAACGCAGCTGAAGAAGAGGTCTGGAATCTGTGCAGTTCCTTTTCCAAGGTTTATTTTTCCTTATCTATAACATTCTCTCTCTGACCTGCTGAGGTCCAGCTAGTACAGAAGCCATGGCAGTCTGCCCCCAGCCCTGGGCATCTCCCACATTTTACACTCAAAACTACATGTGCCACGTTCACAGTTCCCATACCAATACCTAAAATCCATGTTGGACAGCGTGTCCCTATCCTAAACCAACAGAAAAGTGTCACTATCACACCCAGACATGGAGGACAGGAAGAAGGAAGAAAAGGCCAGGGCACGCCCAGATTCCTCCATCTTGTACCCCTGAATTACATTCTAAGAAACCCCAAAATTCTACTTTTCCACCCTGTGCTAATTCACCTATTACACTTGTGGCTGGTAATTCCTCATCCAGAGTTGGGAGTTTTCCACAGGCTAAAAATCGAAGCCACAGGTGGTTTTGACTTCTTGCCAGGGTCTCTGAGACCCCTGCCAGGATCTGGAGACAGCCAGGGCAGCCAGAGGGATGTGCTGGACTCCAGCACTCCACATCCTCTTTGTTTTTCTGGTGTGCAGCTGTTGCTGCATCAAGTTTTGAGCCTGCTTTGTAGAAGGCTTCAGTTAAACACCTCTAAGGACAACCTCTTGTTAGTATGAGACTGCTGCTGTCGTTCTCTTCAGCCCCTCCTGGCTACTTCTCTCTCGATTTGGGTGAATTACAGGAGGTTTTCTGAGCTGCATTCAAATGATGTTGGGTTCAGAGCAGAGCTGTGGCCTGGAATGCTAATGTGGGATGGCAGCTCCACAGGAGGCACTCACAGTGTGCTCTGCCCGACCTGGGATTGCATCCTGGCTCGTCTCCCTGCCCTCAAACTGCCTCCCGAGGACACTCTGCAGGTCACTCAGGACATGGGAGCTGTCCCCAACCTCTGGGACACACCAGAGAATTTGTCCTCACTCCCTGAACTCTTAAAAACATTCCTGGCTCTGTGTGAGGTGCTCAGCTCTTCCCACGTGAGGCAGCAAATCCGTGTCAGGAGAGGTGGCCCCAGCTGTGCAGGGCAAGGAAAAGCCAGTCCCCAGCAAAGCCTTTGAAACTGGGAAGTCTGGGCATTTTCAGGGAGTTCCCAGTCCCTTCACGGGGTGTTTCATGGAATCCTGCAGTGGTTTGGGTTGGAAGGGGCTGTAAAACCCATCCAGTTCCTGGGCAGGGACACCTTCCACTGGTTGCTAAGGGCGGTCTGGAACAGATTTAATCCCATTGTGAGCACCTAAACCAAACACTGAGAAAGATCCTTTGTAATGAGTGTTTGATGCTTGAGGAGAGGCAAAATGAGCATAAGAAAAAAATCTGTTAAAATAAAAAAATCTATTAAAAAGCAAAAAGATTATTCTCTCCTACCACCTAAGAGGAACTGGCTAGATTTGTACAGCTCTCAGGGTTTGGGAGAAGCTCCTGTGTCCCTAAATCTCCTTCACCATGGGAATTAACAATGCCGAGGCATCACCCGGGGTCCTGCTCTCCCTCCCTCACCTCCCTCTCCCTGTGGGTGAATTCTTGGCCGTGTGGGTGTTTCAGAGGGGCCCAAAGCCCCTGGAACCTGAGCTTGGGCAGGCTCCAAGTGTGCTCCACAGAATGGCATTCATTAGTCTGTTTGACATAAACACTGTTTTCAGGTAAATGTGTTTAACTTAATGAGGCATTTATTTGCAGTAAGAACTCTTTAAGAAGCTCTGTTTTCTTCCAGTGAGCTGAGCTGACGAGGGGATTAATAACAGGCTTGAACAAGCAGGCTGAGAAAATAAATCTACCAAAGTCCTCTGTGCAGGTTGTGAAGGATGCTTGGATTGATCCCAGTAAAGGCAATCATTTCTGACAGGATGGAGGGAAATAAAGCACATTCTCCTTGCCTGCACATCTCCCTCGTTCCTGGCAGGGGCCATCTGCTCCCCTGGTGCTTCTCCCCCGACCTCAGGAAATGTCTGACCCGAGTACAGCCAGCAGCAGGACAAGGTTTCTCGGGAGCCAGAGGGATCCAGGGTTTATTGAATGGAGCAAGGCCTTCCTAGCAACAGAAAGATTTTTCCCAGCCCTTCCCCACGCAAAGGCATTGGGACATTCCCAATGTACAGGGACAGAACCCCGAATCCCTTCCCATCACAGGGCTGCTCCCTGGCCAGGTGCACTGCAGATATTCCAGACTCACCTGGCCCAGCCCTGTGCTCGGGATGGCCGTGCTGGAGCAGGGAGCAGGGAGCAGGGAGCAGGGAGCAGGGAGCAGGGAGCAGGGAGCAGGGAGCAGAGAGCAGGGAGCAGGGAGCAGTGACCGTGGCTGGTCCCCTCCAGCCCAGCCCTGTGCTCGGGATGGCCGTGCTGGAGCAGGGAGCAGGGAGCAGGGAGCAGGGAGCAGGGAGCAGGGAGCAGGGAGCAGGGAGCAGTGACCGTGGCTGGTCCCCTCCAGCCCAGCCCAGCCCTGTGCTCCAGGATGGCCGTGCTGGAGCAGGGAGCAGGGATCAGGGAGCAGGGAGCAGGGAGCAGGGAGCAGTGACCGTGGCTGGTCCCCTCCAGCCCAGCCCTGTGCTCGGGATGGCCCTGCTGGAGCAGGGAGCAGTGGCCCTGTGTCCTAGGTTGACTGTATGATGCTTTTATCCCCAGTTGTTCTGTTTATGCTGAATAATAAGTTTTGCACCTTTAAGACTTGTTCCAGGAGTGAAGGCAGGGAGAAGAAGAGCGGAGTTGATTTTCAGAAACAGCACTCACTCCTCCACATTCCTGCTCCTGGACTGTGTTGTCAGCAGATGGACAGACAGCGAGACAGAGCTCTACTTTGCTTTTTAGTTAGTTCTAGCTAGCTGAGGTGAAGAAGTTCCCTGGACTGTGGCTTTTCCTTTTCTTTGGACCTGCTCAAACCTGCTCTGGACTGAACACCAAGAAGAGCACCGGCAGCTCGCACCTGTGGCCAGCAGGCCGGGCCTGGGCCGTGGCATTTCCAGAGCCAGAGGGACTGATCAAAGACTGAGTGAGCCAAGCTGCAGCCTGGGCAGGGGGGGATTTTTCTGAGTTTCATTGTTTAATATTGTTTAGGTTTTCTTGTTTAATAAACAGTTTTTTTCCACTTTTCTCCAAGGAAGTATTTTTTCCCGAACTGCCTGGGGGACGGGCCAATTGAATCTGCCTTCTAGAGGAACCCCTTTGGGGATTCTCTCCCAAATTTGCCCTGAACCAGGACACCCTGGCTGGTCCCCTCCAGCCCGGCCCAGCCCTGTGCTCCAGGATGGCCCTGCTGGAGCAGGGAGCAGGGAGCAGTGACCGTGGCTGGTCCCTTCCATGGTTCCATGGTCCTGTTTTCTATGACATCGTTGCCCAAATAACAACATTAACCCCTCAAGCCTGGAAGGGTTTTCCTTTTCATTTCATGGATAAACAGGGAGCTGAGAAACACACATGGATAAAGTTCATGGACTGAACTGCCCCACCAGGACATCTTTTAGAGAATCCAGAACTTTGCAGGGGTCCAGACAAGAACGGTTAAAAAGGGACCAAAACTTGGCAGACATCACAGAGGCCTGGCCTCAGACTGAGGATCTTTGTGGCTGGTACTGAGAAGGGGAGGGAAGGTGCAGCCAAACTGTCCCTTAGGAGATCTCACAGTGCTGCTTTCCTCTCTTTCCAGTTCATTGCCCTGCTCAGTGTGTAAATTTTCCTCCCTGAAAATGTCAGTTTATGTGGAGAGGAACGAGCACAGTGAGGCTGCTTGAGTGTGCACTGGACGTCCACAGGGGACCATCAATATTAACACAGGGATATGACAGAGATACAGAAACTCCTTGTCCTAAATCGACTCTCAGATAATTTGCCAAATGCAAAAATCATTGAGGTTAATCTGCCATGGGGAAATGCCATCTTTTCTTCCTTACTGAGGCAAAGATTCCTCCATCCTTTGGGAATGGTCACCCTGAGGGGCCACAGGGCAGAGCCCCCCCACTACAGGACTCATCTGAACCCCAAGTGACAGGGAAACACCTGCAGCAAGAGAAATGCCCTGTCCACAGAGGTGCCCCCAACGTGTTTGGTGACATCCTGGGAGGAAAGGCTGGGAGAGCTGGGACTGTTCAGCCTGGAGAAGAGAAGCTTTGGGGTGACCCCATTGTGGCCTCCCAGGGCCTGAAGGGGCTCCAGGAGAGCTGCAGAGGGACTGGGGACAAGGCCTGCAGGGACAGGAGCCAGGGAATGGCTCCCAGTGCCAGAGGGCAGGGCTGGATGGGATCTTGGGAATTGGGAATTGTTCCCTGGCAGGGTGGGCAGGGGCTGGGCTGGGATTGCCAGAGCAGCTGGGGCTGCCCCTGGATCCCTGGCAGTGCCCAAGGCCAGGCTGGACACTGGGGCTGGGAGCACCTGGGACAGGGGGAGGTGTCCCTGCCAGGGCAGGGGTGGCACTGGATGGGATTTAAGGTCCCTTCTAACCCAAACCATCCTGGGATTCTGTGACTGAGAACCAGAGCTGTGGGGGTACCAGAGAACCCAAGGGTGAGCCCTGTGGGATGTGCTGCCTACAGGAGACTGTGGGAGAGGCAGGAAACGAAAGGAGAAAAAAAAAATGCTTGGGGGAGATTGGCTGGCACCTCAGCAGGTACAAAACAGCTACGTGAGGAACTTCCTGTGCTTTCTCCATGCTTTCAAACTCTCCCCCTCACGTCAGGAGATCAGAGTTCACCTCTGCCACCAGTCCCGTGTTCACCTCTCAGCTGGGGTCATACCTGGAAGGCTCTGGCTTGACCTCCCTTCCCTCTTCCCAGCTTTACAGACTTCAGATTCCTCTAAAATAAAGGGAAATATCAGAACCTCCCTGTCTGTGTTTGGCCCCTGGCACTCACTTTTTCCCTGACCTACCTGAATCCAAGTTATTTTCCACCTCAGAGTGCAGCTTTCAGCAAAGCAGCTCCCTGAGACCTCTCTCTTCATTACCTTCCTGTTGCTAATTAGATTTCTGCAGGTTTCTTTCTGCTCAGCAACCCTTAAACACCAACTTGCACATCTTTTGGTCCCTCCTGGGAACCTGTTGGCCACCAGGATTCAATCTGGTGGGTCTGGAAACATTTCAAATGCTGCAGCATGGCCAGGAGTCCATCTGTCAAGTGAGCATCTGTGGCTCACAATTCCAGCCGGTTTGTCCACAGAATACGGGAAATTTAAAATGTGCTGCTGCTTTTTCAGAGCAAGGACAGGGTAAAGCCTTCCCTGATCACCTGAAATGTGGCTGGAGCTGTCACATATCAGGGATGGATCAATGCAGGACTCCCTGAATGTTGGGTGGGACAGTTGGTGGATTGATGGGATTTGCATTAGAGAGATATAAAGCACTTCAGGGAGAAGGAGTGGAAATTCTGCTACCAAAAAAGAATAAAATATGCTCGAGAAACCTTTTAGTCTTTCTTGGATGCTTTCCAGCTGAGGATCCCAGTGTTTTTTATGGAGCAAGGCTCTGTCTGACAGAGCTGCAGCAATCAATGGGAGTGGAGCTGCTGCTGGGAGCCCAGCGGGGCTTTGGTGCCACAAGAGCCCCAGCACTGGGGGAATTCCTGAAATTTAACACAGACAGGCACCAGGATGGGGGAATTCCTGAAATTTAACACAGACAGGCCACAGGATGGGGGAATTCCTGAAATTTAACACAGACAGGCCACAGGATGGGGGAATTCCTGAAATTTAACACAGACAGGCCACAGGATTGGAGAATTCCTGAAATTTAACACAGACAGGCCACAGGATGGGGATATTTCTGAAATTTAACACAGGCCACAGGACTGGGGATTTTGCTTCACTTTATCACAGAGAGGCCACAGAAGGAGGGCACATCTTCAGTTTACCACAGGAGGAGAGCCTACGTCCTCGTGTGACCCTGGCTCAAGCTCCTGGTGCAGGACTTTGCTCACCCAAAGCAGCCCCTGCTGAGGTCAGAGGGGGCCCTGCTCAGCCCCAAAGGTTTGCTGCCCCAGAGAAAAGCAGGTGAAACATCCTAGGGGGAGTTACAGGTGCTCTGTGATCCCCAAAATCAGAGCTGAGATTCTTACAGCAACCCCAGTGCTTCAAAATACCCATTTGAAAGCTCAAACCCCCCTCCCTGTGCTGGTTGTTTATAGCAAATGGGGCTGTACCTGTATAAATCAGCACAATGCACATTTGGGCAATTTTACCCAGGATTGTGGGAAAGAAAGCATTAATTCAGCAATGGATATTAACGATGGAAAAGAAGCAGCTCCTATTTGCTGCCTCTGTCGCAGACAAAATGCAATTCCTTGCAATGATATTATTCTGGATTACACGCTGAAGCACATTAACATATCCCCCAGTGTTTTGTGATCTCATAATGAAACTTCTATTACCAGTCATGCATGAAAGAGACGCTATTGTGGGGAAAAAACCCTCGCAGAGACTCCAGGCTGAGCCAGCAGCACCAGCAGAGCTGGAGCTGCCAGGTCTCACTGGCAGCTTTTGGTGGGGGCACCACAGGACACGCACGTGGGACAGGGAAAATTCACCCCCTCCCCTCAGGAGCCTCTTGCTCAGAGGGTGCTGGGAAGGGCTTTGCCTCTGCCTCCCTCTGCTGCAGCAGCTCTGGGATGTCTCTGAATGGAGGGATTGGTGATCATCCCCCTGGACTGGGGTATTTCCACTCCTCCAGGTCCATCTGCAGCAGGGGAGCAGCTCCTGCCCTGCTGGGTGAAATGCCCCTGCAGAGAACAGGGGACTGGGACAGACAGCGGGGATTTCATTGGCTTGGGACTGAGCTTCAAGTGCCAAACCTGGGCACTGCTCTGCACCTGCCTCTGGTGGAGCTCAAGAGCTCGGGGACAAGTCATTGTGACATCAAAGACAGCTGTAACTGGCAGGGAAAGAAGCCCGGGTCAGCCAGAGCCGTTTTCCTTGAAATGTGCTGTGATGCCTCCAATTGCACCCATTTCAGCTGGGTTTAATAAGAACCTTACCGCAGGTTAAACAAATACCAAAGGATCACTGCAGACAAGAATGAACTGCATTGTTAGAACTGTTCTGGAGAAGATAATTACCTCTTACATTGTAAACCTCACACTTTTTCTTTTTTTAATAATCATTGTTTAAATACATTTACTGCCTTATTAAAAATTAACCTTTGAGGAGCATAATTTACTATAGAACACTTGCATGTTTGGAAACCCAGAAGGTGGGGAAATCTGCAAGTTAACGAGTCTGATTCTTCTCAGGTCTTGGCCACAGCCTCTCTCCTTGATCTGGGTAATTTGACTTTCTCTTTTGCAATGAGCAGCACCAGAAGCTCTGAGCAGAAGCTGTGATTCTGTTCTGCTCCTTCCCAAAACCAGGTTGGGACTTCCCAATGCCAAGGACAGCCATGGTCGGCAGGAACAGGGACAGGAGGGGTTTGGGGACAGCTCCACACCCCTGGTCAGCAGGAGCAGGGGCAGGAGGGGTTTGGGGACAGCTCCACACCCCTGGTCAGCAGGAGCAGGGGCAGGAGGGGTTTGGGGACAGCTCCACACCCCTGGTCAGCAGGAGCAGGGGCAGGAGGGGTTGGGGACAGCTCCACACTGGGTGCTCCCCACCTGGAGGCAGGAGCAGAGAAGGTTCCAGCCCATGAGGAACTGCAGCATTAAAGGACCCCTGGGCAGCCACAGGAGGGGTCACAGGGGTCTCTGAGGTGGCCGCTTTCCTCTCTGGAACATCCAATGGTAACTCTATGCTCAGTTGTGCCCCAGACCTGCAGAGGCAATGAGCTGATCCCTTCCAACTGTGCCCCCTATACCGAGTACAATGCCCTGGGACCAGCCCAGGGTATCACATCCTGGTGCTGACCCACCCTGAGACATCCATGAGCATGGGAAGAGCCAATCCTCCCCTCCGAAGGGAAGGGCTCCATCCAGGGACTTGTCTTATCTCCCTCAGTTTCCTGGAGGCTGGTGTGGCTGACAGCAATTCCCTCCCAGGGGCACTGCCTGGGCCACTGCAGCCCTCAGACCCGAAGCCCTGGAAGGTGACAAACCATCTCCAACTCCATGGGAAGGTGACAAACCATCTCCAAATCCATGGGAAGGTGACAAACCATCTCCAGCTCCATGGGAAGAAGGGACCATGGATTTCCCCTGCAGGATCCATGTTCAGCACGAGGTAAACATGCCAGCAGTGAGTGAACTCTGAACACTCCTGCTTGGAGGAGGCTGTCCCATGCCATGCAAATGCTGAGTAGTTTTTAATGAAACCCATTTTTGCCTCAAAACTGCAATTATATTATCAGCAGTTAATTATCACCTGTCAAACCGAGCTCACGCTGCTGTAGGGGTTTGGTTCTCCCAGAGTTCTGTAGAGCTGAATTCCTCAGGGCAGGATGAGGAGCCCTTTTTGTCGGGAGCTGTTGGTGATTGAACTGCTCTCGTGGCTCCTGGGATGGCAGCGAGCTTTGATTTCCTGGGAGATGACAGGCTCAGTGCTCCTGAAGAGGCTCATCTGGAGATCAGGCAGCACAATGGTGAATATATCCTAATGACTGTTTGCATTGTGCTCTCACAACGCTCAGACACATTTTCTCCTCAGGTATTTCATAAAGTGTTTGTAGTTGTGGCTCTGTGCTTTATGTGCTGAGGCATCTGGATGTCTCTGAGAGCTGTGCTTGAGGGAACAGCTTTTGCTACACCCAAGCTTTCTTCACTTCTTCCAGAGGAGGACAGAGATCCTCAGAACATTTCAACACCTTAGATCTGTTGCAAATTCAATTTCAAGCCTTTGAATGAGAACCTGAGTTTGGGTGTTCCTCCTGACACTGCTCACATTTCGTAATCAGCCTTTTAAACTGCTTTTCTCCTGGTTTGGGGGAAAAGCGAATATGGAAAACTGGCAAAAGCATAATTGCTCTTCACCAGGGCAGGGGTGACTGTGGAAGGAGGAAAGGAAAGGGAAGGGAAAGGGGAAGAGGAAGAGGAAGGGGAAGGGAAAGGGAAAGGGAAAGGGGAAGGGGAAGGGGAAGGGAAAGGGGAAGGGGAAGGGGAAGGGGAAGAGGAAGGGGAAGGGGAAGAGGAAGGGGAAGGGAAACTCTCCATTAAGGACATTCCCCACTGGCAGAGCAGACATTTCCCACACGGATGTGCTGAGTCGATGTCCCCACATCGGCTCCGACCCCAAAACCACCTTTGGTGCTTCTCACTGAGCAGGAGTTCAGCACCACGATCTCTGCAGCAGCTGATGTTGTCCTGCACCCACCCGGCAATAAAGGCAGAAGAAACCCATAAAATATCGCACAGTTACATTACAGACTCTGCAAATCACCCTCATCCTGCCGGAGTGCACCCAGCGGAGGATATTTTCTCTTTCCTTTGGCAGCCTTTCTTTCTTGCTGGCCCACAGCTCCTTTTGTCCAACTGCAGCCATTGAAATGAAGGATTTTTGCAGCTTGCATCTGCTAAGTACCTGCTCATTAACCAGCTGACACTCCCACTCTGCTCGGGCAGGAATTTCTTTATCTGCCGTGATTAAAGGGAGCAGCACTTGGGCGACGCACCCATAAATTCTTGCATTCATTTGAGTTCTGAGCACAATGGACAGATCTCGGCTGCGGCTGGCACAATAAAACTGCCACCAGGTATTGATGGAAGTGTCATCCCCCTTCAGCACGCCTCAAAGGCGCTGTATCTGTGTTAGCACAGCCACCGATAAATGCAGGAGTTAGGGAGGGGACGTTTAGGGACTGAAATTCATTGTTGGGAACTGAAATCCATTGTTAGGGACTGAAATCCTTTGTTAGGGACTGAAATCCATTCTCCTTCAGCTGCGGAGGGGAATCAAGGACCTGCCTGCCCCGATCTGTGGCACTGCCCAGGCCACAGTTCCTCCCCAGGCTGTTTGTTTTCCCCCCAGCCAGGCTGAGCGTGGTGCCACCACCGCCGGGGTGACCCCGGGTGTCCCTCTGGTGCCAGCGCTGAGTGCCCGCAGCCCCGGGCAGTGCCCGGTCCGAGCTGGGCACAGCGCGGCCACACCACCGCAGCAGTGTGGGAGATTTCCTTGGGGGCAAAAAGAGGGATGTCAGTTCCTGTGGGGCCAGCTCAGGCAGCACTGGGTGAGCCCCGTGGTCACTGCCAGGGGTGCCTCCTCTCTTTTTTCCTGCTGGGTTTCCAGGGACTGCACATGGAATTAAACCTGCACAGGGGGTTAAACCTGCACAGGGAATTAAACCTGCACAGGGAGCTAAACCTGCACAAGGAGTTAAACATGCACAGGGAGTTAAACCTGCACAGGGAATTAAACCTGCACAGGGAGTTAAACCTGCACAGGGAATTAAACCTGCACAGGGAGTTAAACCTGCACAAGGAGTTAAACCTGCACAAGGAGTTAAACCTGCACAAGGAGTTAAACCTGCACAGGGAATTAAATCTGCACATGGAATTAAACCTGCACAAGGAGTGAAATCTGCACATGGAATTAAACCTGCACAAGGAGTTAAACCTGCACATGGAATTAAACCTGCACAAGGAGTTAAACCTGCACAAGGAGTTAAACATGCACAGGGAGTTAAACCTGCACAGGGAATTAAACCTGCACAGGGAATTAAACCTGCACAAGGAGTTAAACCTGCACAAGGAGTTAAACCTGCACAGGGAATTAAACCTGCACAGGGAGTTAAACCTGCACAAGGAGTTAAACCTGCACAGGGAATTAAACCTGCACAGGGAGTTAAACCTGCACAGGGAGTTAAACCTGCACAAGGAGTTAAACCTGCACATGGAATTAAACCTGCACAGGGAGTTAAACCTGCATAGGGAGTTAAACCTGCACATGGAATTAAACCTGCACAAGGAGTTAAACCTGCACAGGGAGTTAAACCTGCACAAGGAGTTAAACCTGCACATGGAATTAAACCTGCACAAGGAGTTAAACCTGCACAGGGAGTTAAACCTGCACCCAGCCTGACAGCTCCAGAGGAGACTCCAAACCCTCCTTTTGGAGAAGCAGGGAGATCCATGGAATCATTTAAGGTCCCCAAGTCCACCCACCCACCCAGCCCCACCAGCGTGGTCACCACTGACCGCGTCCCCAAGTGCCACACCCACGTTGTTTGAGCACTCCCAGGGATGGAACTCCACCAGATCCCTGCACAGTCTGTCCCGGTGGTTTCCAACCACTCTGTGGGGAAATATTCCCTCACATCTCATCTGCACCTCCCCTGGAGCACCTTGAGGCCATTCTCTGCCATCCTGGGCTGCTGCATTTCCTTTGCTGACCCCGGGGTGAGCCAGGGGCTCCAGGCAGCCCGTGGCCAAGGCTGGGAGCTCGGAGCAGCTCCTGCTGCTATCCAAGCATTCCTCACTCATGGAGAGCTTGGAGCGGCCCCTCACACAGCCGGATGTGTTTCTGGCTGTTTCTGTTCCTGGACAACTCATTTAGGACAAACTTGCTGTGTGAGAACTTTCCCTCCAGACTAGAGCTGTCCACACTAAACAAGGAC
Organism: Vidua macroura; assembly: GCF_024509145.1. Classification (NCBI taxonomy): domain Eukaryota; kingdom Metazoa; phylum Chordata; class Aves; order Passeriformes; family Viduidae; genus Vidua; species Vidua macroura. The sequence continues at coordinate 6,948,405 of NC_071595.1, read as the reverse complement.
AAAGTGGGAAGAAAAATAGGAGAGAAACAGCAGCATGAGAATGAAAAGCGCTGAACTCCAGGCAGCTCACGCTTATTTTTCACAATCCCAGATCAACGCCAGCATCTCCAATTTTCTGCATTGTGCTGTAATTTCCCTTAATGCTGAATTAGGTCCTAATCATTTGTATAATTTAAAATATTATTTCTTTGGGTGAGCGCAAAAGGTTCTGCAGGGTATTTTGTCTTTTTTTTCTTTTTCCCTGGAATGGTTTTATGAAAATTATGCCTTTATAGGAGCATCCTTTACTTTAAAAAGGAGGGGAGGAACATTATTACTTACACAGAGGGCTAATGGGAGTGTAGCCATTCAGGCAATTTACTTTTTAACTGAGGATTACATTAAATACTTTCATTGTGGTGCCCAGTCCCAATCACTCCTCCACACCTGCTCTCCCACAGGTGTTGGCACTGAAGTTTTGTTCCAGTCACTTCTCCCAGCTAAAATAAAGCCCTCCAAGAGCAGCCATCACCACATCGAGCGCAATTCTCTGCCTGGAAACCGCTGCAATTGAAAATGCCACGGCCCCTGAGAAGCCAGCCCTGCATTCCTGCGGGTGTTCTGCCCAGCCAGTGGATCGTGATTTTAAAGGGTTAAGATTTTAGCTGAGGGTTAGAACCAATTCATATTGAAGTTAGATACACCAATGCTTAAGCTAAAGCTAATTGTTTTATCATGAGCTCATTTGCAGAAGGAGGTGGAGCAGGTGAACCATTATAGGAGCGTACTGAAGCCAGTAGGACAATGCCCAGCACCTGGACCCTGTGGCAGTCCATCACGAAGCAGCGGGCCTCGGATTGTGCCAGAGGGTCACAGAGACCTGACAAAGACTTTCCTGACCTCATCCCTGGGACCACTGACCCAGTTGGAGACCACCGACCCAACTCAGGAGAAGAGCTGCGCACGCGTGAAGGACCAATAACCTCATTTTAATACAGAGCGGGCATGGGAGGTGCTGGGGTTGTGCATAGGTGTTATTTTGGGAAATAAACAGAAGGCAAAAATCCTTGTACGGTGCAGTCACGCATTTTGGGGACGACCCCCACGGCGCTGCCCGCCGGTGTAATAAACAACTTCTAACACTTTCTAACCGTGACTAGCTGGAGAGTCTTTGTCCCTGATTTTCGGTTTTGACGATTCAATTGGCGAGCCAGGTAGGAGCTGGGGATGTCCCAGAGCTGCCTCTGAGCAGGGGCTGAACCAGAAATGGGTGAGGCTTTGCACACCCACCATCACCAGAGCAGCACAGGGAGCTCTGCAAACGCCAGCTCCGAGGATGGGGCTGCGGGAAGTTTTCCATTTATCAATCCCGGGCGTTGTTCGGTGAATTCTTTAGCACTGCCATGATTTTGTTCCCCTAGCCTGTCACTTCATTCTGCTCCAGAAGAAGTGAAAGAGGCTCCTGCAGGTTGGAGCCACCAGGAATGGAAGTATCCACTCCAGTTTTCCCTGCTTTTAATGCACATGGATTGAAGGAATGGGGAAAATCCCGCCAAGGACAGGCCTTTCCCAACCTGCTGCTTAAAGGAGATTCTCCTGCCCCAGGGATGTGCTGAGGCACGCCTTCTGCTCTGAAATCCAGGATTTCTCATCCCCAGAGCAGTGGGAAGCCCCTGCCCAGCGCTGATGGACTCTCAGAAGCAGCTCTGGAGGTGGCACCTCCTGGTCTGAGGCCGTGGCTCACCCTGGCCAAGTGTGGGAGCTGGGAAGGAGCTCATCCATGAACCTGCAGCATCCTACCCATCCTGGTATTCCAAGAGAAAAGGGATCTCCCTCACCTGCCCTGAGCTTTCCCTGGAGCTGTTCAAGGCACCTCAGACGTGCAGCCAACTGCCCAGTGCCTCCCCCCTCCTTTGGAATTAAGAGCATTTTTTTCCCCATTTTAGAAGTTTGGGAACAGCCACAGAAATCATGGGAATTGGATCCCTCACCTTTTTCTTCTTCTGGGGCATGATTTCTTCTCCACAGCTCAGCAGACAATTTTTTTTTTTTTTTCTAAAGTGTAAACAAAATGCTGAGAGAGGATAAAAATCCCCCAGGAGTGAGCCCAAGCAGGGCACCAAACATCACTGATTCCATTTGGGCTGCGGATAAACTCCAACCTCATTTCTTATCTGGAAAGTTGCACTAATCCACCTTGGAGCCAACAATTCCAGAGGGGTAAGACCCTGGAATCAAAGGCACTCTGAGGATTTACACCAGCTGAAACCCACAGCAGACATGAGGTAATTGCAGTGAGAAGGGAATCAAAGAAATGCCTTTTTTTTTTTTTTTTTTTTTTTGTGCTGACAACTTTAAAACCACGCTTTTCATGTGTGAAATGGAAGATTTGTATAATTGCTCATCCTTTGAACTCGGGTTTATTAAAACTGTGACATGCACATTAAAATGAGATTATAGAGGGAGGGAGGAGAAACACAGAGGGAGGAATTGCCACACAATGCAGGGACTGAGCAGAGGAGCAGCCGGGTTTGGTGGCAGGGCTGCGGAGCAGGAGATGCAGGGCTGGGACAAAGTTCCTCTAAGGGCACGAGGAAATCGGAGGTTTCAGTGTTGGGTTGCTGCATCAGCCCCTGCCAACACCCTCCGTGCCAGAGGAGCCAGAGCCCAGCCTGGCCCCACGTTTTTGGGGTGTTTGGTGCAGTCAGCCCCTGGCTACAGACCTGGGAACAGCCCCTGAGGCTTCCAAGGCCCAAATTCAGGAGTCACTGCACCTGGCCAGGGGCGTCGTGGTGACAAGGGGATGTCCCCACAGCCCAGCCCCTGGTGACAGGGGCACAGGGATGTCCCCACAGCCCCTGGTGACAGCACGGCACACCCAGGGATGTCCCCACAGCCCAGCCCCTGGTGACAGGGGCACAGGGATGTCCCCACAGCCCAGCCCCGGGTGACAGGGGCACAGGGATGTCCCCACAGCCCAGCCCCTGGTGACAGGGGCACAGGGATGTCCCCACAGCCCCTGGTGACAGGGGCACAGGGATGTCCCCACAGCCCAGCCCCGGGTGACAGGGGCACAGGGATGTCCCCACAGCCCCTGCTGACAGGGGCACAGGGATGTCCCCACAGCCCAGCCCCGGGTGACAGGGGCACAGGGATGTCCCCACAGCCCCTGGTGACAGCACAGCACAGCACACCCAGGGATGTCCCCACAGCCCCTGGTGACAGCACAGCACACACAGGGATGTCCCCACAGCCCAGCCCCGGGTGACAGGGGCACAGGGATGTCCCCACAGCCCCTGGTGACAGCACAGCACAGCACACCCAGGGATGTCCCCACAGCCCAGCCCCGGGTGACAGGGGCACAGGGATGTCCCCACAGCCCCTGGTGACAGCACAGCACACCCAGGGATGTCCCCACAGCCCCTGGTGACAGCACAGCACACCCAGGGATGTCCCCACAGCCCCTGGTGACAGCACAGCAGGCCCAGGGATGTCCCCACAGCCCCTGGTGACAGCACAGCACACCCAGGGATGTCCCCACAGCCCAGCCCAGCTCAGCAGCTGCTCCCAGAGCTGCCTGACTCCCACCAAGGCTGGGAAGCTGGGAGCCAGCTCCGGGTGGGAGCAGGGCTGCGAGATGAGGAGCTGGAGAAGGGTAAGGACCAGGCTCCAGGCACGGCTGAACCTGCTCCGTGTGTCTGTCTGTGTGTCTGTGTCTGTCTCTCTGCAGCCTCAGCCCCACAGGGAGCAGGTTTTCCCCCCCCCTCCCCAGGACATGGAACATTTTTGGGCCCCTCAGGGCCATGCAGAGAGTGCCGTTCTTTTAGAGGCTGGGTCTGGGTCTCTTCAAGGGCACTCAGCTGCTGAGGGCAGCTCTGGATCCCTCACAAAAAGGACACTGAGGAGCTGGAGTGAGTCCAGGGAAGGGAACAGAGCTGGGGAAGGATCTGGAGCCCCAGGAGAGGCTGAGGGAGCTGGGAAGGGGCTCAGCCTGGAGAAAAGGAGGCTCAGGGGGGACCTTGTGGCTCTGCACAGCTCCTGCCAGGAGGGGACAGCCGGGGGGGAGGGGGGTCAGGCTTGGGATCCCACTCAACACCTCAATCCTGGCCCCACAGTTTAATTCCCAGTGAGGAATTAAAAGATGCAAAGTAAATTTGGTGCAAGCAAAAGAAAACGTGCTGGGCTTATTTGGGCTTTGGGCTCTTTGCTGCAGTGACTGTCAGCGCTGAGGGCGTTTTTGCAGTGCCTGGAAGGATCAGCTGGGAATGGTGCTGGGACAGGCCAGGCCATTGCAGCAGTCACCCTCATTATTGCTGCACAGAATGAGATGGAGGCAGAAAAGGGAGAAAAAAGTGTTTAACTGACAAGCTCTTTCTTTAATTTTAAGTCGCTCTAAATCCCATCTCTCTGGATTTACATGGCTTATGAACAGCGTGTGCCACAGAGCGGAACAAAAGCATTAAACACTGGGGATAAATCCTGATTTATCCCCAGCAGGATGAATCCTGCTGCTGGGCTGGCAGGGCTGGAGCCCTGTGGCACCTCTGAGAGCCAAGATGGGGACAGGCACCAGGGGGAAATGGGGAGGAAAAGCCAAGTCCTGCTGCAAGGCAGAACAGCTGGCAGCCCTTTATTGTGGGAAATCCAGGACTCCTGCACAACTGACCAGTATGATCCAGCAGAAGCCTTTATTGTTTACATTACACACACTTTTACAGATTCTACAAACTACTCAGATCACACTTCTTGATTGGTGCCTTTGTCTTGCTGCCTTGTTCTCTGCATTTCTCACAGTATGTGATTGGTTACATCCAGGTGTTTCACAGCCCTCTCTTATCCAGTTCTTGTGCTCTTGGTATTCGTTTTCTCAGCCTCTTCTTCCTTAACTTAGCACAATTTATGTTCCAATAGCCTTGACGAATTCCTGAGGCTTTGATAACAGACTCAGAAGCAGGCTGGCTGGTGCACACTATGGCCTTACCCCTGCAAACACACTGCAACACCCTTCAGCTGAGGGGACTCTGTGTCCTCTGGGCCACCCCTCCCTCCTTTCCCATGGGAGCTGCAGGGATGTGCTGGGGCTCTGCAGAGTCGAGGCAGAGTGATGATGGTGGGGGGCAGAGAGGGAAAGGAGGAATGGTGAAGGCAGTGCTGGTGCAGAGGTGTCAAACGGTCCCAAAGACACAGCTGGGCCAGGGAAAGGAGGGAGACGCAGGGGAACTCAGCCTGGAGCAGAGAAAGCTCTGGGGTGACCCCAGGGCAGCCTCCCAGTGCCTGAAGGAGCCACGGGGGAGCTGGAGAAAGACTTTAGAAAAGGGCCTGGAGGGACAGTACTGTAAAATGCAGGCGAACCCAGTGGGAAGAAATGCTGATGTGTGACTCCAGCTCAGAAGGCTGAATGATTTCTTTATTATAACTATGCTATAATACATTAATATACTACTTAAAGGAGATACTGAAACTACAAACCTACTTTTTCTAACTACAACTAACAATTTGTGGCCTTCTCCAGCCACAGGTGGGTTGGATTGGCCATCAGGCTCAAACAATCCTCACCAGAATCCAACCAAGCAATCACCCCAGGTAAACAATTCTCCAAGCACATTCCACATGAGAAAAACAAGGAGCAGAAATAGAAATTGTTTTCTCTTTCTTTCTCTCTGTGCTCCTCTATGAAAAATCGTGTGAGAGAGAGAAATGTGCTTGCCACAGGACAGGAGCCAGGGAATGGCTCCCAGTGCCAGAGGGCAGGGCTGGATGGGAGATTGGGAATTGGGAATTGTTCCCTGGCAGGGTGGGGAGGGGCTGGGATGAATTCCCAGAGCAGCTGGGGCTGCCCCTGGATCCCTGGCAGTGCCCAAGGCCAGGCTGGAGCCACCAGGGACAGCGGGAGGTGACTCTGCCATGGCAGGGATGAGCCTTAGGGTCCCTCCCAACCCAGTCCAGTCTGGCACCCTGGGATTCTCAATTATCCATTCAGGATAACAGAAATATCTGATCGATTTCCCCCCCGCATCAGCTCTCCTGAAGAGCAATTTCCATTTTCAAATCCCTTGGGTTGAGTCTCCCGCTTTGCCCACGAGCTGCGCTGCAGCCAGCAGGGTCCTCTCCTTACCACGAGAGGTGTGGGGGCACCAGGCACCCGGCATTCCCAGGTGCTGCCTGAGGGCTGTGGAAAGTGTAGCACGACAGAAACTGTTCCTGGGTTTCCATCCTTGTCTTGCAATTCCTGCCACAGCTCAATTTCCCAGGAAGAACTTTTTGCTTCCTTCCAGCCCCAGCTGACGACAGACACAGACCCAAAGCCTCTGTTTGTGTCAGTGGCTCACAAAAGATCCTGATCTTTGGGGTTTTTTATCCCAAAATGAACACAGAAACCAACACCAGGATGTTTGCTGCACCCTGGATCTTTACCTTTCATCAAACAATACCATTAATTTCATTCATTAATATCACTGATCATATTCCACCGAGCAGAAGACTTTTCTTACTGAAATTGTCCAGGAAAATGGCATTTCACAAACCAAAAAGCACCTGGAATAAAAGGGAAATGGAGAAGGAGAAACCCCCCCAGAGCATCCCAAACTTCTCCAAAACTCTTCCTGAGAGACCTCCCAACGTGGCACCGTTTCTCCATTTATCCAGCACATGGAGGGCTCCCCTGCCTCGATGGGATTTCAGAGGGATTATCTGGAATCCAGTTCCCTGGGACACCCAGCAGCCAGCCAGGAACGGGGCAGGGCTCTGTGGGATGGCTCTCACTGCACCTGGGAAAAGTGGCAAAACCAAAGATCATCCTGCCCTGGCATCAATTTCCTCTTTGTTATCTTTCTAGACATTTCTCCTGTCAAATAAAGAATATTCCGTGCATTCTTCTCACAGGTGATTTAGGACGGTTTTGGGAGCATCATTTTCTCCGTGCTACAATTTGGTGTTTCTTTGTTATCCTTTCTTTTCTTCCGTGTCAGATAATTTCCTGTGTGTTTTGTGCATCTTTTTTGTGGCTGGGGAGATGTTGGAGGAGCGTCTCTGCTGAGGAAAGGCTGAGGGAGCTGGGGCAGTGATGGGCACAAATCCCTTCAGAGGTGCCCAGCGACAGCAGCAGGGGCACGAACTGAAACATGGCACGTTCCAGCTGAAAATGGGGAAAAATCCCTTTCTTTTGAGGTAGCAGAGCCTTGGAAGAGGCTGCCTGGAGAAGGAGTGGAGCCACCTCAGAGCCCTCGTGCTGCAGGGAGGGATGGGCTGGGACCGGGGGATTCCAGCCCCATCCAGGCTGGAATTCTGTGCCATGTGCACATTTGACACTCCATTCTCACTGGTGCTGTCATTAGTGCTGTTATTTGACAGATATTTTCTTCTTCTTTAACCCTTTTGCCCCGAACACAGACTATAAAAAGAAGCTTTGTAATTTTCCCTGTCCTTTTTTTTTTTTCCATGCAAAATTGTTCTGAGAAGCAAAATCGTTGTTATTATGATTAAATGTCCTTGCTCTTTTTGTGTTAAAAAAAAATCAAATCTTTAACAATAGCAGGGAGGGTGGAGAGAGGGCAAAATTACATTACTCTGCAAAGTGGCTTTGGTATTTTAACACACTGATTTTCCAGGAGAAAAGCTTTGGGGATCATAACAAATGAATTTTGCCATCAGAGTAAGAGATTTGTCTTCAGATGGGGAAAATAAATTTTAATTTGACAGAGGGCTTCAAGGGACTGTGACAGAACCACAGAACTCATTTTGCTGGCAGGGATGATCAGGAATTGGAGAAAAACACATTTCTGCAGGAGAACACTGCTGGGGAGCTTTGGGCATAGCCAGGAGTTGGTGAAGTGACATTTTCCTGCTGGTGAAGCTCTGGGTCATCATTCCTTGTTGGAATGCCCTGTTCAAACATGGGGAGCAGTAACAGGAGAGCCCTTTTGCACAGGGATGAAAATTAGAAGCCATCAAAACTTTTTGGCACCATCAAGAGGTGGTTTGGAGGTGGTTTGAGTTTGCCCCCACCTCCAGGGCTGGGTTTGGAGGTGGGCAGAGGAGGAGGATTCTCCCCCTTTCCCAATGTCCTGCTGGAAATGAAGGACACTTCTCCAGGCTGCTGCTGCCCTGGGGACAGGGAAATCTCCCCTCCCAGTTTCAATAAGTTCCAGAAACCTGGGATGGAAATTCCCCTTCCGGCTGGGTCCATCCCTCTCTAGAACTGATGTTTTCTTTGCTGTTTTCCCCCAGTTTCAGTTTTCCCCATCTCTCCCTTTTCCCAGCATTTTTTAGTGCCTTAAGGCTGACTGAGTTCATTCTGTGCTTCTGCTCCCAACTCGTTTGGAGAGGGAATGAGAAGAGCGTGGGTTCATTGGCTGAATCTTTTTAACAAACTTCTCCTTGCTTTGAGGAGCTGTGAGTGATAAATCACAGCCTCCATCATTGTGGGTTCTGACAGCAACATGGAAACATTTTTAAACAAAGGAATCAAAAATTACATCTTTATCTAATTAATAAATCACCCTTGGTGCAGAAACAGTCCAGGCAGGGCTTCAGCATGGCAATGCAGGCATATTTACACTACCTGGGCCAGAGAACCCCAGCCTGATCCCTGAATCCTTAAATCCCAACCTGATCCCTGAATCCTTAAATCACAGCCAGATCCCTGAATCCTTAAATCACAGCCTGATCACCAAATCCTTAAATCACAGCCAGATCCCTGAATCCTTAAATCCCAACCTGATCACCGAATTCTTAAATCACAGCCTGATCCCTGAATCCTTAAATCCCAACCTGATCCCTAAATCCTTAAATCACAGCCTGATCCCTGAATCCTTAAATCACAGCCTGATCACCAAATCCTTAAATCCCAGCCAGATCCCTGAATCCTTAAATCACAGCCGGATCCCTGAATCCTTAAATCCCAACCTGATCCCTGAATCCTTAAATCCCAACCTGATCCCTAAATCCTTAAATCACAGATGGATCCCTAAATCCTTAAACCACAGCCTCATCACCAAATCCTTAAATCACAGCCAGATCCCTGAATCCTTAAATCCCAACCCGGTCCCTGAATGTTCATCTCTAGCACCCCGGAGCAGGGATGAGAGAACAGCAAATATTTCACACTCAGCAGCATGGCTGGGACCTCCTGGGCTTTGGTGCATCTGGGCTGGGCCAGTTTGGGACTACGGAGATCCCTGACACTGCCAGCTGAAACTTCCAGGCTGAACGTTGCCTCCAGGGCTGGAAGGGACATTAAATCCCATGCCATGCCATGCCATGCCATGCCATGCCATGCCATCCCATCCCATCCCATCCCATCGCTGCTGATGCCTTGAGAGGCTGCCTAGAACAGAGGCTGGGCATGATTAAAGGAATAAAGCAGGGATTTATGAAAAGGCCTTCAGAGGACACACCTTGGGCAGTACAAGAGCTCGGCCGAGGCTGCTCCCGAGATGGACGGTGCGTCACAAGTTTTCACACTTCTATAAGTTTTGGTCCATTTCCATATTGGGGTTAATTGTCCAGTTACAGTCCCATCCTCCCAGTTTGCTCTTCTCAACTCACTGCTGTTTACACTTTTTGGGCCTGAAGCTGCAACGGTGTCCTTGGTTCTCAGGCTGGAAAAGGATTGTTCTGTGTGACTAAACTGTGAAGGGAACTTGCTAACATTTTGTATGAAGTTCAGAGTTATAGACTAACGCAGTACAGAATCTGGAAAATATGAAAGCTAACACTTCAGGCATCACAGGGACACCTCCCACTGTCCCAGTCCAGCCTGGCCTTGGGCACTGCCAGGGATCCAGGGGCAGCCCCAGCTGCTTTGGCAATTCCAGCCCAGCCCCTCCCCACCCTGCCAGGGAACAATTCCCAATTCCCGAGATCCCATCCAGCCCTGTCCTCTGGCACTGGGAGCCATTCCCTGGCTCCTGTCCCTCCAGGCCTTGTCCATGACTCCCACCAGCTCAGCCCAGCCTGGGAGCAGCAGGGGCTCGTCCCAGAGGAGGAGGAATTCACCATTATTGAGGAGTGGGAAGAGCCAGGAGGAGCTGCTGTGATCTGCTCCATGGAGAGGGGCAGCCCCAGACAGAAGAGCTGCCGTGATCCTGTTCCACCCTCGCCAGGAGCGAAGCAGGTGGAGAACAGGGCTTAGCCAGGGCTGAGGGAGAGGTGAGAGCACAGGGGGAGGCCCCAGCCCCTCTCTTGGGGAGATTATCCCAGCAGCCTGCTGACTCCTCAGCCAGGGTGAGCTCTGGATCAGTGCGTGCCCCATTATCCCACTGAATTCCCGTGCGGAAACCTGTGGAATATGAAGTGAGAGTTCAGGAGACCTGACGAGCCTCTAGAATGTATGCTGGGCAATAATTAGCTAATTAACAGTCTCCTGCTTGGCTGCAGGGGAATGTGCTATCCATTCCCCGTGGAGTGGGGAGTGCTGGACCTGTAATGGATCCCAAACTCTGCCCCTCGCTGTCAGGCACAGGCGAGTGAGGGGAGCTGGCTCAGAGCTGAGAGCTTGTCTCAGACCGAGAGGTGACCTGAGAGCTCTTCTCCAGCCAGACAGAGCCTGTGATTCTCTGAACGAGGCCTTCAGGCAGCATTAAAGGGCTTTTCTGTCCATGTCCAAGCATCCAGGGCCAGGTTGGATGGGTCTTGGAGCAGCCTGGGACAGTGGAAGGTGTCCCTGGACTGGATGGGTTTCGGGTCCCTTCCAACCCAAACCACCTCGGGACTCTGGGATTCCCTGGCAGCAGCCAAGACCCTTTGATGTGATTATCCCTGTGCATGGTGGGGCCTGTAACCACTGATCGGTGTTCCCCTGTAAATCAGAAAAGCATGGATCATCCCAGAACAGCCCCCTGTAATACCAATGACAGCGAATTGGTGCCCCCGTCCCTCCCCTCACGTTCATCACTGCTCTGGCACGGTGACACCGGTGACAAAGCCATCAGTCACTACTGCTGCTCCCCACCTCCCCCGGGCCTTCCAGCAATGCCTCGGGAATGATTAATTAAAGGGAAAAACAAAAGACAGTAACTTAATTCAGAGACACAACAGCTTTAACAATGGAGTCTTGTTATTTGTCTATTTTTTAATGTAGTTCTTGCAGAATCTCTTCATTTTCATACGAATGCAGCAGGGAAACATCCCCGTGTGTGCCACTGGGACCGGGATAATTAATGGATCTAATGCGAAAGTTTAAGGTTCATTAGGTTTGGAATTCCAGCAGGTTTTTAATCAAGCATGTTCCAGCAAATCATTAAAAGCTAAACATAATTTGTAAAATCCTGCAGGGCTGGGAGCTGGCTGAGGGCAGGCACGGTGGCACCTCTGCCGCCTGTCACATCAGGCAGGACAGTGACAGGTGACACAACCCGATGTGTCCTTGGCAGGGAGCTGGGAAGGGGCCGATTTCCCCGTAATGGTGACAATTAAGGGACAGCCAAGTCAAAGTCATTGGTGGCAGGGTGATGTCCCCTCCCTGCCACGAGCATGTCGCTCATCACAAGGTGTTAATTATGGTACAACTGGGCCTGTGGCAGCTCGGGCCACGCTGGGAGATCCCCGGAATTCCAGCAGGATGGAGAGGCTGAGCAGGGACTGCTGTCCCCAGCCACGCCCTGGGAATGAGGCACCGAGTGGCCCCAGCGACCCCTCGGACACAGCACGGTGCCATCGAGGCCAGCGTGTCCCAGGCTGAAGGGTTTGGGTCATTCCTCATTTATAAATGCCTGGCATCCCAAAGAAAGCGGCTCTGGGAGCAGCTGTGCCAGCCCCGTGTGGCACTGAGGGGGACTCTGAAGTGTTTGGTACAAGGATACAAATCCACAGCTCCTAAAGGATCCTAAAGACATGAACAGTGAGGAGTTCAGTCTCCCAAAAACCCCGTGGGCATGTGGGAAACCTTCAGCAGAGCCCTGGTGAACCAGACTCCCCTCCCAGTTCCAGTTACCCCTCCCTGTGTTCTCTGCACGGTATTCCTTAAGCTTCCTTTAAGCTTACTAGGTTTTCTTCTCAGTTTTATTGTCCTTTTTGTCTTTTCTTTAAATGAAGAGATGCTTGGCCAGTGTCGGATTAGGCCTGTCAAGAAAATTCATCCACAAACACCAGAGGTTGATGTCCAAAAAGGAGACAGAGGAGTCCTTTTTCTTTATTTGAATCAAGGTAGAGGCCATGGGGCATTCCCCTGCGGTCTCTCCAGGTTTTGGAGGATGCAGCCTCCTTTTTTATTCCAGGCCACATTTCCCTTCTCTCTTTCCCCACTGGCTGAGGTACTTGAGAGGTTCAGACGTCCCAAAACTGATACCGAAGGTTTCCCTCTAATGTGTAACTCTGCCTTTTAATTTTTAATTCTTACGGAATTTAGGGTTTGCCCCATTGTTTCTTTCATCTTTCAATATCCAATTTCATTTATCAGCAAACCAACAGTTTGTTTGTAAAGGCAAATATCTTTTTCCATTCACCAATCAGTGGAGTCCTCCCCATTGTTTCTTTTATCTCTCAGTGCTGGTTTTATCTAGCAGCAGACCCACAGCTTGTTTGGAAAGACAAATCTGCCATTCCTCTCAGGCCTTTTTCTGACCTAGAGATGGGGCAACTGAGAGGTGCCATATTCCTCTAAAGTATTTAGTCTTATTTACAAAGCTATCCTTTAAAACTTATTTCTAGTTCTATTTCTCTCTCAACAATATCTGTCCTATTCCATAACATTTCTAAATCAACATTTCTTAGCTCAAAATTTACATACAAATACGTACTATATAAACCTTTTATCAAACTTTGAAAATTCTCTACAAATCCATTTTCCACAGGCCAGCAGGAATTCCCAAGTTCCAGCAGCTCCAGCTGCGTTCCAGGTAATGCTCGAGGGCACAGCGTGGCTCAGAGCTCAGCGGGGCAAGAACCCAAGCCATGGACACTGAGAGAGTCAATCAGTGCTGGGGTCGTTAATTAACTCCCAGCTCCTCATTCCCACAGCAAGAGGCAGCTCCAGCCCTCTGGCCTGCTTTGAACAGCCAGGTGTCTGCTGAGCAGGGCAGGAGCCTCCCCTGAAATGGGAAATGCAAACCCCCTCCCTCTGAATTATTGTCATTTTGAAATTAAAGGGCTCTCAGGCAAAGATATGGGAGCAGGAATAACAGTTCCTTCCTAGGGAAATGAAAACTCCAAATGCAAGAGCACAAAGAAAGCAGTGCAGAGTCAGAGCAGGCCCTGGCAGGCTGTGGGGCAGGGTGCTGGCAGCAGTGCCATTCCATGGGGGCTCAGCCCTCCTGCAGTGCCAGCTGTGCTTCTGCTGGAGCAGGATCCTGCACAAGGCTGGAGTTTTCCTCTGGAGCTCCAGGGGTGGTTATGGAGCTCTTGTCCTTTGGGAATGCAGTGGATAAGGCTGCTGTGGTGTTGGGGAGCTCAGATTGTATCCAGGTAGGAATGCTTGGCTGCTCCCCCTGGGCGCAGCCTCTGCCCATGGGATGCTGGAATTTTCTCAGCCATGCAGGGACACTCAGTGGCCATGGACAGAAGAGATCTCCTGGAGGGAGGATTGGCTGTGGGAGAGAGAAAGAAAACTGCCCAGAGAACAGCAGAGAGCTGCCCCAGCTCTGACAGATGGGACAGAACACACACTTATCTTACAACCCAGGACACCTCAGACACTGCTCCACGTTTTTGGGATCCCAAATGCAGGAGAGGAGGCTGCCCTGCCTGTCAGAAAAGAAGTGCTGCAGGAGCTGCCCCTGGAGCCCTGGAAGTGCCCGAGGCCAGGCTGGCACACCCTGGGATAGTGGGAGGTGTCCCATGGTGAATGGGGTGAGTTTGAATTTCCCTTTCTTCCTTTGGCAAGCTGTGAGGATTTTCCTGCTGCCCTCCAGCACTGGCTTTTATCCTGCACCTTCCCACTCCCAGCCCTGCTGGGATCCCTCAGGCTGCCCTGGCTGTCAGGTGTCTACTTGCACTCCAAGACGTTTGGCAACAACATCTGATCTTTGTTTTATCAATTTGCTTTGTTCTTCCCTGTCTCCTGCAGATGTTGTCATCCATCTGCTGAGCCTGGGGCCAGAGCTCAAGTGCAATCCCAAATCTGATTGCCCCAGCCCCTTCTGGTGCTGAAATTTCTGGGACAAGTCACCAAGCATGACAGAAAACCTCTTCCTGTGCCACACTAATGCTGAACAGCAATATTTGGGTTTCTAAACCAGGAATTACAAGAGGTGGGGAATGCTGAACAGCAATATTTGGGTTTATATCAGCTGGATAACAACAGGGTGTCTTCACTGCCCACCTCGAGCATCTCATCTGCCCACAGAAGACGCAAAAAAGAGATTAAAAAGAAACATTTTGCAAGCTCTGCTTAGAAGGAAAAGCCTTTTTTTCCTCATTGCTCCCCTGCTTCTAAACCTAGTCCTCTCTAAAGCTCAGTGTGGCCCTGACACCCTCCTGGAGGTGCCTTTTAAATTGTGTTTCTTTCATGTCCCACTCTGAACCAAACATCTCTGGCCTTGTTTCTGCTGCAGGAGATGAGAATTCCCAAGGATTTATTGTGGCAGGTGACCACCCAGGTGACACTGAGTTTATTACTGCTTTGAAGACCTTCTACAGATTCATTTCATGTCCAAAAAAACATCACAAAATGGGTTGAATCCCTATTCTAGAAGGGTCTGAACAAATCCCACTCTACTTTTTGGGTTTGCAGCTCTCCATGGAAGGCCCAGCCCTGCCTCTGGCTCCTCCTGACTGCAAAGTGAGGACACTTTGGATGACTCTGTGTTTTCCAGGAGCCAGGGATTTGCTCCACCACTTGTTGGAAATGGGTCAGGGAGCAGAGACTTTTAAGGGATGTGACTTTTCCAGTCGTGCTCATTCCATCACTGTGATTATTCCCCAGCTTCTGGAGTGTTAAAACCCAACTTTACACATTTTTGGAGTTTCTGAAAATGGTCTGGAGTCCAATTCTGTAATAAAAGCACATGCTCTGCCCCAAAAGTTCATGGCCCCAGCCATTTTCACAGCTCCTTGTTTGTTTTCCCCTGGTTTAGGTCACGCTCAAGTCTCAGCTTTGTCCCGAGTGCCATCACAAATGTCATTAAAGTCCCCTCCCTGAGTCACATTCCACATCCACCCTCCTCCTCCCCACAGCAGCCTCTCAAAATGTGAATATCAGCAGTGATTTACGGGGTACTTTCACTGTTTCTGACACTGTGTTGAGCATCTGCTCTTTGATGTGCTCTTCAGCACCAGGGAAATTTAACTTTAACAGTCTCTGTAGCATTTCCAATTACTTTTGATTATGAAATAGGGGGAAATTCAGTGAAATTTGCCAATCTGCATTTGATGGGTTTCATGGCTTTTATATTTCTGTGCGATGGGAGATTTGTGGGAGGAAAAGATCTGATTCCTGATGGGGCAGGGCTCAGGCAGCAGGAATTACACCATTTGTCCTGACACAATGGTTGTTCCCCCTCTAATTGCACAGAATCAACCTCACTAATGATAAAACACTTTCTTCTCCTCTGACACCGAGCACACACAAGCCCGGAAGTTTCACTGTCATCCCAGAAACAGAGATGAAAGCGCGCAGTGCCGGGAGCAGGGAAGGGAAAGATTCATCAGTCTGAGGGTTATTCCTCTGCTGTCCTGCAGGACAAGGGGAAAAATCAGAATTAGGCAGAACGAAGCCCTAAAGGAGCCCCATTAAAAGTGGCTGACCCGAGGCAGCTCCTGGGAATGTGGGGCTGTTTGTGCCCTGGGAGTGTGGCTGGAGCTGCTGTGCTGGGGCAGTGAGGGGACAGATCCCAGCCGTGGGGACAGGGACAGTGTCCCCGAGCCAGGGCCAGCCAGGGGCACCCAGGGAGCTCATTTTGGCACAAATGGGCCTTCCCCCAGTGACTGCTTACGGTCATTGTCCATTTCTCTTTCTCCCAGAGGGAGAACGGGACCACAGAGCTCTTCCAGAGGCTCCAAAGGGGATGTGCTCTGTCAGGATGGGCTGAAATAATCCCATGGCCAGGACAGGGATTAAAATGTGCTGCTCTGGGTGTCAGGACAGGCTGAAAACACCCAGAGATCAAAATGTGCTGCTCTGGCTGTCAGGACAGGCTGAAAACACCCAGAGATCAAAATGTGCTGCTCTGGCTGTCAGGACAGGCTGAAAACACCCAGAGATCAAAATGTGCTGCTCTGGCTGTCAGGACAGGCTGAAGTCACCCCACAGTCAGGATAGAGCTCCAAATGTGCTCTTCTGACTGTAGGATGGGCTGAAAAGACCCCACGGCCAGGACAAAGATCAAAATGTGCTGCTCTGGCTGTCAGGACAGGCTGAAAACACCCAGAGATCAAAATGTGCTGCTCTGGCTGTCAGGACAGGCTGAAAACTCCCCACAGCCAGGCCAGTCCTCAAAGGGAGTTGGCCCTACACAGACAGGGATGTTCCAGCACCCCCAAATTCCTGCAGGATCTCCTTGCTTCCAGCAGCCCAGCCCAAAAAGCAGGATAATCTGGGGAAAGCAACAGGAATTCCTCGCTCCTGGCCTGTCAGGGCACCATGGTGTGCACAGAGGAAACCCCAAAGCAAAGGCCCATGGAAGAACCCCTTTGGGATGTGTGAGAAGCCACAGAGCTCCTGGCCCCAGCAGCAAATCCTTCATTGCAGAGATCACTCCCCTGAGAGGCTGGGAACTGCTCCCAGGTGTGACTGCACCTGCTGGGCACTGAGGCTTACACCCCATTTCCCAGGTCTAGGTTTGAATCTGACACTCTCTGGATTCTGAAGTGGGAAGGAAGATCCTGGCTCTCTTCACACTTCACCCCCAAACTCCATATCTCACTCCCTTTAGGGTCCTTCAGTTGCCTCCCCTACTTAAACAAACACAGACTGAGCATTATTGTCCTGCAGGGGTCGGGAGCTGCTGTGTAAAATAGGAATTGTCATGTGCAATGGCACATGTCTGATGCAATTCAAATGCTTTTCACCCTCCTGGGCATAATTACTGGGAAGAATGAAAAAAAAGGTTTCCTCGGAACCCTGGCACAATTCACACCCCGAGCCCCTCCTGGTGCAAATGAAAGCAATTTCATTACTGTTCCAGTGCCGATCAGCACGGAGCAATCAAATATCCATCAGCCAAAGCTTGGCTGATCCAGGAGATGACTCCAGAGTGACACTGCCTCCGTAATGAGCCCCTGAGTGGCACGAAGGAATTGGAGTTATTGAACGCTAGGAACTGGCAATTTGTACCCCCTCAAAGGCACCGCGGTCCCGTGGCCCTGTGTCACCGAGTGCCACTGGCTGGCACAGGAGCCGGGCTCAGCCCGGTTTGTCCCCGGTTCTGTCAGGTCCCCGGGGGCCCGCGGGCACAGGATGTGCCAGGCAGGACCTGCAGTGATTTACTGCAGCCTGGCCAGGACCCTGGCTGGGGACAGGGCCCAAGGTGTCACATTAATGCTGCCGCTGTGGAGCTGCGAGCCCAGGGCGCTGCCAGGGCTGGTCCCAGCTGGGGCAGAGATGTCCTTTCATGTGGATCACAGGCACCGGCTGATTTCTCAGGGGCTGGCAGCTCTAAGTGGTGGCTTGACAGTCAAAGGACCAATCTGACACCAAAACAGAAAATACATCTGCCCACAGGCGTTTGCTGCTTGTTATTTTCTCATCAGCTCGGCCACTTGGCTGCTCTGAGTCACTCGGGTGAGGGAGGGTAAAAGCCAAGGCTGCTGGAAAAGATCTGATCAGTGACACCAAGATTGCAGCCTGAGGGCACAAAACCTGCTCCAGGGCAGGTTGGGACCTGGTGTCACCCTCCTTTGGCCCTTTGTGCCACCTCACCCCTTGTTCTGTGCTGCTCAGAGACATCCTCTTCATCCCCGAGCCCTTCCCAGATGTCCCCGAATTCTCCGGGCGACTCCCCAGGGTGAATCCAGGGTGAATTCCCAGGGTGAATCCCCAGGGTCAATGTCCAGGGTGAATCCCCCGGGTCAATCCCCAGGGTTGGTCCCCACTGTTTTGGTGTCCTCCCCTCGGGGTCCGAGGGGCTCTGCAGGGCCAGCAGAGCGGGGTGCAGGCAGCCAAGGAGCAGTTTCTCCCCCACTGCATTGCCAAAAGAAAAGGGGGATTTTGTCTCTCGGAACAATTCCCTGTTTCTATTCCCACTCACATTTGTTTGTTCAGTTCCTCCTGTACCTGTTCTGTTGATTATTCTGATGTGATTTTTCCTGCCTTTCCTTCCAGAAGTCCTGGTGTCTCACAGAGCTGTCACCTTGTGTCCCTGGGAGCTCAGTGACACCTGAGCTCAGCCTCATCACCTCCTCCTGGCACCCCCAGTGCACATCCAGACATGAATTTGGGGTACTGCTCTGGCTTGAAAGCAAAACCAGCGAGAGACTCCAAGTCAGAAATACAATTTATTAGGAAAAGGGAAAAGAAAACAAAATCCATGCAATAACACAAAAGGACAACCACTGACAGAGTCAGAACACCCTGACACCCCTTTGGCCAGCGTGTTGGTGGCCGTCCAAATTGGAGTGGCTGCATTCCTCCTGGAGCGGCAGATGTGGTTCTGTGGGAGCAGTGATCCTCTAGAAAAGGTGTAGTCGGCTGTGTCCTCTTGGAAACCTGTGGGAAGGCTGCCTGCCTGTCCAAAATTCCCAGAATATATCCAGGTGGGAATGTTTAGCTCCTCCCCCGTGGGCGGAGCATCCCACAGTGGGCTGATGTCATTGTGAGTCATGGGTGGGTGCTTGATCGCCCGTTAAACAGAAACTGGAGGGACTTATCTCTGAGTCCTGTGGCAAGACATTGATGGCATTTATCTCCCATTAACAGGAGATAAGGAAAAGTGCCCAGAAGACAACAGATGGCAACAGAAAAACACCCTGCTTCTCAATCTCAGACAGGTACAAACGGGGCTCCTGACTGCCCGTGAGTGCGAGAATCAGAAAAACAGAAACTGAGCTGAAAAGTTTAATCTGAACAGCCTCAGAAGAAACTTAGATTGATGTAAAAATAAAATACACAAAAAAAATCATAAACCTATATTTCTATAGTTGTAAGAATGTACCTTTAGTAAGTGAGAAACTGTTGGAAAGATGGTGAAGGGTTTATAGTAATGTAATAATATAAAATAAGCTCAGAGTTTAGAAGTTATAATAAAGGCATATCTGTGCATGTGAGACAGAAGCCTATCAGGCAAAAAATATCCACAGTGCAGCAGAAATAAGTAAAAGTAGTAAGTTAGAAAAGCAAAATAAACCTTGTAACATCCATTCACTGGGTTAAAAAGTTATATATTATCTTATAATGAAGAAACCTGTAACTACTTATAGTATCACCAACCACTTACTCCTCTAAAATCCCACAAGTTCTAAGCCTAATATTTATCTGAACAATAAACAATTCTTAACCTGACAATAATCCCATCCCTCCATTAAAAGCACCACCAGTGATACCTGAGAGCAGCTGCTGCACACGTGGAGCTGGCAGCACATGGCTGGAGTGGCCCAGAGGAAGGGATGAACATTTATTATGGAAGTGCTGCCGTTGCTCTGATCCTTGTCTTGTCTCCGTGTGGTGTCACTGATAACCCGTCCTAGCAGGATGCTCCAGGTGTGCTTGGAGACAGCATTAAATGTAAGATCCTCAGGTCTCTCCAAATTCTGTCACCCCAAAGGGCTGAGGAACTTCATTGAACAACCTGTCCTTAAACCAGTGGTTTATTTTTCACTCGCTTCCCTCCTTGCTCTTAAAAATCTCTTTGGTGATTTAAAACTCAGGACTGTTTTTCTCTTCTTATCAGGTTTTTCTCTTTAACCTCTCTGCTGTTTCCCTGTGAAGCAGATCAGAGCTTATCAAAGCTTGGATCTCCTCTCTGCGAGGCTGGGCCTGTATTTACAGCCAGTGGGCCCAAACTGACAGCTGAAAACGCTGGTTTTTCTGAGTTCATAAACCAGTCCTGAGAGCTGCGGGGGGAATTCAGAATCCTGGGTGTCCCAGCACACCCACGGGACACAGAGGGACACAGGGAGAGGTGACCCAGCACAGGTTTTTTTCTGCTATCCCAGAGCACCCATTACAAACTCTGTTTGTAGAGTAGGACTGGAGCAGAAATCCCAGAAACTTTCACTGGGATTTATCTCCCTGTGTTTTCTTTTTAGAAACTTGAGGCGAAGTTTTACTTGAGCTGCAGGATTTTGACAAAATTCCCAGTGAGGGCAGGTTCACATCGTTTCCATGAGGTGTTGCCACAGCTGAGGGGTCAATCCTGGATAACTGGGAAAGGGAAAACCCCCAGGTGTGGAACACCTGAAACCCTCGGCCAAGGCAGAGTGAGGGCAGTTCTCAGCGCACAGAAAGGACCTTGGCTGCCCCGGAGCAAAGCCAGCCCTGGAAATGCTGTGCCCAGCACGAGTGAAGGACTCGAGGTGCTGTCCCATCTTTGCACATCCATGATTTCTGCAGGAATTGCTGCTGCTCCCAGCACAAACAAACCCTCACTGCCCCAGAGCCTGCAGCTCCCCCCATTCCCAGCACATCCAGGCTCCCCCAGGGCCCAGCTGGGATGTGCCAGGATGCTCCTGGCTGGGGCTGTCTCCACCTGACAGCTCCCACCTGTTGGGGAAGATGAAACAGCAAAGCCTTGTAAATATGATTGCCTGGCAGAAGATTTAGAAAATACAGGAACTATAAACGAGATTGAGATGAGAACAAGCTTTGAGATACCAAACCTTGGTTATTGAGCAACTAGAAAACAACAGTATAGCCAGACTGAAAGCAACCCCTCTGATTAAACAATGCCCTGTACCTACAGACAGGCCCAAGGGTCACAGGGAATGTTCTGTGTCTGGTTCATCCCACACCTGTAACCCTCCCTGAAGCATCAGGTGTCTGTGATCCCACTGGCCCAAGTCCTGTTCCAGCCCACCTTGAAGCCCTGATAAGGTGTGCCCGGGGGACCTGAGGCTCTCCTGGCATCCTGTCCCACCCCTGCCACCTCTCTCTCCCCCCCATCTCTCTCTCCCTGGGCCTGCCACGAGCTGTGGCTGGCAGCTCCAAGCAGGGCCCTTCAGCCTTCACAATAACCTGGATATTCCCAGACCTGACTTCAGAGCTCTGACTTCAGATCCCGGCCGCGCAGGAGTCCAGCGCTGCCCACACCCACCTGAGCTGGCCCGTTTGCTGTTGTTCCAGCTCCACTTGGCAGCTTTGCTCCTCTTCCAAGTGTTCCTCAGCTCTGGAGCTCCCAAATCCGGAGCAGATTGAAATGAGGAAGATTTACATCATTCCAGGCCTACAATCAATTTTCAGCGGTGATTTGTGGCTCCCCCGTAGCTGCACCTGTCTGACGGAGATCTGGGGTTAACGACATCTCTTTCCAGGCTCACATCCTTCTCCTGGTGCAGAGGGCTCTGCCAGCCTCTGGTTCACAGCACAAATCATTATTTTCAGCTGCTTTGTCATTTTTTAGCTTGATGTCTAAAGAGCTCTGATAGCCCCTGCAAAGTTGCCATTACAGCAGGCTGCCCATGAATCCATTCACCAGCTCTGTGCATCCAGGGAATTTTGCTGACATCTTTGGATGATTGGCACTGCAGAGCTGCCTTTGGAAATGAGACAAGTGGAGCTGATTTTCAGGCTCGGCTGGAAAATCTACATCCCGAGTAGGACTTTTTTTTTTTTTTTTGGTTGTTTTAGTGTTTTAACATCTCACAATTAACATGAAAAATTTCTTTTGTAGAGCTTTTGTCTGGGAGACAGATCAAACCGGAGCAGACACCTCCTGAGCACTGCAGGAGCAGCCTCAGTGGAGGATTCGAGGATGAAGAGTAAGAAAAGGTCAGATTTATGCTGGGCTGCAATCAGTGCGAGTGTTCCCTTGAAGACTGGATTTTTAAAGGTCCTTTGGCATCTAATGATGTCGAATTATTTCACAGAGTCCTGTGCTGTGTTTGAAGGCACGTCCAGCCTGTTACAAACCGAATGGCTCAGAAATGTGAGCAGCTCCAGCAGCTCAGGGAGGCTGCCCCGGGCAGCTGCTGATGCCCAGGAATCCTGAGCAAGGACAGGTCCAGCTCCCCGAGCAGAGTGGTGCTGATGGATTTCCCCTTTTCCACCTGCAACGTGGGAGCTTGGCTTCCAAGCTGTAATGTGTGAGCACAGCCAGGCTCCCAGGGACAGACCACAGGGCTGAATGATCCCACCTGGATTTGCCTCCCAAACTGGCAGCTCCTCCCATCAGTCCTGGTGCTTTCTGTCCCACTTTTACCCCTTCCAACCTCTCCTTTTCCATCTCTGGGCTTTGCCCTGTGGCTGGTACAGGAGGAACTGCCTGGATCGTCACATAATTGATAATTTTCAGAGATGGGGAGCTGGGATTTGATTGAATTTGGGGCACACCAGCCTGAAAATGGGTATAAAATCCCACTCTGGTTTGGGTGGGAGGGAGCTTAAAGCTCATCCATTCCACCCTTGCCATGGGCAGGGACACCTTCCACTGTCCCAGGGTTCTCCAAGCCCCATCCAGCCTGGCCTGGGACGCTTCCAGGAATGGGCAAACTGGGCAAACTGGTGTGCCAAGGCTGGCAGGAACACCTGCAGGGCACACCCTGCCCAAAGACAGGGCACGCTCACTTTTGGAAGGTGAGTACGAAGCACTAAAATCCAGTCAAATAAAAAGATCCATGCAGAAATCCCTCCTGCTGCCCGACCTGCCCCTCCCCTGGCCCCGCTCGAGGCCGGTTCCCCTCGTCCTGTTGCTGATTTCCTGGGAATAGAGGCCGAGCCCCACTTTGCTAAGACCCCTGGGGTGGTTGGGTTCCTGTTCTGTGAGATCCACGTCCAGCCCGTGCCACTGGCCCTGAGCCCAGCTTCGTGGCAGCAGTGACACAAACGAGCTGGGCTCCCATTCTCTCCTTCCAGGGTGATCCATGGCAGGACCAAAGCTGGCAGGCTTCCTCTGTGTCCTGCCAGGCTCAGCTCCTCTGCACGAGCAGGGTTTGTGCCGTGATTAGAGATGAAAGGTGATTGTTTCACCTCCTCCCACCTCAGCTCCCTCTCTGCTCACAGAATCCACCTCTCTGCATCATTTCCCATGACCAAGGAGGAATCCCCATCTCTCCTCAAGAACCAGAACCTTTGAAGAGCAAAAAGAGGTGAAGTTCCCCCCAAACCCCCGTTATCCCTTGGTTTGGGTGTCACTGTCACCCCAGCCTGGACTGGGGCCAATTCCTCTGATTTTGCTCCAGGGCTGGGTGGAGTGGTGGGGGGAAGAGAAAACCAAATGTGACAAACTGTGTCCTTAATTAATTTACATCCAATTAGCATTAATTAAGTGCTGCCTACAGTATCACCCCATGTAATTATGTATCACAATAAATAATCCCAGGCTGCTGGGGGAAGGCAGAGCAGGGAAAATACTCCAGTTCTAGTGGGATGGTCCTCAGAACATCCTAAGAACAGCTCCCAGCGTGGATCCAACCCCTCCCTGTGCCTCCTTTCCCCAGAAAGGAATGTTTGCACCCAATCCCTCCCCTTGCTGAGATCATCAGGTTGGGATTGCAGCACTGGGGAGGGTCAGGGAACGCTCAGGTGGCCACCAGCCCCTGTGAGGACTCCCCAGTTTGGGATTCCTGATTTCCTCTGCTCTTTTGGGACAGGTGGAGCTTTTTCCCACTGCAGGTCAAGGCAAGCTGAGGTGGAGAAGTGCAGCCAGAAGAGTTAATCCTTTAAAATATATTCTTTAATGTGGCAGCAAAGGTGTAACTGCAATTTCCCATGCTTGGGGACACACGATGCACAGGAGGTCCAAGGTGAGGTCAGGGGGGTTCCAGTCCTGGGGGGGTGTTAAGGACAGTACAAACAGGACAAAAAACCCACAAATAACAGGGGAAAAGGCTCCTTTTAGGAGCAGGAAAGCAAACACAATCTGAGGCTGGCTCCCCACCAAGCTCCAGCCCTTGCTCTGGTTGCTCCTCCCTGTTCCACTGAGCAAATTCAGTGTGACACTCACAGAGAGGCCGCTCGTGGAAAATGGGCAGATTTTTGTCAGGTTGTAGAAATGGATTAGCCCAAGTGACACCGTGTGGGAGGCAGAACCATCTGAGGAGGAACAAAATCACCTCTCCCTTACAAGGTCTGGATTTCACCTTCCATTCCAATGCCAATTGGAAGTGGCACTGCGGGTAATGGACTTGGTGAGATGTTAAATGGAAAAGCACAGGCAAGATAAATAATCTGTGAGTGCTGGTGGTGTCAGTGCAGCAGGAAAAGCCAAGGGCTGGGGGAGGCTGCACGACTGCTCTGCGTGCAGAGGTTAAAAAGTGCTTTTTAATAACCCCAAAATGCGAGCTGGAGCTGTACTTCAAGTGCCAGCTGAAGCTGTTTTGGTGTTAGAAAGGTAAAGCTGGGCAGGTTTGGCCACAGAATTCCTCTGAAGGGCTGGGACCTGATCCCAGGTGGAATGGAGTGGGACACAGGAGGAACCAGGGGGAGCTTTATTCCCACAGAGCCCATTCCTCGTGCCCTTCTGTGGCAGCACATTTGTCTCTCTCTCAGGATTTCTTCATAGAGGAGCACAGAGAGAAGAAAGAGAAAACAATTTCTATTTCTGCTCCTTGTTTTTCCCATGTGGAATGTGTTTGGGGAATTGTTTACCTGGGGTGATTGCTGGGTTGGATTCTGGTGAGGATTGTTTGGGGCTGGTGGCCAATCCAATCCAATCCAATCCAACCCAACCCAACCGAACCCAACCCAATCCAATCCAATCCAATCCAATCCAATCCAATCCAATCCAACCCAATCCAATCCAATCCAACCCACCTGTGGCTGGACTCTCAGAGAGGGTCACGAGTTGTGAGTAGTTAGATATAACAGAGAAAGTAGGTTTGTGGTTTTAGTATCTCCTTTAAATAGTATATGAATGTATTATAGAATGGTTATAATAGAGAAATCATTCAGCCTTCTGAGCTGGAGTCACACATCAGCATTTCTTCCCCTTGGGTTCGCCTGCATTTTACAAAACCCTTTCAGGCCACGATGGATTCCTGCTTATCTGGAGAAAGTGAGACCGAATCCCATGGGCCCCTGAGCCCCTGTGGCCTGCCTGGCATGGCGATCTGGGGTGGCCCTTGCCAGGAGCAGACAGCTCCCACCACGTGTGATGATGATATCCGGGATTTTCCCGCTGTCTCCAAGCCACATCTCCGGGGCCAGGGAGCTTGGACAATGCACAGGGTGGGATTCCTGGGGCTGTGCAAAGCCGGGAGTTGGGCTCAGTGATCCTCGTGGATCCCTTCCAGCTCAGGAGATTCCACAGTTCTGGGAGTTTTCCACTCCCAGCCCCAGGAATTCCCAGTTATCCCAGCTCACCAAGAGGTGAAGGAGACAGCCTCAGCCTGGCCATGCCCTGTGACCCTCTGCCTTCGGGGACAGGGCAGGGACTGGCTCTGCTCTGTCCCCCCAAATTCCACCAGCAGCTCCAGGCATTTGCTCAGCAGAGCTTCTCTCCACAGGAAAAATGTCATTATTCAGAATAATTCTTACTCTGAATGCTCAGCCTGTCCTTTCTGTGAACGCCCCTCGGAAGGGGGAAAATGCTCTTTAGAATGTTTTTCTATCCCAGTGTCCTGAAGAGGAAAGTGTTCACATCCCAGGGTCTGCTGCAATGAGGGCTCTGCCTCGCCCAGCTCTCCTGGCCAGCCCCTCTCCCTGCCAGCATTTTATGCTTCCTTCCCTAATTTGTGTTCAGTCAGAAATGTGGGAAACGTGGCCTTGAGTGTCCCATTTTCTGCCTGTGTGAAGCACAGCTCTCAAATATCTTTAATTTCCTTTTTAAAGGAAAGCCAGATGAGAGGAGGGGAGCCCCAGAGCAGGGACAGCAGCTGGGTTACCCACGAGTGGTGCCTGAGGTTTCCATCGAGCTCAGCCGCCTCCCCAGCCCCGCTCAGCTCCATTTCCCCCTCCCCTTGCCTGGGTTATGCCCTGCCTGCTCCCTCTCTCAGCATCCCTGCCTGCTCCGAGTGCTCGGAGCTCCCTTCTCCGCGGGATTTGCCTCTCCAGGCAGGAATTCCAGGGCAGGAGCAGTTTCCCGGCAGCGCAGGCAAAGCTGACTGCTGCCACCCCAAGGCTGCAGACACTCCCGCTCCCAGGGATTCTGACATCCCGGCAAGTGAAGGGATGCAAAAGCACCTCCTCACCCTCATCTCCCCAGCAGGACAAGGCCACAGAACATTTCCTTCCGAAATCCAGGGGCAGCTCCTGCCGAGGCCTGTCCCAGCTCCTGGAATGCTGGTCCTGTCAGAGGAGCTTTAGGGGATGATTCCTTCTCCACTAGTCTTGTGACTTCCCTGCTCCACAGAGGAGCTCAGTGCCAGGCCTGAGGTGGGAATTCGGTGCCCCAAATGCTCTGGGAAATGTGGCCCTGAGTGTCCCATTTCCTGCCTGTATGAACCACAGTTCTCAAATATCTTCAATTTCCCGTTTAAAATTTTTGTTTCTACAGCAACACCACTCCTTTTCCTCATTTCATTCCTTCCCACGGCTTTAGATCATGGGGGATTATCACCAGGGTGCCACAATTGGGAATACTCCTGCCCCTCCAGGCTCCAGGGGAAGTTTTCCTGTGGCAACAAGGGGCTGGTAACCCCATCCAGGCTGCAGAGAAGGGCCAGATCCCCCCAGGAATAAATCACTGGAGCTCTGGGAGCTCAGCAGAGCTCCACCACCACCACCAAGGGATCAGCCCAGCGCTGCAGGAGCTGCAGGCCAACCCAGATGTGGGATTTGCTCTTTCCCAGCTCCTGAGCTCTGCAGTGCCCGTGGTCCCTGGAGCCAAGGGGAGGCTTTAAATCCATAAGCCTCTGTATAAAGCCTCTGCCGGAGAGACATTTGTCCTCTAACAGCATCATCAGCTGCTCAGGAGACAGAGCCAAAGCTTTCTCACCTCGTGGTGACTCTGTTAGCACTGGTGGGAGTTGTTCATCTTGCCTGGCTCTCTGGCAGGTGTGAAATGAGAACGTGTGCAGGGTCCTTTTCCCGAGGTGAATTACCCCCATCCTTCAACAAAAATAACCAGAAAGGACCTTCTGAACCAGTCCCTGCAATCACAGGAGCTAAAAATTCCCCTCCAGCTCAGCCTCACATCATTGCTGCCCTGAATTAAGATGAAATCCCC
Organism: Vidua macroura; assembly: GCF_024509145.1. NCBI lineage: Eukaryota > Metazoa > Chordata > Aves > Passeriformes > Viduidae > Vidua > Vidua macroura. Next base: position 6,921,295 of record NC_071595.1, on the reverse strand, counting down.
TCGTGTCCCAAGGCCAGGAGCTGCTCAGACCCCGGCCAGGAGGGCAGGGAGGCCTGGCTGCACTTCCCTGCCTTGGTGGCACCTGTGGCAGCCCAGGGATGTGGCCTCACAGAGCCCTGGGCCGGGGCTCTGTGCAGGGCGAGTTTTCCTGCTCCCTTCCCTGGAGTCGTTCCCTGTTGCAGCCCCGGGGATGCTCCGTGCCAAGGCCGCCCTCGGTCCCTGCTGGCAGGCACTGCTTCCAGCAGGGCAGGAATTGCCTGGGAGGGTGGGACTCGTGGTCCCGGCTGCTCCCGAGGATCTCCTGGCTGCAGGGGAAGGGCAGGAATGCACAAACAAGGCTGACATTTTCCCTTGGCACATCCCTGGGGCCCGTGTCGTTCCCCGGGCTGGAGAGGCAGTGTTTGCTCTGCCTGTCACAGCCCCAGCCCAGCAGTAGCCCCGGCGTGGGTGGCGGTGAAGGAAAGGAGTTTATTTCCCTTCTCAACCCAGAAATTCCTCCATATCCTAGGAAAGAGAGGCATCCCTGCTTGGAATGCACCAGGAATCCTTCCTGCCAGGCCTGGGGTCCAACACCAGCAGCACAAAATCCCCTAAAGGGGAACTTGCCCCAAAATTCCCACAGCCAGCTGCTGCTGCTGATCTAAAGGAACAATTCCTGCCCTTCCAGCACAGACTGCAAACCTGTTTGCCCAAATTCCACACCACTTCCTGATGCATCTCTCTTCCCTTTTCACAAAGGAAACTGTTTCTTTTCCTCTGACAACCTGTCCCACAAAAAGAGCTGTAGCCATTGTCCAAAGAGCTCCTGACTGCTGCTTGGAGCTCCCCGGGTGACGCTGGGCAGATCCTGCTGTCCCTGCAGCCCCAGTTTGGCAGAACACAAAATCCTCGCTCCGGCCCTGGGGAGTTTTAGTGCTGGGCTCAAGCACAGCCCCTCTGCTGCAGTCCCCCCTCACAGCACGGGGACAGCGGTGCCACCTCCCTGCCCCAGGAATCCTCGGCACTTCCAGATCAGCCCTTCCCTGAGGATAAAACATTCCTGCCAGCCTGGCTCTGGCTGGGATCACTTCAAAGGGAAAGGTGGAACTGCAGAAATATTCCTGCCTGTCCTGGCAGCCTGATCACAGCCCCAGTCAGAGATCAGAGGAGGTGCCTTCAAAGCCCTGGGAGCAGCAAAAGCCCCAAAACACTGTGCCCAGGGCTGGTCCCATTAGTGCCAATCAGGAGTCCATTAGCCGAAATCCCAGCTGTCCTCAGGGAGGGGAGAACACGGAGCCAGCAGTCCTGGAAATCAATGGGAACCACCAAGCTGCTGCACGCAGACCTGGATTTGGGATTTGGGCTTGGAGCTGCCTTGGGGATTTGGGTTTGGGCGTGTCACAGCTGTGCCAGGAGCAAACCCAGCTCTGGGGAGGGGGGGCACGCTGGCCAGGCTGGGCAGATCCCTGCAGGAGCACATTCCTCTTTTCACAGGATTTGGGGGAAGAGGGGAATGGATCCCAGGGAACAGGGACAAGAGGAGAGGAAATGGCCTCAGGCTGGGCCAGGGCAGGCTCAGGGTGGAATCAGCAGGAATTTCCCCATGGAAAGGGTGCTCAGGCCTTGGAACTGCCCAGGGGGGTTTGGAGTGCCCATCCCTGGAGGTGCCCAAGGAATTCCTGGACATGGCACTCAGAGCTCCGGGCTGGATCGGTCCCAGCTTGGACTCAATGATCCTGGAGCTCCTTCCCAGCTTAAATAATTCCATAATAATAAATGATTCAACAAATGATTCTGTGCCTTCCATCTCTCCCAGTTACCCAAACACCCCTGGGTGTCTCTTTGGATTTTTATCTTGTTTTCCAAACTGCCTGAACAAGCCATGGATCTGTTCCTCCAGCCCGCACAGAGTTAACCTGAGCCTCCCCACGCATCCCGTCCTGCAGCATATGGAGAGACAATTCCAGGCCATCTGGATCATCAGCAGCCATCAGGAGCTGCGCCTGTTACACCTGTTAGGAAGCAGGATAATTAAAGGGGGGGTGAGATTGCACTCCCAGCTTTGCTGCATTTTATCAATCCCTGCTTGTCCCTTTTGGCTGCAGGACCAAAGCCCTGCTTTGCAATTTGCGAAACAAAACCCATTTGCATCAGGCAGAAATAAAGACGGGTGAACCTTCGTAGCCTGAGCAGATGTTTTTCATTAGAAAATAATTTGTCAAAAGGTAGAGAGACTCCTACTCATAATTTCCAGAGCAGCTTCTCTCACTTTGGAGGGTAACGAGACTCAATTTAATTGCAAATGGGCTGCACGGCCATGAGAATGAGGGGAGGGAAAGCAGGGAGAACATGTGCTGGGCTTTTAATCAAAATCTGTCCCCAGATAAAGAACCCGGGCTCTGCTCTCCCCGAGACAAGGGCTGGTTTCTGATTCAACATCAGAGCTGCTGGGTATCCCCCTTCGGAGAAGGAGTGCAGAGACAGGACAGGAGAACTGCACTGCACCCATGAGTCCATGACAGAAACGTGGCTGTTAATGACTGAGAATCCCAGAATCCTGAATATCCTGAGTGAGAGGGGAGGATCAGGAATCCATCCCCTGCCCAGACACCCCAACAACCCCACCCTGTGCCTGGGGGTGCTGTCCAAGCCAGGTGTCTCAGGTTGGAAATGGGGCTGTGTGTTCTGTCCCAGCTGTCAGAGCTGGGGCAGCTCTCTGCTGTTCACAGGGCAGTTTTCTTTCTCTCTCCCACAGCCAATCCTCCCTCCAGGAGATCTCTCCTGTCCATGGCCACTGAGTGTCCCTGCATGGCTGAGAAAATTCCAGCATCCCATGGGCAGAGGCTGCGCCCAGGGGGAGCAGCCAAGCATTCCTACCTGGATACAATCTGAGCTCTCCAACACCACAGCAGCCTTATCCACTGCATTCCCAAAGGACAAGAGCTCCATAACCACCCCTGGAGCTCCAGAGGAAAACTCCAGCCTTGTGCAGGACCCTGCTCCAGCAGAAGCACAGCTGGCACTGCAGGAGGGCTGAGCCCCCATGGAATGGGACTGCTGCCAGCACCCTGCCCCACAGCCTGCCAGGGCCTGCTCTGACTCTGCACTGCTTTCTTTGTGCTCTTGCATTTGTAGTTTTCATTTCCCTAGCAAAGAACTGTTATTCCTGCTCCCATATCTTTGCCTGAGAGCCCCTCAATTTCAGAATTACAATAATTCAGAGGGAGGGGGTTTGCATTTCCCATTTCAGGGGAGGCTCCTGCCCTGCTCAGCAGACACCTGGCTGTTCAAACCAGGACACCAGGCCAGGCTTTTCCCTCCTTCTGCAGCTCCTTGGCTGCAGAATTCAAATTCCTTAGCATTGAAATTCCACCAAAAGGAGCCCAAATTGTGGAGCATGAGGAATGGAACCCAAGGGATGCGGTGGTGATGGGAAGGACTAAGGAGCTGCTGGAGAGCTCAGTGCTCCCAGAGCCCCTGGGGGTTTCTTATTTCCTGCAGCCAAAATTCTGTGAGCTGTCCTTAACAGGAGCATTAAAATAAAGAGCATTAAAATCCCCACCAGTTCCTGCCTTGAGCTCTCAAAACATCACTGTGCAGATTTTAAGGGATGATTCTTCCTTCCCTATTCCTAAAATCAGGAGATGTCCTGTGGGGAATTCCTGGAGGGAATTCCAAGCCTCCCACAGATTTCCAGGAGACAGGATTCCTCTCCAGAGCGTTTCCAGGACATTTTCACACTGCAAACCAAGCGCAGCCCCCATTCCAATAGGGACAGTGATTTCAGTCCCATCCTAAGCGAATCCTTCTGCTGTTCCCATGGAAAATGAGCGTAGTGTCATTTAAAAACCAGGCAGGTGTACCTGGGAGATCCTTGCTGACCAAGGAAATGTTGAATTTGTGAAGGCAAAGACACTGCTTGGACTTCCAGGGAAAAAATCCAATTTTCCATGAGGCTTTACATGGAAATGAGTTGCCCTGGCTGCTTATTCAAGTTTTGCGTGATTTTTCCTTTAATTTTCAAAGGCTTTTCTTCTAATTTCAGGATTTCTTCTGCTTTCTTATATTATTTTCGACACATGGAGATGCAGTTCAGGATATTCTGGATATTTATTTAAGGTGTGAGCTCTATTTCCAGAGCATCTGATTTGCAAATAAAAATGTCTGTTAAAGAAGAGAGACCTGAATTTCCTAAAGAAACAGATAATTATGGCAAACGGGGGAAAATGCAGGTCTGTGCATTTGCTGAGTCTCCCCAGGTCTGTAATGATGCAAAGCAAAGTTTGGCTGCCTAATCATCCCAGGGAGACTTTGCAGGTCTGTAAAAATGGGGCAGAAATCCCAAGGGGAAATTATTCCTTATTGACATTCCTGAGCCTGGTTTGATGAGAGAACAGAACTGCTTAAAGAGGAGAAATGACAAGGGAAAAAAAAAAAGAAAATATACCCAAACATTTCCCAGCACTGCTGAAGTTTCACTTAAATCTCTGCCCTGATGGAAATTCCAAAGTTCCTGAAAATCGGAGCTATTTAAATCACCTCATTAGATATTTAACTCTTCTGCCACGGGTGAGAAAATCAGCCAAAGCCTCTCTTGAACATCTTGGGGCCTTCTTGGGAACGAACACGAAGCACCAAGAGCTCATCAGGAGTGTCATCCCAGCTCTGGGAATTTGAAGAATTCCTTCCTGCAGCCTGAGCAGGCAGCTCTTCCCTCTCCAGGAAGAGGAATTAATAATTAGGCTCCCGAGCCTAATTAGGGAGACAAACAGGGAGTTTTGGGAGGAGAGGGGGATCCTGGCAGGGCTGGGCCCCCAGGTGCCACAGCTGGGCCACTTCAGCCCCCTCAGTGCACCTGCCCGGCCCCACTGGCACCTCCATAACCCAAAAACCATAAACATACTTTCCATAACCATAAACCCATAAACCCATCCAGGAGCGCTGCAGGTCCCAGACAAGATTTACTGAAATCATTCCCCACCTGTTTTCCCTGGTTCTAAATTTGCCTCTTCTGCTTCCCCTTTGCTTCCCTCTCCTGTGATGCTTTCCTGCCCCCATCGTGCACAACCTCCTCCCTCTGTCTCACCAGCTGCTCTTTAGCATCTTTTTTGGGGGGTTACGGAACATTACTGATGAATTAATAGCAATTAATTTGCAAGACAAATGGTTTTAAGGAGCTCAAGGCTCCGAGCTCTTCTCTCCTCTGGGGCATGCAGAGTGCTGCATGTGCGTCGGGCACTGCAGGATTTGAGGCAATTTGGGGTTTTTTTTTAAAGGAATCTGCAGCCAAGCACCCAGATCCCACTGGAATCCCATGGATTTGGGTTCCTGAGGCAATGTCAGAGCCTGGGAGTGAGGGAGCTGAGCAGCAGTGGCACACCAAGAGCAGTGTCCCCAGCCAGGGGTGATTCCTGCACATCCCCATCCCTGCCACACTCCTGCAATCCTCCCCCAGCCCCCCCTGGCCTGCCCACCCTGGCACTGAATCTCGCTCTCGCTGCCAGTGACATTTCTTATTGATTTTTAAAAAGCTTCTGCTTCCCCGCGCTCTGGCACTTTCATAGTCCAGCCCTGCAACTTCTTCATCCAGTGCTTGCTTTTTATTTTATTATTTTTATATTTTTTTTTTGGCCAGGCTCCTCATGAGGCACATCCTTCTAATTTATAAGTTTGTCCTGCGGAAAAATAAAACCAGAATAAAACTGGAAGCATTTGTGGCTGGAGCTGTGGGTGTTTCTGCCTCACAGCTGGCAGCACCCCCTTGCAGTTGCTGTTCAATGCGTGGGGTCTCTTCAGAGATGTGCAATAAAATTTCAGTTTTAATCAGGTTGGAGCTGCAAAAGTATCTGAGGAGAGCCCTGGCCAGAGAGCCCAGAGAAGTGTTTTTGTTGTGGTCACACCTTAATCAGACTGGGTGGGAATGGCACTGTTTAACTGGGCGATGGAGCTTTGCTTTGCTTTATTTCTGTGTTTATGTGAGAAGGAAAGGCTCCTTGTGTCCCTTGGAGGGACACGGGGAGAGGCAGGCCAGGGATTCGGGGCTGGGCTGGGCTTGGGTCACTTCTGGCAGAGCTGGACCTGATCTGCACCTTCCCACAGGGAGTGGGGACCTCAGCTGGCACCAGGGGATGGGAAACCCCCAGCCCTGGCCCTGTGGCTTCCAAACATCCCCCAGCCCTGCCCCTGTGGGTTCCAAACATCCCCCAGCCCTACCCCTGTGGCTTCCAAACATCCCCCAGCCCTGGCCCTGTGGGTTCCAAACATCCCCCAGCCCTGCCCCTGTGGCTTCCAAACATCCCCCAGCCCTGGCCCTGTGGGTTCCAAACATCCCCCAGCCCTGGCCCTGTGGGTGAGGAGGGCACAGGCTGGGAATTAAACCCCACATCCATGCTCAGATCAGCTCCAAGACTGGTCCTTAAGCACAATTCCTGAATATTCCATTTATCTGTTCTCCCTCCTTGGGTTTTCCCCACGGCCACAGCCAAATCCCAAATGAAGCTGGAGTTCAGTGCCTGAGGCCCAGCATGGAATGGACAAACTCCTGGCACTGCTGAGGCTCTGGAGAAAGTGTCCCTTGTCCCCATGGCAAGGTTGGAACTGGAGGGGCTCTAAAATCCCAGCCCAAACTGGGATCCTGTGATTTTGTGAGGCTCTGAAATAACAAGCTGAAATAACAATTGATCAGACAATCCAGGCTCAGAGCTCTGTTTGGACAGACTGGCTCTGGACTCCAGAAATCCCTCCAGTGCATCTTTCCCTAAAATTCCTGCTGGACACTCCTGATTTTTATTGAACACCGTGCTAACAAACAGGACAGATTCCTCTACCCGAGGAGAGAGCGGATTCCACAGGTCCCATGGCATTTTGGGGACACCTCCTTCAACTCCTGACTCTTCCCCTCCAACTCCAAACCTTCCTAAGCTGCTTTTCCCTCAGCAGCGAGGAGAAAGGGATTAGGATCATCTGGAGCACGGGATGAATGCTGCCAAGGTTTTATGGCGCGGCAGTGGCGGCAAAGCTGGATTAAAAAATCCTGGCAATTTGGATTTCAGCTCCTTTTAGATGGAGAGAACGAAATAAAAAGCAGCATCCCAACAAAAGGGAGTTTCTGATGCTGTCCTGTGGCTGCATGCTGGGAATTGGCTCCTGCAAGAGCTGCCCTAAGAGAGTTGTGCTGTTACAATGAGCATTCATTAACGAGGGCAAAGCTGACAGGGATACCCAGTGACAGATCCCTGCTTCCAGAGGCATCCATGTGCAGATCCACAGGGAAAGGGCCAGGCACGAGGGCAGCCAGCTGTGCCTGGGGGTGTCTCAGGTCTAGCTGACCCTCCATCACAGTCTTTGAACGATGATCAGACACCGGCCATCGGCCAGCTGGCCCCTCTACGAGTGGGGAATGAACGTTTTATCTGTCTTTGTTTCCAGAAACAGATTGTTGGTGAGTTAGACTGCCTGTGTTACGAGCAGACCAGCAATGTCTTGTTACTCTGCTAGGGTTGGTGACTGATTCCTTAGAATTAATAGTTGGGTTTATTAAGGGAATGTAAGGGTAGAGAATTTATAGCATAAGTTTGAGACCTCCTCAACCGTTCTGAGCCAATATCTGATTGAGGTTTTGATGGACAGCTGATAAACCTCTGAGCTGTGTTCTCCTTCCTGCAAGGGAAGGGCAGGAGGGCAACAAACGCTGCCTTCCTCCTTTCAACAAAAAGGGGAATTGTGGAAATTCTCAGTTCAGTCAGAGAGAGAAGAGAGAGATTTCTCCCAGGCCTAGCCTGAGAAAGTTAGGTAAAAGAATTAAAACAATTTTTATCTCTCTTTCTGTTCATGTTGTTTATAGATATGTTCTACCACAGTGTGCTATTCATAGTGCACCAGTGGTGTGAAAGGTTTTTTACTTTGAGACCAATCATATTTCACCTTAGTGAGTCACATTATAAAAGAGATGTGCTACTTTCATTAAATGTCCTTTTTCACCTTCTGTGACTTGGAGTCTTTTCATCCATCCCTGACTCAACAGTGACAGGGTTTGTGTTCTGTCCCAGCTGTCAGAGCTGGGGCAGCTCTCTGCTGTTCTCTGGGCAGTTTTCTTTCTCTCTCCCACAGCCAATCCTCCCTCCAGGAGATCTCTTCTGTCCATGGCCACTGAGTGTCCCTGCATGGCTGAGAAAATTCCAGCATCCCATGGGCAGAGGCTGCGCCCAGGGGGAGCAGCCAAGCATTCCTACCTGGATACAATCTGAGCTCTCCAACACCACAGCAGCCTTATCCACTGCATTCCCAAAGGACAAGAGCTCCATAAGCACCCCTGGAGCTCCAGAGGAAAACTCCAGCCTTGTGCAGGATCCTGCTCCAGCAGAAGCACAGCTGGCACTGCAGGAGGGCTGAGCCCCCATGGAATGGGACTGCTGCCAGCACCCTGCCCCACAGCCTGCCAGGGCCTGCTCTGACTCTGCACTGCTTTCTTTGTGCTCTTGCATTTGGAGTTTTCATTTCCCTAGCAAAGAACTGTTATTCCTGCTCCCATATCTTTGCCTGAGAGCCCCTCAATTTCAGAATGACAATAATTCAGAGGGAGGGGGTTTGCATTTCCCATTTCAGGGGAGGCTCCTGCCCTCCTCAGCAAACTGAGATGGGATTTTTCCATGTGCAGTGGAAAGGAGAGGGGATGGAGCAATCCAGGGAATCCTCCTGGCCCAGTACAGCCGGAGCCCTTAAGTATTACTGGAGCACAAAACTATTTTTGTGGTCATCTTGCAACAGCTCTAAGTCCAGATAGAATATGCACCTCTTCAACACTCATAGCACATTAAAAAATAACATAATGATGACAAAATAGTGCCCTAAGTTTCTGTTCACTGGCAAATGGGTAAAGTTTTGCCAAATTGAACTTTAAAAAATTCTTTGATGATATTATATTAAAGAGGGACTTAAAATGAAGACAATATTGGGTCCTATCTGATTTCCTACACTGATTTGCTGTATGATAGTGGCAAAAGTCACTTGGAAGTGCATTTCCTTATTAACATGTTGGGGATAATATTACATGCTTGCAAAGGCAAATATAAGACTCTTGGATGTGACACTTTGAAAAGCAGAAATATGAAAATGGATCTCAAATAACCCAGCAGCAGCTTAGGATGCTAAGCCACAAGATAACGATACCAGATGTGCTTCACCTCTTCCTTTTATCAGCACCTTGTAACACCTCCTCCTCCTTTCCCAACCCTTTTAGTGCCTTTTCCACAGGGGTTTGATGGGTTTCACTTGGATTTCCCTTGCTTTGCCTGGGATTTTGTGTCCACAGCAGAGGTGCAGGAGGCACATTCCCATTCCTGCACCCACCTTTGGGGCGTTGCTGCTGTTATCCCTTCCTTTTCTCCTCCTGAAGCTACCCAAGCCCATTATTCCTGTCTCCAGCTCAGCCCTGCTCTGCAGAGCTCTGATCCTGCCCCTCACCCTCCTCTGCACTATCCCTCCCCTCGCTGTTCTCCACCACTCCTGGAGTTCATGCAGTGCCCCAGGCTGGACCCAGATGGAGTTGGGGTCTCCCAGAGCCGACCCTGCACCTCTTTGGTGCTGAAATCCAAGTTAGACCGGACTAAAACTCTGAAATCCAGGTTAGACTGGACTAAAACTCTGAAATCTGGGTTAGACCGGACTAAAACTCTGAAATCTGGGTTAGATTGGACTAAAACTCTGAAATCCAGGTTAGACTGGACTAAAACTCTGAAATCTGGGTTAGACCGGACTGAAACTCTGAAATCTGAGTTAGACCGGACTGAAACTCTGAAATCTGAGTTAGACCAGACTAAAATTCTGAAATCTGGGTTAGACTGGACTGAAACTCTGAAATCCAGGTTAGACTGGACTAAAACTCTGAAATCTGGGTTAGACCGGACTAAAACTCTTGGGCTGTGCCAGCAGCCACTGCTCAGCTCCAAACCCAGTCTTGGAGAGCCAGAACCATCCAGGACTGGCACCAGAGCAGAATTGCTGATAAGAGTTTGATAAGAGGCCTCCCACAAGCTGTGGCTGCTCTGCACCAGATCCTGTCCAACACCTCAGGGAAATTCTCCTTTCCCAGGATAATCTGGTGCTTCAAACAGAGAATCTCTGGGTTGGGATGGGGATTTTGGGATTCCTCTGCTTCTGGAAGCACGGCCAGAGCTCACCCAGCCTCCTGGGATCTCCATTTCCCTTTTCCGGGGAAAACCCACAAATCTGGATAGAAACACCTGAGGGATTTGGCCTTGGGTCAGACTGCCCTGATCAAGTATTTAAGTAAAGAATAAAGGAAGACCTGAGCTGGTTTAACAGAGCTGCAGAGACCCGGGGCACTGCAGGCAGCTCTGGGTGCCGCTGCTCTGCCCAGACAGACACAGCTGGTTCATCATCCTCTAAAAGAAAAGGAGCTCTTCAGTGATTTCAGTCCCCAAAATCTGCCAAGGAAATGTGCCCTGGAGGTGTTTGGATCACTCAGAGCAGCAAGGGAAAGACTTTGGGAGTGGATGGGCTGAGTTAATGAAGGGTTTTTCCCGTCTTCACTGGTCTCTGACCCCCTGATGAAAATAAAGGACATTTAAACACCAAACTCACAGCCCTGTTTTGTTCAAATAATGGCTCTGCTTAATATTCCAGCCCTGGCTGAGGGAGAGTGTTTATTTTATTCTGGAGTTTAATTGAATCCCCACAAGGCTCTCCCTGGGCAAAATCATTGGAGAGCAGGGCTCTAAAAATAGGACGTGTGGGGACACGTTTGGGACAAGCGTTGAGAGAAGGTGACTTTTCAGAGCCACAAACCCTCCCTCACACCCACCCGAGCTGCTGGCTCTGCCAGCTCCCCGTGAGTCAGAGCGGGATCCTCTCTGCGCTGCCAGGCAGGCACAGCCTGAGCCTGGGCCAGCGCCCTCTGACTGCCCACGGCCACGAGCCCCGGGCTCGGCAGGCTCGGCCTGCGCTGTGCGAGCAGAAAAGCAGAACTGTTCCCCACAGTGCTGGTCAGGATCACTCCAGGGGGAAACGCTTATCATGGTGTCATAATCACTGCCATGATATCATAATCACTGTCATATCATAATCACTGTCATATCATAATCACTGTCATATCATAATCACTGTCATATCATAATCAATGCCATGATATCATAATCATTGCCATGATCTCATAATCATTGCATGATCTCATAATCCTTGCCATGATCTCATAATCATTGTCATAATGTCATAATCCTTTCCATGATGTCATAATCCTTGCCATAATGTCATAATGATTGCCATAATGTCATAATCATTGCCATGATGTCATAATCATTGCCATGATCTCATAATGATTGCCATAATGTCATAATCATTGCCATGATGTCATAATCCTTGCCATAATGTCATAATGATTGCCATAATGTCATAATCATTGCCATGATGTCATAATCATAGCCATAATATCATATTGATTGCCATAATGTCATAATGATTGCCATGATCTCCTAATCATTGCATGATGTCATAATAATTGCCATAATGTCATAATCATTGCCATGATGTCATAATGATTGCCAGAATGTCACAGTGATTGCCATGATCTCATAATCATAGCCATGATCTCATAATCATTGCCATGATTATTCCATGTGAGGGGAATCGTTATCATTATCTCATAATCGTTATCATGACCACATAACCATTGCCATAATGCCATAATAATTGTCGTGGTTATTCCATGTAAGAGAATAATTATCATGATATCATAATTGTTATCATGATGCCATAATCATAATCATGAGATCATAATCATGATTATTCCATATGGAGAAATCACTGCCATGATGTCATAATAATTGTCATGATGTCATAATCATCATGATTTTGCATGTGGGGGAATCATTGACATATCATAATAATTATCAATATATCATAATTATTATAATGATATCATAATCCTGATTATTCCATATGGAGGAATCATTGCCATGATGTCATAATCATTGTCATGATGTCATAATCATTATAATGATATCATAATTCTGATTATTCCATACAGAGGAATCATTGCCATGATGTCATAATCATTGTCATGATTACTCCATGTGGAGGACTCATTATCATGATGACACAATCATGATTATTCCTGGCACACCAGGCTGGGCTTTCCCGGGAGAACAGAGGGGTCTGGGGGGTTCACAGGCAGCATCTCAGCCCCAGAATGGCCAAGGGCAGGTGCCAGGCACAGGGAGGGTTTGGAACAGGCACAGAAACAGAGGGAGACTCACTGGTTTAGTCGGGATGGGTTTGGTGGGATTTTTGGAGAGGGGTTTGGCCCTGTGGCAGAGTTTGGTTTGGCCCAGCCAAGACGGGTTGGGTTGGTATTGTTGTCTTTTTTTAGGTTGGAAGGAAAAAGAGGAAGTTTTTGGGGTTTTTTTGTCTTTAACATGTGTTTTTCACACAGAGGTGTGTCTAGTTTTTTAGTGGTTGGAAGCTTTGTATTCCTCCTTAAAGCTTTGTCACCTCCTTAAATGTTCCTTACGTAAAACGATGGCATTTTACTCTCTGTGAAATACCTGTTCTCTCATGTCTCCTCAGTGCTCAGCATCTGAGGGGTTTTCCATTCCCAAGGAGTGGGAAGAAAGGCTCCATCCACCTTTCCCTTGAGGTCACCTCTGACTCCAGCCTGCAGCCCGGACGTGGCAGTGCCCGCGGTCCCTCTGCCCACAGAGGGTGACTCAGGGCTGAGCTCAAATGTCCTGCCCAGGGTGACCCCCCCAGTGAGCTGGATTGATGCCAGGGACCCCAAATGCCCAGCATGAGGTGACACAGGTGTCCCAGGAGCAAGAGGAGGGACATGGGGACCCCCAACATCGCTGGAAGCCCAGCACGAGGTGACAGAGATGTTCCAGCAGCAGGGATGAGATGGGGACCCCAAACACCCCTGGGAGCAGAGCATGAGGTGACACGGGTGTCCCTGGAGCGAGGACGAGACGAGGGAGCTGTGCAGGACCCACCTCGGGCAGGGTCTGAGTGGTCACAGCCACACCTGCCCGGGGCCACCAACCCCGGGGCCTGCTGTGCCCTGGGAGTGGTGTGACCTGCTGCCACCCAGGGCTGTGCCACCAGCCAGGGCTGTGCCACCACCCAGGGCTGTGCCACCACCCAGGGCTGTGCCACCACCCAGGCTGTGCCACCACCCAGGGCTGTGCCACCACCCAGGGCTGTGCCACCACCCCGGGCTGTGCCACCAGCCAGGGCTGTGCCACCACCCAGGGCTGTGCCACCATCCAGGGCCCTGCTGCCACCCAGGGCTGTGCCACCACCCAGGGCCCTGCTGCCACCCAGGGCTGTGCCACCACCCAGGGCTGTGCCACCACCCCGGGCTGTGCCACCAGCCAGGGCCCTGCTGCCACCACCCAGGGCTGTGCCACCACCCAGGGCCCTGCTGCCACCCAGGGCTGTGCCACCACCCCGGGCTGTGCCACCAGCCAGGGCCCTGCTGCCACCCAGGGCTGTGCCACCACCCAGGGCCCTGCTGCCACCACCCAGGGCTGTGCCACCACCCAGGGCCCTGCTGCCACCCAGGGCTGTGCCACCACCCAGGGCTGTGCCACCACCCCGGGCTGTGCCACCACCCAGGGCTGTGCCACCACCCCGGGCTGTGCCACCACCCAGGGCTGTGCCACCACCCAGGGCCCTGCTGCCACCCAGGGCTGTGCCACCATCCAGGGCTGTGCCACCACCCAGGGCTGTGCCACCACCCCAAGCTGTGCCACCACCCAGGGCTGTGCCACCACCCAGGGCTGTGCCACCACCCCAAGCTGTGCCACCACCCAGGGCTGTGCCACCACCCCGGGCTGTGCCACCATCCAGGGCTGTGCCACCACCCAGGGCTGTGCCAGCAGCCAGGGCCCTGCTGCCACCACCCAGGGCTGTGCCACCACCCAGGGCTGTGCCACCAGCCAGGGCCCTGCTGCCACCCAGGGCTGTGCCACCACCCCGGGCTGTGCCACCAGCCAGGGCTGTGCCACCACCCCGGGCTGTGCCACCACCCAGGGCTGTGCCACCAGCCAGGGCTGTGCCACCAGCCAGGGCCCTGCTGCCACCACCCAGGGCTGTGCCACCACCCCAAGCTGTGCCACCACCCCAAGCTGTGCCACCACCCCAAGCTGTGCCACCACCCAGGGCTATGCCACCAGCCAGGGCTATGCCACCAGCCAGGGCTGTGCCACCACCCAGGGCTGTGCCACCACCCAGGGCCCTGCTGCCACCACCCAGGGCTGTGCCACCACCCCAAGCTGTGCCACCACCCAGGGCTGTGCCACCACCCCGGGCTGTGCCACCAGCCAGGGCTGTGCCACCACCCAGGGCTGTGCCACCACCCAGGGCCCTGCTGCCACCAGCCCGGGCTGTGCCACCACCCCAGGCTGTGCCACCACCCCGGGCTGTGCCACCAGCCAGGGCTGTGCCACCACCCAGGGCTGTGCCACCAGCCAGGGCTGTGCCACCAGCCAGGGCTCTGCAGAGCTCCCAGCACTCTCCACCCTCCTCCGGGAAGCTGCCAGACACAAGTGAAAAGCCAATAAATTAAAATGCTGCCCATTTCAGTCTCCTCTAATTGTTCTCCCTCTTGTGAGGTGACGGCTGCTGATTCATCTCCCTGGCAGCAGAGCCGGGCTGCGGGAGGGATGCTGCGGATGCAGGAGGAGTGTTTGGGGTGAGTGATGGCTGCTGGGGCCGTGCTGCTCCTGCTCCCAGCCCTGGGGGCTCCTGCACCAGCACGGGGACGCTCAGCCTGAGCTGACTCCTGAGCATCTCCAGCTCACGGGCTCAGGTCAGCGCTGGGCTGTCCCCAGGAGCTGCTGCACAGCCACATCCAGGCTGTGGGCTCAGGATTCAGCCACATTCCATCTCCTGTGCTGTTCCAGGGTTAGAACTGACATGACATGAGGACCCAGCCAGGATCAAAGCTGCCCTGCGCCAGATCCTCTCTGCATTTACACCCTGGGGCTGAACAATCCCCACCTGAAGCCTGGAGAGGACAGGGGGATCTTAAAAGGACATTCCTGCAGGCAAGGCACCTGTGAGGAGCGTGGCTGGAAGAAAAACTGGAGAGGAAGGAACATGTCAGTCCATTGGGGAAAAACTGAAAGTTCTCCAGGCTGAATGGAAATGGAACAAAGGCCAGGGCACAGAGAGACCTGGGAAGTGCTCGGGATAATCTCAGTGACTTTGTGAAGGGAGCTGCAGCCCCACTTCAGAGAGGAACAGGCCTGGGGGTAGAGGCATCATCCACCTGCTGTGCTCTCCAAGGATCCTGCCAAGGCCTCCTGGAAAACTCACAGGGAAACTCAGTGGGATAAAAAAACAGGTCATGGATACCTGGCTACAGATGGGAAAGAGCAGGACAAGGGCTCTGCTGCTGCCCTGGGGAGTTCCTCCAGCTCCCAGAGGGTTCATTGCCTTCCTGGTGTTCAGGAATCACCCTGAGCCAGGAGATCCTGCTGTCCCACCACGCTGGGCAGGGCTGTGTCACATCCCTGGCAGGGCTGTGTCACATCAAACTGGGCAGGGCTGTGTCACATCTCTGGCAGGGCTGTGTCACATCTCTGGCAGGGCTGTGTCACATCCTTGGCAGGGCTGTGTCACACCTCTGGGCAGGGCTGTGTCACACCAGGCTGGCAGGGCTGTGTCACATCCCTGGCAGGGCTGTGTCACATCTCTGGCCTGGGCTGTGTCACACCAAACTGGGCAAGGCTGTGTCACACCAGGCTGGCAGGGCTGTGTCACACCTCTGGGAGGGCTGTGTCACACCAAACTGGCCAGGGCTGTGTCACATCCCTGGCAGGGCTGTGTCACACCTCTGCACAGGGCTGTGTCACACCAGGCTGGCAGGGCTGTGTCACATCCCTGGCAGGGCTGTGTCACATCTCTGGCCTGGGCTGTGTCACACCAAACTGGGCAAGGCTGTGTCACACCAGGCTGGCAGGGCTGTGTCACATCACTGGCAGGGCTGTATCACACCTCTGGGAGGGCTGTGTCACACCAAACTGGCCAGGGCTGTGTCACATCCCTGGCAGGGCTGTGTCACACCTCTGCACAGGGCTGTGTCACACCAGGCTGGCAGGGCTGTGTCACATCCCTGGCAGGGCTGTGTCACATCACTGGGCAGGGCTGTGTCACACCAAACTGGGCAAGGCTGTGTCACACCAGGCTGGCAGGGCTGTGTCACATCACTGGGCAGGGCTGTGTCACACCAAACTGGGCAGGGCTGTGTCACAGCTCAGGGCAGGGCTGTGTCACATCCTTGGCAGGGCTGTGTCACATCCTTGGCAGGGCTGTGTCACACCAAACTGGGCAAGGCTGTGTCACACCTCTGGGCAGGGCTGTGTCACACCTCTGCACAGGGCTGTGTCACACCAGCCTGGCAGGGCTGTGTCACACCAGGCTCCACAGAAGGTGGCATTTGTGCCCAGACAGTGCCAGCCAAGCCCTGTCGCAGTGAGAACTTCCCTGATCGTGAGGAGCTGGTTGGAAGCAGCGGCACTTCCTCGTCTGTCTGGGAATTGTCCTGTCCGGGCAGTGCCAGGGGAGATCCCCCTTTCCCATATGGAGAAGCGTCCCTGGAAGCTGCAGGGAGGCCCCAACATCCCCATCGTGCAGCTCGGAGCAGATGGGGAGCTCCTGCCCCCGGGCAGGGCTGCAGAGCACTGCGATAATCCAGGCCAAGGGGTCGGGGATGAGGGAAGAGGAGCCCCTGCTCCCTTTCCTTCTGCATCCCACAGGAAGGTGGAGAAGGCCTGTTCTGGTGGGCTGGGAGCAGTGTCTGCTGCCTGCTGGGAGGGCTGGGACTGTCCATGGCTGTTATTCCCGCCCCCCACATCCCTGGAGCTCGGGTCGCTGAGGAATTCAGGCTCAGAGTCAGTTCAGCCGAGCACAGATTGACTGCGGGGATGCACCAGTTCCTGAACTCCATTAGTGGCTAATTGCATCACATCTCCCGCTGCAGCCTCGGGGTGGCAGCGAGCCCGGGCTGACAGCGCTGGGAGTGTGCAGGACAGGGAGGAGAAAAGCAGGGAAGGGCCGAGGGGAGCGCTTTAATTAGCTTAATTTGCGGTGCAGCACCTGCCCCAGCCTCCAGCCTGCGCTTCCCTGGCCCGGGGCTGGGTTTGTCTGGGAGTAAATTCGGGATTTAGCGATGACCTGGGCGCTGCCGTGTTGCCGATGGGGAGCAGCACCCGGAGCACCTCCCTTCCCTGGGCATCTCCCAACAGCTCCGTGTGGCCGTGTCACTCACTGCCAGGCTGTGACAGTGCCATCCCTCCCTCCCGGAGCCTCCCCTCCCTCCCACCCCTCCCTCCCATCCCTCAATCCCCTCTCCGGGGGCTCCCGGAGTGAGGAGGGGGGAGCTCCCCAGCCTGGGGGGACAGGGATGTGTTCTTCATTAGCGTGGTCCTCTTGCTTGGAAAATGGGTTCGTGTATTTCTTCCTTGTTTCAATTAAAAAAAAAAAAAAAAAAAAAAAAAAGAGAGAGAAACAACAAGGTCTGGAAGGCTGGTTTGGAATGAAAGAGGCAGAAGCGAATCTTGGAAATGATTCTGGAGGAGCTGCAGCCCTCCCTGGCCAGGAGGCACCAGTGTCCCCCAGCTAGCAGGGATTCACCTTCCTTGCCTGCTGGTTTTTGATGTGAAGACGGCACTTCGAGGCACCCAGAAAAGCTACAATATTTGCTAATTTTGGGGGGGAAAAGCTGGAATATCCTCGCACTCCCAGTGCCAGCCAGCAGCAGGGGGGGGAACATTCCCGAAGTGCTCCCGAGCTGGAGCTGTCCCGGTGCTGATGTTGCCTCAGGCCGGGTGGGAGCTCTGGATTTGGGATCCTGGGGAAGGAAGACACAACCCTGCTGTGCAGAGGTGCTGGGCAAGCACGGAAATGTCACCAAAAATGTCCCCCTGGAGCTCGTAAGACCCGCCCAGCCCAGTGGCTTTGTGTGGCCCAGCTCATTCTCCCTGGGCTGGTTCAGAGCCCGTGTCCCCCAGCACCAGCACAGCACTGAGGAAAACCAAAATGTGTAACTGAGATTTTGCCTCTTGGGAACTCTGCCGAGTGCTTTTTGGCTGGGATTCATGGACGCTTTTTCCTCCAGGGCTACAAAGCCGCCCCAGGGTGGTGTCTGTGGCTGTCCAGGCTGCAGGCTGTCCCTCAGCGTGGTGGGATCCCCTGCTCCCTGCCCTGCCCTGCCCTGGCAGCACCAAGAACAGCCACATCTGGCAGAGCCAGGAGTGCAGCAGAGCCCTGCTTCCAGCAGCAATTAAAAAGGGGGAGAAGAAAGGGGAAAAGCCAATTACATGTAATTGGATTCAGTAAACTGAATTATCTCCCCATTAAAGCCGGGCTTGTTTTTAGATAGTGGGACATTCAAACTATCAAAGGCATTAATTGATTCATCCCCCTTTTCAAGTGCTTTCTCAACAGTGCCTCTATTCAGGAGCTGCAACCTTTTATTCCCGGAGGGAATGGGAATTATCCAGCCTGTGTTTATATCTTGGGAGCTCTATTCACTCCGGCTTTTTTGTCCTGGTGCTGTTTTAACTCAAAAAACCGAGCCGAGACTCCTGCATAACATAATGGAAGGTTTATTTCTTCTTTTGTGCTGCCTTCAGTGCTGCTGGAAGTGTAATCTAACCGGGGAGACAGGCAGAGGGGTGTTTGGAGGCTGGTTT
Source organism: Vidua macroura (assembly GCF_024509145.1). Lineage (NCBI taxonomy): Eukaryota > Metazoa > Chordata > Aves > Passeriformes > Viduidae > Vidua > Vidua macroura. The sequence goes on along the minus strand of NC_071595.1, from coordinate 6,902,606 downwards.
GGAGGCAGGCAGACCCCAGACGTGGGATGGGAGGGAAGCCAAGGAGCACCAGGAGCTCTGGGTGGTGCTGGGCACCTTGGGCTGGAGGTTCTCCACAGCTCCAGGCTGCACCGAGGCACTTCCTCAATTCCTGTGCCCTCTGCAGCTGCAGGAAACACTGAATAAAGGATGTTCCATGCCCAGGGAGCATCCCAAAGGACTCCTGGGCTGCTGCTGACCCCAAGGCTCATGCAGTGCCATAAATAAACATTTCTGCAGGAAATTGTCCAGGAATTGTCCTGTGCCTCTGTCCCTGTGCAGGACTGGGGATGAGGCCCCTCACGTCCCCGTGCCTGCCCAAGCAGCTGCTGGGTGCTGGGAGAACCTCGGGATCAGTCAGCTCCCAGGAGTTATTTAGGCAAATTGAAAGCATTATGTCAATCTGATGGGCAGCGTTTCAGGCCCGAATGGTCCTATTGGCATTTCCCTCCTTTGTAATCAATAACTCCTAAAGGATTACAATTTAATTTTTAAAGGGTAATTCAATCAAGAATTTGAAAACAGAGGACATTCTTAAAATTAAACTTTAATCCAATTTAGTTCTTTTAAAAAATTGTACTTGCAGAAGAAAGGAGAGCAATTTCCAAACTACCCCTCACCTTGGACTGAAAGGGGAAACTTCTTCTGTATTCCTGGTAGGAATCTGTCCCTTTGTCTACCTTGAGTTGCTCTTGCCTCTAATTCTTCAAGGAATTAATGTTCCCATTAATTCCTTGAATATCTTCCCAAAATCCCAAGAACCTGGCTGAGTTTGGCACTGGTGACACCACCAGCATCCACTGATTCCTGTGAGTCTCCCCTGAGCAGAGGCTGACAGAGAAAAGCTGATTTTTTTTTTTTCTTCCATGAAAATATTCCTGCTCTTTTCCATCTCCTGTTGCCTCTTTGGGCCAGTCCCGGGAAGCTCTGAAGGGGTTAAAGGAATGGATGGCACAGAAATGACACAGAAATGGCAAAGAGCAATTCTGAGACTTCCCCAATTTACTTGCTCAGCTTTTCTCCAAGAAGAGAAATGTTCATTGTTTCTTCTCCTATTTCTCATCCCTGCTTTACCAGGTCCCAATCCTGCTGCCCTTTGGGATGAGGAACCTCTGTCCAGTCGGTGACAGCAAATCCCAAATCAAACCGTGGGTGACCACAGCAGATCCCATTCTGCAGCACCACGGTGGCACTGCAGAAAGCAGAGGGTGACAGAGGGTGACAGGGGATGACAGAGGGTGACAGGGGGTGACAGAGGGTGACAAAGCTGCTGCAGCCCAGGAGAGCAAGAGGGGGGATCTAAACCCCACAATTCCTTTGGATTTCCTTAGGAAAACCCATTAAGGAAAGCTTCCCCTAAATAACCCTGCCTGTCAAGGACACTCCAGGTGGAGCAGGTGACACCTGGCCCAGGCTGCCAAGAATGAGGATGATGATGATGAAGACGAGGCCCCACTGTGCTCAGAGCTTCCCAAACCTGTTCCAGCAGAGCTGCCCCCATGAGGACACTGCCCTGGGGGAAGTTCTCCCCCTCCAGAACATCGAGGTGAAAACATTTCCTGCTCATTATTGAAGACATGGCTTTCTGTAGAGCTCTGGTTTCTAATTCCAGCTGGGTGTCATGGTTTGAACAGACAGGTGTCTGCTGAGGAGGGCAGGAGCCTCCCCTGAAATGGGAAATGCAAACCCCCTCCCTCTGAATTATTGTCATTTTGAAATTAAGGGGCTCTCAGGCAAAGATATGGGAGCAGGAATAACAGTTCTTTGCTAGGGAAATGAAAACTCCAAATGCAAGAGCACAAAGAAAGCAGTGCAGAGTCAGAGCAGGCCCTGGCAGGCTGTGGGGCAGGGTGCTGGCAGCAGTCCCATTCCATGGGGGCTCAGCCCTCCTGCAGTGCCAGCTGTGCTTCTGCTGGAGCAGGATCCTGCACAAGGCTGGAGTTTTCCTCTGGAGCTCCAGGGGTGGTTATGGAGCTCTTGTCCTTTGGGAATGCAGTGGATAAGGCTGCTGTGGTGTTGGAGAGCTCAGATTGGATCCAGGTAGGAATGCTTGGCTGCTCCCCCTGGGCGCAGCCTCTGCCCATGGGATGCTGGAATTTTCTCAGCCATGCAGGGACACTCAGTGGCCATGGACAGAAGAGATCTCCTGGAGGGAGGATGGGCTGTGGGAGAGAGAAAGAAAACTGCCCAGAGAGCAGCAGAGAGCTGCCCCAGCTCTGACAGCTGGGACAGAACACACAGCCCCATTTCCAACCTGAGACACTGGGCCATGGATGCTCTGAGGGAATTGTGAGGGAAAATACACAGGAGGCCCCAAAGAGCTTGGAGGGAATGGGTCAGTGAGGGGATTGTGGAGGTGACATCTCAAGCCTGACGAATTAATTGCTGTAATTAACCATGGAGGGAATGAAACACAAAATCCTGCAGAGATTTTGTGTAGGATCCGAAGCTCCTGCAGCCTGAATTAAAGCAGAGCAGGAGAAACGGGGGGGAGGGAGCTCTGCTACACCAAGGGGTGAGAGGGGTCCAGAGGGGATTTGCCATAATGAGGAAATTAAAGGAAATATCATCATATCCATAGGGGCAATGAAGCCTTGAAGCAGAATCCAAGGAGAGAGGCACAAGTTCAGGTGGAAAGAGTCTGGGAGAGTGAGCAGGTGATGCCCATCCCTCAGTCCTTCATTCCTGAGTATTTCCCTGCTCTCCACTGAGCTGATCGCTCTTCAGCAGGAGAGGTTTGGGTGTCTGCACCTCCTTGTGTGAATATATCCTGAATGTCTGTTTTGAATGTAAAAATTTTGAACTAAATAATGAATTAATTAAAAATTATATATATAAAATAATGAGAGAGGGGGTAGAGAGAGATGGGTTTGTGGTTTTTTTTTAAATTATCAAGAAATGAATTTTTATAGTTCTCTTTTTGCTTTATGTGCCTAACACTTTTCATCTCCCAAAAACACCCCCCAAACGAGAAAAAAACTACTTAAATTTTTTATACAGTTCTCTTTCTTGCTGATTATCTGAGTGTGCTGTCAGTTCCTGGCTGCAAACACAGTTTTGTCATAATCCCTTCAGAATAAAAACCACCAAAAAGCCCCCAGGAAGGCACAATATGAATTCCAATGATTTCTCTTTTACAATTCATGGCTCAAACAAGCATTTGATTTACAGTCATGGAGACACTTGCTGCAGGCTAATTAAAACCAACGTATTGTTGGCAGATCATTTATTGAGGGAAAACAAATTGACAAAGGATAAATTAAGTTGCCACGCAATTAACTGGGAAAAAAAAATAAAAATATGCCCAGCTGAAATAGGAAATGAATCCAAACATTTATCAATATTTCAGCCAAGGCTGAATGAAGAAGTTTCAAGTTCCCTGGAGAGAAAAGGAAGAAGATGGGGCTGAAATAATCTTGGAAGAATTCTGGGACTCGAATTTGCAGGGAGGGTGGTGAAGGAAGCCAGAGCAGGGTGAGGTTCCATGGACTTGGCAGTCCGGGGATTTTGTTGGTCCAAGGACAAGAGGAATTCCTGCCTGAGAGGTGGGGAGGGGCTGGGCTGGAATTGCCAGAGCAGCTGGGGCTGCCCCTGGATCCCTGGCAGTGCCCAAGGCCAGGCTGGACACTGGGGCTGGGAGCACCTGGGGCAGCGGGAGGTGTCCCTGCCATGGGACTGGATGGGATTTAAGGTCCCTCCTAACCCAAACCATTCCATGGTTCCATGATCTGTGTGATCCCAAGCCATTAAAATCACAGGAGAATTGACCAGGGAACCTGTCACAGGCTCTAAATTGTCCTGAATTTGGCACCAGAGCCCTCGGGTGGAGCAATTTCACTCTCGGACGCGTTCCCACCAAAAATCCTCTGTGTAGGATTGCTCTGGGCTGGGGAAGGAGGAGCTGCCCAGGCAGGAACTCCTGTGGAACACAGGAAATCCCTTCCAGGTGAAGCCTCTCCTCCCTCTGGAGGTTTGAGCTCAGCTGGTGCGAGCTCCTGGGAATGGCAGCCCCATTTTCCCTTCCCCATCCCGCAGCCCTGGGGGGAATTTGTGTTCAACACCTGCTGGGAAGAGCTGCTGGTGCTCAATGAACAACCCGGATTTTCCTGGCTCCAAAAGAAGAAAATGTTCTCTGCACAAGGAGGGGACCAGCACTGGGGTTTGGCTGGGATGCATGGGTTTGGGGTGGGATGCACTGGTTTTAGGTGGGATGCACTGGTTTGGGTTGGGATGCACTGGTTTGGCTGGGATGCACGGGTTTTGGGTGGGATGCACTGGTCTTTGGGTGGGTTACACTGGTTTTGTGTGGGTCACACTGGTTTTGTGGGGGTTACACTGATTTTGGGTGGGTTACACTGGTTTTAGGTGGGTTACACTGATTTTGGGTGGGTTACACTGGTTTTGGGTGGGTTACACTGGTTTTAGGTGGGTTACACTGGTTTTAGGTGGGTTACACTGGTTTTGTGGGGGTTACACTGATTTTGGGTGGGTTACACTGGTTTTGGGTGGGTTACACTGGTTTTAGGTGGGTTACACTGGTTTTGTGGAAGTTACACTGGTTTTGTGGGGGTTACACTGATTTTGGGTGGGACACGCTGGTTTTAGGTGGGTTACACTGGTTTTAGGTGGGTTACACTGGTTTTAGGTGGGTTACACTGGTTTTGTGTGGGTTACACTGGTTTTAGGTGGGTTACACTGGTTTTAGGTGGGTTACACTGGTTTTGTGGGGGTTACACTGGTTTTGTGGGGGTTACACTGATTTTGGGTGGGACACACTGGTTTTGGGTGCAATGCACTGCTTTTGGGTGGGATATACTGGTTTTGGGTGTGATGCACTGGTTTTGGGTGTGATGCACTGGTTTTGGGTAGGATATACTGGTTTTGAGTGGGATATACTGGTCTTTGAGTGGAATATTCTCCCACCTTTCCCAGAGAGCAGAACCTGAGCTGTGACCACCAAATCCAACCTTTCCTGCCTCGCTGAGCTGCTCTTTCCTGCTCTGCTGCTTTCCCTGGGCTTTCCAAGGTGTGACCACGAACGGAATAACAAAACCAGCACCAGGATCCCGCTGCAGCCACACTGCAATTCTCTGGGCAATTCTGGATCATCTGGGGAAAAAAAAAAAAAAAAAAAACCTTCAAAAAAAGAAGAAGAAAATAAAAATAGTTTGTTTTATTTCACCGGGAAAATGAGAATGTCTGAATGAGAGTGGCTTCCAAACATGGAAACTCCTCGGGAAGCCACCTGGGAATGTTGTGTGCTGACCTCAGCCCCGCAGCTGGCAGAGCTTTGTCCCGGATCTCAGTGGGAATGGAAATGATGTTCCAAATGGTGGAAGTGCAGCCAGCAGAGCCCCTGTGCATCAGCAGCCCAGCTCTGGAATCACTTGGGTGGGAATTCGAGGAGTTCCATGGGAGCACCAAACCCATTCCTGCTTTCAGCTGCAAATGGGAAGAAAATTCAGGGAAACGGTAAAAATACGTGAGTGCAAGGAGAGCGTGAAGGGAGACGGAGTTCTCTGAGATTCTGTCCTGCATTAAAAAATCATCCAGGAGGTGACCTGAGAGCAAAGCCCTGAGCCCCCCACGCACCTGCAAGGTTTGGAGCTCTCTCTCCCACCTGGGACACGACGCCCCCAAATCCCGGCACCCCCGTGGGATCTGCACCAGGAGAGCGTGGAGTTTGCTCTGCCTCTGTTCCTCATGGATTTCTTTCTGAGGATGAGATTATTTTGAATTATTCTTTCCCTTCTGCTTTTGATCTTTGGAGGTCTTTGTGGAGCTGTTTGCTCAGGCTGGGAGGGCTCACCAGGGGCTGGGTGATTGCAATGATCTGGAGGAGGAGAAGTGGTTGAATATTGCAAAAACCCCGAGTCTGAAGGATTTTTTAACAAGGAGAGACCTGGTTTTAATGGATTCAACAAGAAAATGCCTGATTCTGCAAGTCTGACATCATTTTTTACATCAGAACTCCTCCACGATCTCCACTGGAACTGTCTCTGCACGTGAGAGGAAAACTAAACCACAAATTACCTGAGAGACAGAACCTGAGCCCACAGGTGAGATATTCCCCAGGTGGCTTTTCTTGGTTAGTTGAATTTCTCTATTTGTTCCTTCAGCTTCTGTTGAAAACTGCAAACAGAATTTGGGGCAGAAAGGTTTGGGTTTATCAGAGGGAAAAAAAATGGATTTTACTGTTTCAAAGCAGCTTTTCTATTAACAAAAGAAAAAAAAATGTTTGGAGTAGTGAAAGAAAAGTTTTTTGGTTTGTTTTTTTCAGGACTAAAGGTGCTTCAGGAAAATGGCTGTTCTGCATGAAAATGCAATTCTTATCAAAATAAAGAGATTCCATAGAGAATGACAAAAAGAGATTCAGCAAAGAATTAAAACCAGAGATTCAATAAAGAATTAAAACCAGAGATTCAAGGGGGTCCCTTTGCCCTGATCCTGGCTGGCAAGGGGTGACAGACCCAGGGTTTGCTTCCCTCTATTCCCACACCTCTGCACCTGGAGTTTCCTTCTGGCCATGCCAATCTGAAGGTTGAGAAACACAAAAAATCAGACAGCTCAAACCAGATCTGAGCCTTGCAGCTCCGATCTAATGGTGCCAGGAGTCCCTGGGAATTTAAATCATCTTTATTCCCTGTGACTCATTCCTGGGCCTGACTCAGCCTCCTCATTAGGATTTTTTTCCCCTGTGGAAAACCCAGCCTGGTTTGATCCAGAGCTCTGCCTTCCATTTGATTTAAGGTCACTCTCAGGGTTTTTCTGCAGCTGTTCTGGCAGCTGTCCCTGCCCTGGCACAGCTGTGCCACTGCCCTGCCCTGGGCACAGCTGGAGCCAAATGTCACCAAGCCCTGCACTGGTGTCCCCAGGCCCTTCCCGAGCCCTGCCACCATTCCTGCAGCTCCTGCCACTCAGAGCCTTCATCCCACACCCAGAGGGACATTTGGGAGCAGAGAGAGGAGAGGGGAGAGCCCAGCCAGGGCTGCACGGGGACAGCAGAGCCTGCGCTGCTCCTGTGCCCTGGGGGTGACACATTGGTGGCCACAGGCTGGGCAGCGCTGGACATCGGGCTGGGATCCACCTGGGGACGGATCAGAGGGGACATCCCAGAGCCCTGGACACTGTGCTGGGGTCAGACTGACCAGAGGGGTCATTCCAGAGCCCTGGACACTGTGCTGGGGTCAGACTGACCAGAGGGGACATCCCAGAGCCCTGGACACTGTGCTGGGGTCAGACTGACCAGAGGGGTCATTCTGGAGCCCTGGACACTGTGCTGGGGTCAGACTGACCAGAGGGGTTATCCCAGAGCCCTGGACACTGTGCTGGGGTCAGACTGACCAGAGGGGACATCCCAGAGCCCTGGACACTGTGCTGGGGTCAGAGTGACCAGAGGGGTCATCCCAGAGCCCTGGACACTGTGCTGGGGTCAGACTGACCAGAGGGGTCATTCTGGAGCCCTGGACACTGTGCTGGGGTCAAACTGACCAGAGGGGACATCCCACAGCCCTGGACACTGTGCTGGGGTCAGACTGACCAGAGGGGTCATTCTGGAGCCCTGGACACTGTGCTGGGGTCAGACTGACCAGAGGGGACATCCCAGAGCCCTGGACACTGTGCTGGGGTCAGAGTGACCAGAGGGGTCATCCCAGAGCCCTGGACACTGTGCTGGGGTCAGACTGACCAGAGGGGTCATTCTGGAGCCCTGGACACTGTGCTGGGGTCAGACTGACCAGAGGGGACATCCCAGAGCCCTGGACACTGTGCTGGGGTCAGAGTGACCAGAGGGGTCATCCCACAGCCCTGGACACTGTGCTGGGGTCAAACTGACCAGAGGGGACATCCCACAGCCCTGGACACTGTGCTGGGGTCAGACTGACCAGAGGGGACATCCCACAGCCCTGGACACTGTGCTGGGGTCAGACTGACCAGAGGGGACATCCCACAGCCCTGGACACTGTGCTGGGGTCAGACTGACCAGAGGGGTCATTCCAGAGCCCTGGACACTGTGCTGGGGTCAGACTGACCAGAGAGGGGTCATTGCAGGGCCTGGACACTGTGCTGGGGTCAGACTGACCAGAGGGGTCATTGCAGGGCCTGGACACTGTGCTGGGGTCAGACTGACCAGAGGGGACATCCCAGAGCCCTGGACACTGTGCTGGTGTCAGACTGACCAGAGAGGGGTCATTGCAGGGCCTGGACACTGTGCTGGGGTCAGACTGACCAGAGGGGTCATTGCAGGGCCTGGACACTGTGCTGGGGTCAGACTGACCAGAGGGGTCATTCTGGAGCCCTGGACACTGTGCTGGGGTCAGACTGACCAGAGGGGACATCCCAGAGCCCTGGACACTGTGCTGGGGTCAGACTGACCAGAGGGGTCATTCCAGAGCCCTGGACACTGTGCTGGGGTCAGACTGACCAGAGGGGACATCCCAGAGCCCTGGACACTGTGCTGGGGTCAGACTGACCAGAGGGGTCATTCTGGAGCCCTGGACACTGTGCTGGGGTCAGACTGACCAGAGAGGGGTCATTGCAGGGCCTGGACACTGTGCTGGGGTCAGACTGACCAGAGAGGGGTCATTGCAGGGCCTGGACACTGTGCTGGGGTCAGACTGACCAGAGAGGGGTCATTGCAGGGCCTGGACACTGTGCTGGGGTCAGACTGACCAGAGAGGGGTCATTGCAGGGCTTGGACACTGTGCTGGGGTCAGACTGACCAGAGGGGACATCCCAGAGCCCTGGACACTGTGCTGGGGTCAGACTGACCAGAGGGGTCATTCCGGAGCCCTGGACACTGTGCTGGGGTCAGACTGACCAGAGGGGTCATTCCGGAGCCCTGGACACTGTGCTGGGGTCAGACTGACCAGAGGGGTCATTCTGGAGCCCTGGACACTGTGCTGGGGTCAGACTGACCAGAGGGGTCATTCCGGAGCCCTGGACACTGTGCTGGGGTCAGACTGACCAGAGGGGTCATTCCGGAGCCCTGGACACTGTGCTGGGGTCAGACTGACCAGAGGGGTCATTCTGGAGCCCTGGACACTGTGCTGGGGTCAGACTGACCAGAGAGGGTCCCACGCCCAGGACCCAGGTGGGCTCTGGGGCCATCAGGAGAAGGAAAGGATCAGCTGCTCTCCTGTCAATTAAATCCCACTCAGGCTGGAAAAGCCTCTGAGATGAGGGAGTGCAACCACCCCCAGCACTGCCATGGCCACCTCTGGCCATGTCCCCACTGCCCTGGGCAGCTGTGCCAGGGCTGGATCAACCTCCCAGTGAAGGCGTTTTCCCCAGTATCCAGCCTGAGCCTCCTTTTCTCCAGGCCAAGCCCCTTTCCCAGCTCCCTCAGGAGCTCTCCAGCCCCTTGCCCAGCCCCACTGCTGAAGGAACAATGGGAATGATTCCCCTGAGCCCAAAAATTCAGCAGTTCTGCTGCTCCGAGCTGAGTGTGGCATCCCCGAGTCGCACAGGTGGGCGAGGCTGGAGCCACAGCCAGGTTCACCTGCAGGGAACCTCCCCCAGGGATTTCGGACCTCTGGGATGGGACTGGCAGATCAGGGAAACTCAGCGACCAACACCGATGGAAAAACCTGCTGCCTTTGGTACTGGTAGCATTTATTCCTTGCTTCGTCCTGGAAAACGTCTCTCCTGGAGTATTTCTGGGGGAGAAAACAGCTCGTGGCTGCGAGCGGAGCAGCATCAGGACAGCGTTTCATTAGCATGGTGATCAGATCTGAACCCCGATAAAGCCGAGCAGAGAACAACTCCAAATGAAATCCCCGCAGCCGCTCTGGAGTGCGAGTGTTTGAGGAGAGCAAGCAGCTCGAGGCAGCACAGGCCTGGCTCTGATGAATTTAATCAGCAGTGGGAACTTTGTATGAGACAGAAGGAACTGCCCAGAGCCAGTTGCTGGAGCATATTGTGCTGGAACATATTTTATTTATTACCGAGTGCTGTATCAGAAAGAATTTTCATCAGATCCTCCCTTTGCTCCTTGTTTTTATTTTGTTTCTCTCATCTGTTCATCTCTCCTCAATGTTTGATGCATTTTTCATCCTCTGCCTTCACTGGGCTTTGCCTCTCTCACTCTTTCCCAAAGTTTTCCTGTGTGGCTGTGGTCCCAGGAATTTGGGGTTCTCACGGGGGCTTTTCTTGGGAAAATTCCTCATCGGGAATTCCTCCCAGAGCAAACCAGTGGCACCAGTGGGACTCTGAGGGTGCACCTCGAGCTGCATTTCCATGAGAGAGCAGCTCCAGCCAGCCCAGAGCTCCATGGAAACGCCAGGCACTGGTTCCATGAGGGAGAAGAAGCGGTGAAGAAGACACGAGGGGAGTTCAGCTGCAGCAGAACTCGAGCCAGGTCCAGCCATTCCTCCTCAGGATCCCCAGGAGGGCAGAGGAAACATTTGGGCTTTAGGACGGGTCTTTTTAGAGTCGGTTCTGTGGCTGTGTTGGGAAACCCCCAGAAATTGTGGTTATTTCCCTTCACTCCAGGCACTTTTGGGGAGCACAGGCACCTGCTGAGGCCTGTTTGTATTTTATCCCGAGGCTGTGGAGGCCTCTTGATCCCTGGATTTTGGAACAGCATCTCCAGCTCAGGCTGGGTTAGCCAAGGAGAGCTGAGCACCCTGGAATTGTTTTCCTTCCACCATGGATGGCCAGAGAATTGGAGATGTTAAAATATCACAACAAATCAGCAATAAAAAAAGAAAAAAAAAATCTTCATGGTAAAGCAGCCAAAGTCTTTATCTAAGTCACTCCAGAGTCTGTGAGAGAGTCTGGGCATGCCAGGAAAAGTCCAGCCTGGATCTCCTGGGGATGGCCTGGGACTGAATTTCTTGTGCTCAGGTTGGGAAAAGTCCAGCCTGGATCTCCTGGGGATGGCCTGGGACTGAATGTCTTGTGCTCAGGTTGGGAAAAGTCCAGCCTGGATCTCCTGGGGATGGTCTGGGACTGAATTTCTTGTGCTCAGGTTGGGAAAAGTCCAGCCTGGATCTCCTGGGGATGGCCTGGGACTGAATTTCTTGTGCTCAGGTTGGGAAAAGTCCAGCCTGGATCTCCTGGGGATGGTCTGGGACTGCCCTTCCCGTGCTGAGCCTGGCAGGAACTGCACAAGCAGGACCCTTGAGTGGCCTCAGCTCTGCCCTTCCCAAGCTCCTTCCCGGGGCTGCCCAGCCTGAGCCAGCTCCAGAGCAGGTGTGTGAAGGAGCAGAGGCTGAATTATCTGGGGGCTGAGCGCTTTGTTAACAATGAACACTGTTCATGAGCGTGACCAGCTGATGGCCTCCCTCCATCCCCGGGGTTTTCCCTGCAGAGGAGCCTCAGGCTGCTGGATCAGCACCCCTGGAGGGTTTCCATGGAGCCTCCGGAGCAGGAGGTGCTCGGCCCGTGGCTGTTCCTGATCCAGCTGCAGCATTCCCAGAGCTTGGAGGGAAGGAGAGGAGGCTGCAGCATTCCCAGAATTGACAGGGAAGGAGAGGAGGCTGCAGCATTCCCAGAACTTGGAGGGAAGGAGAGGAGGCTGCAGCATTCCCAGAATTGACAGGGAAGGAGAGGAGGCTGCAGCATTCCCAGAATTGACAGGGAAGGAGAGGAGGCTGCAGCATTCCCAGAATTGACAGGGAAGGAGAGGAGGCTGCAGCATTCCCAGAATTGACAGGGAAGGAGAGGAGGCTGCAGCATTCCCAGAGCTTGGAGGGAAGGAGAGGAGGCTGCAGCATTCCCAGAGCTTAGAGGGAAGGAGAGGAGGCTGCAGCATTCCAGAATTGATAGGGAAGGAGAGGAGGCTGCAGCATTCCCAGGACTGAGAGGGAAGCAGAGGAGCCCAGCACCAAGGGCAGCCCCAGAGGTCACCCAGGGCCTGGGTCCAGCCCCTGGGGCTCACTCGGGCACAGGGAACAAACCCTGGAGCACCGGGGACTCGTGACCTGGAGCCTCCTGCACAGGGCAGCTGCCTGAGGAGAGGAAGGAAGAAGAGATGAGATTTATTCTTCTTTTGAAAGTGTTTATTCCAAAGGCACGGCAAACAGGGGCAGTGCCCCGAGGTGTCGGGAGCCCGGGGCTGCTCCTCAGCTCCTGACAGGATTCAGCACTGCTGGCTCTTCCTCCTCAGGCCTGGCCACCACAGAGATGAGGTGACTCTGCCTCACTTTAATCCTGTTTCTTTTTTATTTCTGTGTTCAGACATCAGCCCTGCATCCACAGGGGTCTGGCTTTAGTTGCTTAAATCTTGGTTTTGGTACAGGGCTGGTCCTGCATCCCCTCAAGAGTCCTTCTGTTTGGATTTCTTCATCCAAGTTCTTCCCACCCCAAATTTCCATCGCAATCCCTGCTTTCCCCCAGCCAGGGGGGAAATGAAGGTCATTTGGGTGGAATTGCAAAACCTTGGCATGATGGGGGGAGAAATGACTGGCAGAAAATCAACTCTGAGAGCTCAGAGTGGTTTATATGAGCAAACCTTGCTCTCATTAGGAAAATCCAGATTCGTTGTGGCACTGTGAGGCTGAGCTGAGATGCACACAATATTTCCTTGGGATATCTGGCAGCTGGATCAGTGTTTAATATATCCATTAAATGCTACATCGAGATGTAAGAGCAGCCAATAAAACTTGTTTATTTACCTCTGAAACCTCTGGCAGAGCAGAACCCATCACTCCCTGGATATATTTCCCCATTCCTATCTCCCAGCTATTGGGAGTGACAGCAATAAAAGGAAGAGCCATAGATTTTCTCTCCTAGCCTGCATTTACCATGGACAAAACAAATCCTATCAAAATGCATTTATTTATTTCTCTCTCCCTGGAACGCACCCAGAGTGCAACTCCTGATGTGTTTCTACAATTGCCTGGAGTATCCAGGGGGACCAATCACCCCCATCCCCACCGAGTCTTTCCCTGGGATCCATCTCCAGGAAAAACGGAGCGTTTTGGCTTTATTGACGTTTATGGCTGTGTTTATTGTCCCCATGCTGGGACAGCCAAGGGTTTCCTTGGCTGGCACGTGCACAGTCCCCCCCTTCCAGCACCTCCCAACTATCAATTCCCCAAAATTGCCTCCAATTCTGAACCTGTAACATTTCAAACAGGAGTGGGGAAATAAAAGCGAGCACTAAAGCAGGCTGGTGGGTTCAGACAAGTGCACAGCTAGCAGGAAAATCTGGAATAAAAATATTTCCCTGCTTTCCCACTTGGTGAAGGTGACAGACTGCCAGTGCCTTGTTTCCATAACTTTAACATCTTTTGATATTTTCCCAGTGTTGTCCCGGGCTCTGGACACAGGGAATGGGCTGTGGGTGAGGAGCAGCAAAGGGCAGCTCGACTTTGGTGTTAAATCACCAAATCCCCACAGTTTGGAGGGAGCTGGATCCCGCTGGGGGCTGGCAGAGGGAATCGGGCAGCGGCTCCTTGTGATTCCCTCCATCTCTCCCAAAAACTGAAGGAACACCACAAAAAGGGGGTATTTCATCAGTTTTTTTCCATGGCAAGGAGGACAGAGCTGTGAGCTTCCCTGGATGATGCTGCTGATCCAGAGCCCAGCTGAGCTGGGCTCATTCTGATCTGAACCACGGGAAAAAAAAAAGATTTTATGAAGACCTGAAACTGTTTCTCCTTTATTTTCCTTGCTCCTGTTTGTTTGTGTGGTTTTACAGGGTCACTGCTCACCCAGGGAAGGAGGGGGACAGGGCAAGGTGCTGATCACCCTCCCCGTGTCTCTCCAGCTAATTAGACAGGCATTAATTACCAGCTCAGGGCTTGGAGTTGCTAAATGTGCTCACGAAAATGAGGAGAGGGTAAACCCAAAGTGCCTCTGCAGGGAGTTCTGTCAGAGGGAGGGAGGGGGATTTGGGTGGGGCAGGGAAATGTGGTTTCCTTGTTTTCCCTGGGGAGCTCAGCACGGAGTTCCCAGCGTGGGAACATTTTCCATCCTCACAGCTCCTGCCGTTGCAGGATCAATACCTGGGCAGCATTTGGCAAAGCGCTGGGATGGTTCCTGCTCTGGAATTTCCTGATGGGAATGGTGGTGGAGACAAAGGCATGGTGGGGGTGAGGCTGAGGGGACACTGAGAGGAACAGCCTCAGTGTGTTCCAAAGGTTTGTCCATACCCAGGCCAGGACAGAGCCAGGGATGAGCCAATAAAACCCCTGGAGAACTGGAAACATTCCCTGCACGAGCATCCATTGTTCAGCTCCATGTTTGTCAGGAATGGGGAATACATTCCACCAGCCCCAGTTATTCCAGTGGCTATTCCAGGATTCTCGATCCTGCTGGAGCTGCACATCTGGACAGGGCTTGTCCCTGTGGGAGCCCTCAGATCCCACTGAGCCCCTGGAAAATCCAGCTGCTGATTGTGCTGCAGAAATAGCAATTCCTTCCTCTTCTTCCCTTGGGATGCAGGAATGTGGCTCTGGGAGCAGCACGAGGCTCTGATGGAATGAGAATCTCAACTTCCACAAAAAAAAAAAAAAAAAAAAAAAAAAAAAAAAAAAAAAAAAAAAAAAAAAAAAAAAAAAAAAAAAAAAAAAAAAAAAAAAAAAAAAAAAAAAAAAAAAAAAAAAAAAAGGCATAAAACCCCCAACCTCGCCTCATTACACGCTCGAGCAGCTCTGGGAACACGGCAAAAACTCCTCATGAATATTCCAGCAAGCGGCAGAAGAGCGAGATTGGCCTGGCTCCTCATCAGCCGGGTAATTAACGGGGGCACAGCGCTAATTGGGAGCAAATCCCGAGCAGGGAGGGGAGGGACAGGTCCCCTCCTGCCCCAGACTCACCTGTCTGAGGTGTTCTCTGGGGGCTGGAGCCAGGGGCAGGGTGGTGAGGGGTGGATGTCACCCAGCTGTGCCCACAGAGCTCCAGTCCCATCCCTGAAACATAAACTTTAAGAGATTCAGAGATTTTGGAGGAGCTAAGATTTTAGTTAGAGACAAGCCTTACTGGAGTTAATTAAAATAAAAAGATTCTGTAAGTAGGCCTTGATGAAGTTAAGAGTTAGTAGTTAACTAAGAATTGATTGCTTGTCAACACCATGTTTAGTTAGCTGGGTTTATAATGAAGAATATAGAAACTGACAAACAGCTTTTAGGGACATGAGACAATTGTGGGCCTCCTCTGTTCTGAAACCAATTGAAGACAAGGAATGGGAGTTCTACCAAGGTTCATTTGTCATATTTGCATTGAAAAGGCAGAAAGGTCAGAATGGGGAAGACTTCATTTACTTCCTCACTTTGGGACCCCTCCCCATGGAAGGGACCACCGACCCATTTAAGGATGCTTAATAGCTTTGGGAATGATTAGCATAGGAAGCGAGGAATGGGATGTACCAAAATGATGAATATGTATTTGTATTTTGGGTATTCAATTCTGGTGTGGATAAAAGGACTCTGTAATCATTGGAAAGGTGCAGTGTGTATTTGGGAGCTGTCCCGCACGCTGCCCGGCGCCGCAATGAACATACACTTTCTAACTTTAAACTGTTAGAGAGTTTTTGTCTGTCACAGTCGGATATTGGTGCTAGATCAATATCCATATTTCTTTAATAAATCATCCCCAGGTGTGGAATGAAGTCAAAACGCAGCAGGACTTCCCTGGAGACCCCTTGGGTAAACCCCAGCCAGGAATCTGCAGGAATATTTGCAATAAAAGGAAGCAGAGGTGGCCAAACCCCTCAGGGATGGAGCAGAGGGGCAGGACAGGGGCGCCAGGAAGGTTTTGGGGTCCCAGTGTGGGGTGGCCCTGAAGCTCTGCAGGGTTTGGATGTGAGCCATGGAACAAAGCACTTTGGGGCAGTTTCCACTTTTTGTTCTTTTTCTCTTATTTTTCTCTTCTGCAAACATTCCGGCCTGGTTCTAAAACCTAACCAGGTGATAAATGTAAAAACCTCGAGGTGAGTTGATGTCAGACTCTTCCAGGTTGCTCCAAGCTCCGTCCACCCTGGCCTTGAACACTCCCAGGGATGGGATGGAATAGAATCCCATGGAATCCCATGGAATCCCCTGTGCCAAGGCCTCCCCACCCTCACAGGGAACAGTTTTTCCCCAATATCCCCTCTAAATCCACTTCCTGTCAGTTTAAAACCATCCCCTCACCCTGTCACTCCATCCACTGTAAACAGCTCCATTTTTAGCAGTTTCCAATAAAAATATGGCACACCTGCTGGTTGTTGGTCAAACATCTGCTGGGTGCCCATTTTTTGCCCCAAATCAAAGCTCAGAGCTCTCTCCAAGCCCGGGCTGTAAATAAATCAATGTGCTTTACTGTGCCCTCACCCTGCCGCTCCCACAAAATGCCCCAAACCCCCCAGAACCCCCCAAATCCCTGCAAAATCACTGTTCTACAGGCAGAGTCACAAACCCCCACATTTATACCTTTATACATCTCCCATTTTCCTCCCTTTCCCCCCATTTCTCACTTTTCCTTCATTTTTCCTCTTCTCCCCCTGTTTTTCATTTCCCCCACAATTTTTCCTCTCTTTTCTCCCCATTTTCCTGCTTCAGTTCAGTCTAGCAGGGGAACTCCCAGGGGGTGCAAGCAGGAAATTCTGAATGATTTTGGAGACAGGAGCACCTAAAAAAGGGAATGGAGCTGTTCCCCCAGCCCAGGAAAACCTAAAAAAGGGAATGGAGCTGTTCCCCCAGCCCCGCTCCTCCATCTGGGCTGTCCCTGTGGGGCCCAGACCTCGTGTCCTCGTGTCCTGTGCCACCACAGCTGCCAGGTGACAAAGCCTCCAGACTGACTCAAGCTCTTATTGCTCTTCCAAGACAGATTTTTGTTTTTCTTTTAGCCTTGGAATATTTTATTTTATTTTATTTTATTTTATTTTATTTTATTTTATTTTATTTTATTTTATATTTTATATTTTATTTTATTTTTATTTTATTTTTTAATTATTTTTATTTTTTATTTTATATTATTTTATTATTTTATTTTATTTTATTTTATTTTATTTTATTTTATTTTATTTTTTATTTTAATTTTATTTTATTTTTTAATTTTTTTTATTTTTTATTTTATATTATTTTATTATTTTATTATTTTATTTTATTTTATTTTATTTTATTTTATTTTTTATTTTAATTTTATTTTATTTTTTAATTTTTTTTATTTTTTATTTTATATTATTTTATTATTTTATTATTTTATTTTATTTTATTTTATTTTATTTTATTTTATTTTTGTTTTAGTGGGGTTTTTTTGTTTGTTTTTTTTGCTTTTTTGGTGGAGCTGCAGCAAATCCCAGGAAACGTGGAGCAGATGTGAATGTCTGGGGGTTCCAGCAGCCCTGGTGCTGAAGGAATCCCAAACTGCTGCATGTGGATTGAAATGTCAGCCCCGTGGTGGGGAGAGGCCTGGCACCATTTGTGTTTAACAGTTTTGCAAATGTGTTAGGTTGGCAATCACCCCGTTCTGGGTTAAAATTCTAATTTCACTCTTTTTTTCCCCCCTCTTTCCCTGCCGGCTGCTGGATGCAATATTCATGTACTGTTAAATCAAACACGCCATTAACAGCGGCAGAGGCAAATATTGAATTAATGGAAATATTCAGGTTGATGGGAGGTTCATGGGATCATGCTGGAGAGTGCTGGGTGTGAGCTCTGCCAGCAGCTGAACCCCTGCCCCTGGCGGGGCTCTGCCTGCAGGTGCCACAAAAACAGCCCCAGGTGCTGAGATCGAACTGGGGGAGATTGCAGCATTCACTGGGAGGGCGTGGATGTGAGCAGATGAAGCCAGGACAAGCCCTGAGCACTGAATATTTTAGGCTGTCCCATCCTTCTGTGGAGGAGCAGAATCCACCGGATCCTGCTGTGGAACAAATTCCTGTTTTCCAACCCCACATCCGCCGGCTCCTCCAGCCCTTGGCCCTGCCTGGGGCTGGGCAGGGACAGGGGCAGGGACCCTGGGAAGGGCAACAATCCTGGAATGGCTGGGGTTGGAAGGGAATTTAAATTCCAGTTCCATGGGCAGGGACACCTCCCACTGTCCCAGGTGCTCCAGCCTGGCCTTGGGCACTGCCAGGGATCCAGGGGCAGCCCCAGCTGCTCTGGCAATTCCAGCCCAGCCCCTCCCCACCCTGCCAGGGAACAATTCCCAATTCCCAGTATCCCATCCAGCCCTGCCCTCTGGCACTGGGAGCCATTCCCTGGCTCCTGTCCCTGCAGGCCTTGTCCCCAGTCCCTCTGCAGCTCTCCTGGAGCCCCTTCAGGCCCTGCAGGGGCTCTGAGCTCTCCCTGGAGCCCTCTCCTCTCCAGGGCAGCACCCCCAGCTCTCCCAGCCTTACCCAGGACACTTTTATGAACCATCCCTACCCCTGTGTCCCTAATTCTGTGTTTTGACAACACTCTCCAGTCGCTTTCCATATTTTTATGCCTCACTTCATGAATATTCTGAGCTGAAAACTCATCCTGAAATTGTTTCCTTTTTGTCTTCTCTTCCAGGAAACATTTGTGTGCAAAGTCTCCCTAATTTATGTAAATACGAAGGCGGCGGAGTTTTCACTTCACTGTTCCAAATTAAAAGTTCCCCAACATTTCCAATTAGCTGGAGAGAAAAGCACCTCTAAAAACATCCCAAAGCCAGCGAGGCTGGAGCAAAGGGAGCATTCCCATTGTGACACCAATGGAGGAGGCTCCAGGGGAGGGAATGAGAAGGGAATGGGAATAGAATGGGGGATTTGTGCCAAGGGGTGGCTGAAAACTTGGGAAAAAGGGCAAGGAAACTTCTGTCAGGGTTAAACCCAGCTCAGCGCTGCCCCTCGTCAAATCTTGGAATGTCCTGAGTGGGAAGGGACCCACAGGGATCATCAATCCCAAATCCAAACCCTGCCCAGACCCCCAACAACCCCACCCTGGGCACCCCTGGAGCTCTGGCAGCCTCGGGGCCGTGCCCATTCCCTGGGGAGCCTGGGCAGTGCCAGCACCCTCTGGGGGAAGAACCTTTCCCTGAGCTGCCCTGGCTCGTTTTCGAGGCCCCCTGGCTGCCCCAGGCTCCAGGAACTTTTCCTTTTCCATTCCCTGGCTGCAGACAGCAGCGAGTGCAGCGTGTTCAGCCACCCAGAGGCGGCAGAACTCTTCTGACAGGGATGATTTTATTGCCTTCACACCCCAGAGCTCAGCCCTCTCCTCCCCAGGGCCAGATAAGAGCTCGGTGTTGCTGTTTAAGAAAAAAAAAAAAACATTTTGGCACCGTGGCTGGCAGAAATATTGAGAGCTTCGTTCCTTCCCCCTCCCTCCCTCTCTCCCTCCTCTTGTAATCTTTGATAAAGCAAAAAGTGTTCTCCCAGAAAGGGATGCTAATTAACAATTAATTCTTTTATCTTCCAGCGCCGAGACTGGGAGACCTGAAGAAGATGTAGAATAAAATTAGTGGTAATTAGCTTTTTAGAGCATTAAATAAACAGCGACATGAACGATGGAGAATTAATGTTATGCATTTATTTTTAACAATATTTATCCAGGCGGTTTTTGAACAAGGCCCCGTGGCATTGGCTCCCTCTAACACAGGCAGCACCGAGGAATAATCACATTTAGGCTGTGTTCAGACAGCACCATGCAAATCAAAGAATAATGAAGAGGAGCCTCTTAATAGGGGCTTGGTGGCTCTGTGCTGGAATATCATATCAGGGCTTTGCATTCCTGTGGAGAACTCGGGAACTGCCACCCTCCATCACTCCCAGCCACAGGCACTGCCCGGGAATCCGCAGCCCTGGGACGAGGTGGAGCTGCCAGCACAGGAGTCTGCAGGGGTGGGGACAACCTGGGGACATCCTGGGGACGTCCTGGGGACAACCTGGGGACATCCTGGGGACGTCCTGGGGACCCAGCCAGGGAAGGACACAGAGTCCATCCCCAGTGGGGCAGAGATCGTGGGATAGCACAATATTCCAGGCTGGAAGGGACCCACGGGAATGATGGAATCCAGCTCCTGGCCCTGCAAAGTGGGATGGAGTATCCCAGAATATCAGAATATCCCAAGCTAGACCTACAGGGATCGTGGAATCCAGCTCCTGGCCCTGCACAGGGGGGCAGAGGTCACAGGATATTGGAATATTCCAGGCTGGAAAAGGACCCACAGGGATCATCCAGTCCAGCTCCTGGCCCTGCACAGTGAGATCACAGGGTCACAGAATATCCTGAGATGGAAAGGGACCCACAGGCATCCTGAGATGGAAAAGGACCCACAGGGATCATGGAATCCAGCTCCTGGCCCTGCACAGACACCCCTAAATCCCTCCCTGTCCCTGAGAGCATTTTCCAAGCCTAATTCCATGTTCCTGTCTCAAATCCCTGCTGGAACACCCAAACGTTGTGCGCTGATTCCAGCGGGGCCCTGGCTGTCCCCTGGAGGTGAAGAGTGCAGAGATCACAGATTTCAGCCCCAGCACATCCATCTCTCGGACTGACTGCATTTCTCCTTTTCTCTGCTGCTCTGGGCTTCTGGGGTCCCTCTGGACAGGGTTTTCCTCGTGGTTCTGTGCCCAGCAAATGTCAGGGTCGCTGGCACCCATGGAATCTCCCCCATCCACACACTGGGGACACTCAGGCAGGAAGGGCTCTCCCAAAATTTGGCTCCTGTTCAGCTGAACACGCCTGGGCTCATCCCTGTCCCGTTATGGCCGCAGCCAGGCTGGGAGGGGTGGGAGATGTCACACCCCGTCTGTGGGACAGTTTTACTGCTCAGGGCTGCGCTAATTAGGAAAGGAGCCTCGGCAGATGAACCTTGGGCACCATTCTTAATTAAGACTCTCTGCCAAGTCAGAATCAGAGAGGATAGAGGGGACAGAGGGGACAGAGGGGACGGAGGGGACAGGGCAGGGTCCCCCAGCCCTGCAGGGACCCGGAGCCTCCCGCTCCACATCCATCTCCCACCATCTTGCCTTAATTAAGGGAAACCTCATCACTGACAGGCTTCAATCAGGCCCCTAATGAGGAGCTGAGGGGCGCTAAATGCAGTCAGCTGATTGTCACCTGCTGAGGTGACAGTGGGAGGGTGGCAATGCCCCTGATTCCCTCCCAGAGTCCCACTGGGAGTGGGAAACCTTCCACTGGGATTTGGGACAGCACCCCTGCTCTGGGTCAGGGGCGGGCAGGGGGGTGGCCTGGGGGGACACGGGGACAGGGACAGCCCTGGGGACTGCAGGTGACACACACAGGGACAGGGACAGGGACAGGGACAGGGACAGGGACAGGGACAGGGACAGGGACAGTCTTGGGGACTGTGGCCACTCTGGGACAGGGACGTTGTGGCTGGGGGTAACCACACAGGGCAGGGACAACCTTGGGGACTGTGGCTGTGGGTGACACACGTGGGGCAGGGACATCCCTGTGGGGCTGTGGCTGTGGGTGACCATCACCATTTCCAAAGCAGGAGAGCGAGGGAATGTGAGTCATTCCAGAGGGAATCGGGAGTTCTACACTGTCGTGGTTTGAACAGACAGGTGTCTGCTGAGGAGGGCAGGAGCCTCCCCTGAAATGGGAAATGCAAACCCCCTCCCTCTGAATTATTTCAATTTTGAAATTGAGGGGCTCTCAGGCAAAGATATGGGAGCAGGAATAACAGTTCTTTGCTAGGGAAATGAAAACTCCAAATGCAAGAGCACAAAGAAAGCAGTGCAGAGTCAGAGCAGGCCCTGGCAGGCTGTGGGGCAGGGTGCTGGCAGCAGTCCCATTCCATGGGGGCTCAGCCCTCCTGCAGTGCCAGCTGTGCTTCTGCTGGAGCAGGATCCTGCACAAGGCTGGAGTTTTCCTCTGGAGCTCCAGGGGTGGTTATGGAGCTCTTGTCCTTTGGGAATGCAGTGGATAAGGCTGCTGTGGTGTTGGAGAGCTCAGATTGTATCCAGGTAGGAATGCTTGGCTGCTCCCCCTGGGCGCAGCCTCTGCCCATGGGATGCTGGAATTTTCTCAGCCATGCAGGGACACTCAGTGGCCATGGACAGAAGAGATCTCCTGGAGGGAGGATTGGCTGTGGGAGAGAGAAAGAAAACTGCCCAGAGAGCAGCAGAGAGCTGCCCCAGCTCTGACATGATAACAGAACACACACACACCTTACACCCATGAGAGACACACCCGTGATGGGAACGGCCCCTGCCGGCCTCGGCTTCTCCCTCCACTGCTCCAGTCCTTCACTCGATTTCTGTCCCGCAGCTCTGGGTGCTCCCAGCTGCTCGTTTCCCCCAGTGACACCAATTGCTCCGACAGGAGCTGTTCCCTCTCCAGGCAAACCTTGTCCCCATGGAATTCTCAGACCACCACTCCGAGTTCCCCTGCAGTGCCTCCACCTCATCCATCCTCCTCCAGGAGAATTCCAGCCTCTGCCAGGACTCCCTGGGGGCTCCTCCCTGGTGTGGTGCCACAGCAGGGATCATTCCCTGCCTCATTCCCATCCAGCAGCTCCTCAGAGGGGCCAGGGTCAGTGTAGGACCTTTTTTACAGCACCTCGTGCAAGAGTTTCAAGTCTCTCAGGCCTTACCTGCAGTCTCCACCTTTCCCTCTCTCCCCTCTCCTTCCACCCCTGGTCTTCACAAGGCCCCAGCGTGAGGAGCAGCAGTGGATTCTCTGTCAAGGACCCAAGTGCAGCACAATTTCTTTGGTTTTGTGTTTTCTTTCAGCTCTCACCAGCCAGGAATGAGCTCTGAGCCTGGAGATCCAAGCTCCAACCACAGCCCCAGGAGCTGCTCCAGCGAATCCAAACCCTCCTGCCTGGGCTCATTTGTTCCACTTCCCTCCGAAGGCAGCAATCAGAGCACTCCATCTTCCTCTAAATTGAAACTCGAGGGGAGATTGAAAAGGAGATGCTTGTACCACATAACCACCGACCTTCCGAGGAACTTTAATGCCTGAAACATCCTCGAATTTGTTTTGGCTCAATTCAATCTCACCTCAGCACAGGGCAATCTCTGCACCTGCAGATGCTGCCGGGAGGAACGAGCTGCTCTGAGGCAGCCTGGCAGAGGGGCAGGCTTGACTCCACTTCTCCCTAATGGGATTGATTAAAAGCTTTGCTCTATTAGCCCTGACACGGGGGCACTTTCATCCCGGGGATGTGCTGGGGTTCACCACTTGTGCTGCTGCTGGGAATCCCAGGTCCTGGCTGGCACCAGAGAGCTCCACAAATCCTTTTACCCTCGAGTCCAGCTGCAAATGGCTCTGTCCTCAATAACAGAGTGGATGTGGTGCCTCAGTCTGAGGAGTC
This sequence comes from Vidua macroura, assembly GCF_024509145.1. Lineage (NCBI taxonomy): Eukaryota > Metazoa > Chordata > Aves > Passeriformes > Viduidae > Vidua > Vidua macroura. The sequence goes on along the minus strand of NC_071595.1, from coordinate 6,879,410 downwards.
TGGAGGGATGCTGGAGGGAATCTGTGCCACGGAGCCCTGGGGGTGCTTAGGGTGAGTCTGGCCCTTTGCACTGCAGATTTTTACCTGTACAAGTGCTCAAATCCACTTTCCCTGACCCCTTTTCCCTTCTTACCCTTCAGAACTGGCTCCTGGAAATGATTTGAGTGGTCCCTGGTGCAGGTCTGGGGCTCTCCAGCACCTGCACCCCCGAGGAGCAGCAGGACCTGAACTCCTGCTCCTTGTCCTCTCCCTGGATCCTGGGTGCTCCTGTGTCTGCTCCTGCTGCCCCCCTGCAGTGCAGAAATCCCCATCCTGATCCCTGGATCGCCTCCCAGCTGCCTCCTTTCTGAGGGGAGGAATTTCCTCCCTGGCAGGCCAGGGAGAAGCTGCTGCTCTGCAGCTGAGCCCACTGGCTTGTCAAAGAAATCTCAAGAAAATAAGGGAAAAAGTGGGAAAAAAGTAAAAATGGGTGGGAATGATGAGGGTTGGCAGTCTGGGGGCGAGCAGCAGTGGTGCTGAGCAGTTCTCACACCTGTGGAATGAGCTCAGGGCCTGGGGTCACCGAGGGGTTGTGGGGGGACACTGTCCCCAGTGTCACCTCCAGGGTCACTGGGAAGTCAGCACGGTGCAGGCTCAGGGATCCCCTGGGTCAAACCCAGCTCCGCCTCGGCGCTGATCATTTTGGGTGGTGCCAAAGCAGCCCGGTCACCTCCTCCTGCCGTGCTGCACCTGCCACCCTTGGCTGTGACAAGGACCTTTCAGACTGGTCCTTACTGGTCCCAGCTACGCCGCACGAGGAGTTCCTGGTGCTCTGAGTTCCCGGGAACGGCTGATGCCTGCCCCAGCTCTGCGAGCAGCATCGCTGCCGTGATTCCCGCACAGACATCCTCATTTTATCCATTCCCCGGCAGGGAGCTGCAGCTGCTTTCCCAGCGCTGCCAGGGAGCATTAGGAGAGCTTTGATTGCTGACCTTGCCCCTGCCTGCCCGATTTGCTCTTCCCTTGTACTTCCTGACAGCTGCCTCTTTTCCAGCCTGCTCCGCCCGGGGCTGCGCGGTGCCCTCGGGCAGCTCCGCTTTGCTGGGAGCGCAGACGGCTCCGGAATCGCTGATGCTCCGACAGCTCAGCGCTCCTCTTCCCCTGTCCTGCTCACGGATCATCCCTGCGGGCAGCCGGGCAGAGCTCTCCAGGAGCTGCCAGAGCCCTGGCATTGCCAAATTGAGTCCTGGTCCCTGGGGCTGCTCCTCCAGCAGATTCCGGAGCGAGGGGAGCGGTGCCCGGCGCTTCCCGGCCTCTCCGGGGTGCAGGATGGCGGTGGCTGCGGAAGGGAGGGGGAATTTCATCAATAAAAGCCGCGATTTTGCCTCCCCCGCTCTCCTCCCTCATGCCTGGCGTTTGAAAGGCAGGATTGAGAGCTCGCAGCTCGGGGGCTGCTGCAGATGTGCAGCGGGGCCGCTCCCCGGGAGTGCTTCCAGCAGCAGAATTCCGATGGGAGGAAATGGGCCGGCGACACCCCGCAGACAATGCTCCATTGGAAGTCTCCTCTGCAGATGTGCTTCCTCCTCATCAGCACTCGCGATCCGCATTGAGGCTCCTTCCCTCCTGCCCCGCGCTCTGAAGGGGCTGAGATTTCATCTTGGGTTTCTTCCCAGAAGGATGAAAGAAAGGAGTGAAAAGGAAGAAAGGGAAAGCAGCCGCTCTGGGTGGGACCGGCTCCCGTTGAATGGGAATTCTGGGTCACACCGGTTCCACTGAAGATTTGCCAGGCAACTTCTGGAGCTTGGATGGAGCTGGGGTGGATCTGGGCTGGATTTTGTGCTCCCAATAAAAGGATGGAGCGTTTTTTTTTTCCTTCAGAACTTCCTGTGAGTTGGTTTTCATTGCTCCTCCATGGTGACAGTAGCCTTGACAATTCCAGGATTGCTGAAACCTCCGGGATCATCGAGTCCAAGCTGTGCCCAATGCCCACCTTGTCCCCAGCCCAGAGCTCTGAGTGCCACATCCAGGAATTCCTGGGACACCTCCAGGGATGGGCACTCCAAACCTCCCTGGGCAGCCCCTGCCAAGGCCTGGCTAAAAGGAAATATCCCCCAATCCTCCTTTATCCTGGAGCAAAGGAGGCTCAGGGGGGACCTTGTGGCTCTGCACAGCTCCTGCCAGGAGGGGACAGCCGGGGGGGTCGGGCTCTGCTCCAGGGAACAGGGACAGGAGGAGAGGGAACGGCCTCAGGCTGGGCCAGGGCAGGCTCAGGGTGCAATCAGCAGGAATTTCCCCATGGAAAGGGGGCTCAGGCCTTGGAACTGCCCAGGGGGGTTTGGAGTGCCCATCCCTGGAGGTGTCCAAGGAATTCCTGGAGGTGGCACTGAGAGCTCTGGGCTGGGGACAGGGTGGGGATCGGGCACAGCTTGGACTCGATGGTCTCAGAGATCTTTTCCAGCCTCAGTGATCCTGGGATTCCACAATCCCATGAAAGGGATGGTGCCGTGGGGTGGCACCTCCAACACTTTGGGACCTGCAGTAGAGCAGGGCTGGAGGCAGAGCTGGTGCCAGTGGGGATGGAGCTGCACTGGAACGGTGGATGGTGCTGGAATGAGGAGAGAGGACAGTGATGGATGGGATGAGGAGAAAGGAAGGAAATCAGCAATTCCCAGGTCCTGCCACAGAGACCTCAAGGGAGCAGAAATTCCCATTCCTGGTGCTGATCTTTGCAGGGGTGTGGAAGGTCTGGAGCTGTGGAAGGCAGAGCTCCAGAGCCCATCCCAGAGCTTCCCAAGGAAATGAGGCAGGAAAACCTCTGCCTGGGTGAGTTCCAGGTGAGGGGAATATTTTGTTAACCTACAGCACCTTTTTTAAGGGTGAGGAACAGGGAACTTTGGAAAGCCAAACACAAGGAAATCTCTTGGCTCTTCAAACACCTTGAATGGTGCTGGTTGTTTGTTTTCACCCAAATCTGTGCATTTTGATTTTTTGTTTGAAGCAAAAAGCGTTTTTTTAATGTCTCTGTCTGTGTCCTTCTTCCCATTGTCTGGAAACACAGCTTCTTTTTCCCAAATAACATTTTTTCAGTCCCCAAATCCCAACCAAAACATGCTACATTAATTTGAATTCTGAGTTATTTTCTGATGGTTCTTTCTGGAAAGTGTTTTTGTTTTTTTTTTTTTTTTTTTTTTTTTTTGTCTCTTTTGTACTGGAGTTCAAATATTTTCAGAGCAAAACAGTGGCTAAACATTTTTAATAGGGAGCTCTTTTGTCCAAATCCTTCAATGAGGAAACAGCTCCGGTGTGGTTTTATTGCTCTGCATCTAATTTAATGTATTAAACCTTCTGAGCACCGGCTTTCATTTAAATGACCTTTTTTTCTTTATTTGATTCAGGGAGGGTGAGTGGGGGGAAAAAAAAATCTGATTCTTTTCTGATGAAACAACTGCAGGAAAAGGTTTCTGTCTTGAGCAGAATGAAAATGAGGATCTGAATGCTCTCTCCCACACTGGGACTTGTGGAGGAGCTTTAAAAAACACAAAACCAAAATAAAACAAAAAAAAACCAGACGACCTCAAACAGTTGTTTCTGTTAGAAATGGTTTGGTTTGTTCTTTCCTGAAACAATCCCGAGCCTCTGGATGCCCAGGCTGTTGGGGAAATCATGGAATTACAGAGCAGTTATGGTTGGAAAAACCTCCAAGAGCATCAAGGCCAGACTTTGACTGAATCCCAGTGAACCGAATCTCCAAGTGCCACATCCACACATTTTTTGGGGCACTTCCAGGGGTGTGACTCCATCGCTGCCCTGGGCAGTCCCTTTCTGTGATTAACTCCTCTTTCCGTGAGGAAATCCCTGCTGATGTCCAGCCTGAACCTCCCCGGGCACAACCTGAGCCTGTTCTCCTCGTCCTGCCCTTGCCTTTGCAGCACACCAGGGCTGGCTCTGACTTTTGGGAGCCCCAGGGATCCAGGAAAGCCTTGGGATGCTCCACAAAATATCCAAGTGGTCCTGAAGGGATACAGGGGCTGGATGGGGGCATCCCTTGGGTGCCACCATCCCGTGGACACCACATTTCCTTGGATATTTGTGTTCCCTTGGATACCTTGATCTCTTGGACACCACAATCCCTTGGATTTTGTGTTTCCTTGGATGTCATGATCCCTTGGACACCACATTCTCTTGGATACCATGTTTCCTTGGATACCACACTTCTTGCTGGGCAGGGGCTGGGCTTTAAGCAGCCCCCAGGCTCTGGTTCCACAGCCCCAGCCCTTCCCAAGGGATTTTTCCTGGTCAGAGCAGCTCCCTGTGGGAGCTCCAGGTCGCGCCTGTCCCAGCGGCCACCAGGATGAACCACCTGGGATCCCTTGATGTGGGCAGAGAATGGAAGGCAGGAGAAGTGGATTTGCTTTCCCAGCCTTTGTCCTCCTCCCGGGTGGAGGTTTCCAGCCAGGATCGAGCAGATGATCCCTGGGATCCGCGCTCCAGCCTCACCCTGGTGATCCCAGCGTTTGAGGAGGCACAGGGGTGACCTGGAGCCGACTCTGCTCTCATCCCACCTTGCTCAGGAGCTCTCCTTGGATCCATGTTTTCCTCCTCCTGCTGCTCTGGACAAAACAAAACAAAAAAAAACCAAAAAAACCAAAAGAGCACACAGCTTCATTTTGCAGTCTCCAGAGATGTCGGAGCAGAGGCAGCCACGGAATGAAGATCTCGTGTTCCCAGGAAATAAATCAGATGTTGATTGGCAAGTGAAATCCTGCCCAGCCTGCCTGGAATCCCAGATGAGCCCACCTGCAGCATGGCTGGGCCATTCCCGCTCTCCAAACGCATTTCTCAATCCGTTCCTCTGAGCCTGCAGGACCAACCCCACTTCCCAATTCTCCTCTTGGACAGAAACTCTGAGCTCGAGCTCCCCTTGGCACCCTGGGTTTGTGTCTGGGATTTCTGCACAGATCAGAAGGCTCCGGGGGTTACCAAAACCGCTGGCTGCTGTTACAGCAGCGTGGATTTTTAGTTTTATTTTTTCCCCTCTGATGGCTGTGGGCCATTTTCCTGTGATGTGGGAAGCCATGCTGTGCAGTTCCCGGACATTTTATGGGATCAGCCTTGTCACACAGCCCAAGCACTTCCGTGAGCTCTTTTTGGAGGGAGGAAGAAGCAAAATGTTCCCTGGGGACATCGAGCGTGACAAAATCAGGCACTGGAGAGGGAATAAACCCTGAGCCCAAGGACCAGCAGGCCTAAAGACCAGCAACCCCAAGGAGGGCAGGAGCAGGAGGGATATCTCCCATGGGATCATCCTCAGTTTCCCAGGAAAACTCAGCTCCCAGCCTGGAGAAATGAGAGCAGCAGCCCCAGCAGAGAAATGGGGAGGGCAAACCCTGAGGACTGATCATCTCCAGTCACAACCTCCACTGTCCTCTCCTCAAGGAAATAAAGCAGCTTTAACGAGCTGGGAATTAATATTAATATCCCACTGCTGGACCCTGAACAGTGGAAATCTCCAACCAGCCAAAACTGATCCCCTGAGCCCTGGAATTGTCACATCCAGGAAAAGCTGGACCTCTGAGCCCTGCAATTCTCCCATCCAGCCCTCACCTGTTCATGCACCTGGGTCCCCCTCCCTCCCTCCCTCCCTCCCAGCCTGTCCCTCTGCCCATCCTCGCTCCCTGCCCCCAGGGCAGCCCCCTAACCCTGGGGAATTCACATCTCTTCCTTCCCCACAGCTGGAGCTGCCTGGCCTGCCCTGACCGCCTCGGGGTCCCTGAATGCTCCGGGCACGGGCAGGGCCATGGGAGCCGTGGTTATCACAGGATCAAGGAATCAACTGGGCTGGAAAAGGTCTTTGGGATCATCGAGTCCCACCTGAGACCCAACACCCCCCTGTCACTAGCCCATGGCACCGAGTGCCCCATCCAGGCTTTCCTCAAACGCCTCCGGGCGCGGGGACTCCACACTTCCCACTCCAATGGCCAGTGTTCCCATCCCAGTGTTCCCATCCCAGTACCCAGTGTTCCCATCCCAGTACCCAGTGTTCCCATCCCAGTGTTCCCATCCCAGTACCCAATGTTCCCATCCCGATGTTCCCAGTGTTCCCATCCCAGTACCCAGTGTTCCCATCCCAGTGTTCCCATCACAGTACCCAGTGTTGCCATCCCAATGCCAACATTCCCATCCCAATGCCCAATGTTCCCATCCCAGTTCCTGATGTTCCCATCCCAATGTTCTCGATGTTCCCATCCCAGTTCCCAATGTTCCCATCCCAGTGTTCCCATCCCAGTTCCCATCCCAGTTCCCAATGTTCCCATCCCAATGTTCCCGATGTTCCCATCCCAGTTCCCAATGTTCCCATCCCAGTTCCCATCCCAGTTCCCAATGCCCAACATTCCCAGTCCCATGCCCCGTGTTCCCAGTGTTCCCAGTGTTCCCAGTCCCGTGCCCAGTGTTCCCAGTGTTCCCACTGTTCCCATTCCCGTGCCCAGTGCTCCCAGTGTTCCCAGTATTCCCATTCCCGTGCCCAGTGTTCCCAGTGTTCCCAGTATTCCCATTCCCGTGCCCAGTGTTCCCAGTGTTCCCAGTGTTCCCATTCCCGTGCCCAGTGTTCCCAGTGTTCCCAGTGTTCCCAGTGTTCCCATTCCCGTGCCCAGTGTTCCCAGTGTTCCCAGTGTTCCCAGTGTTCCCAGCGTTCCCATCCCAACCCAGCCCGTTTGCCCCGTTTCGGGGAGGAAGCGGCGCCGTTTCCCGACGCACGGGCAGGGCTGAGGAGGCGGCGCAGGGCAGGACTGCCGGGCCCGGCGGTGCCCGGAGCACGGACAGGGAGCATCAGCCGGGATCCCGGGAGCGACTCCCCGCAGCCTCCCGCAGCCTCCCGCAGCCTCCCGCAGCCCCGCGGAGCTGCTTATTTCGTTATTTATTTCGTTATTTATTTCGTTATTTATTTATTTATCCATCCATCCATTCCACTCTGTTTGCTGCGGGTTAAACAAATCAAAGCTCGCCGCTGCGGTGCCGACGAGGAGCGGCTAATTGGCGCTGTCATTAATTACCGTCAGCGTCAAGGACAGCAGCCGGGCGCGGGCTTTGGGGGACCCAGCCGTGATTTGTATTCGCGTGGGGACATCTAGTGACAACGGTGACAAGTGCAAGCGTCCCGGGGATGGGAAGCCTGGATCCCAGCCGCTCTGGCCTCCTGCACTCCAGCTCTGGAATTCCTGCTGCTGCCCCTCCCCGTCATCCCTCGGGCCGTGTCCCCCGATGGGTTCTGTCTCGGCCTCTTGGGTGTCTCGCCATGGGGCAGGGCACCCCCAAAGCTGTGTCACCCCCGCGGGATCCCTGCCAGGCTCCGTCCAGCGGGATGTGATGGGGACAGGGATAAGCCTGGCACAGCTTTGGGCCCCTCTGGTGCCCACGGGGAGTCACGGGGACAGGGGACACCCCTGTGCCAGGGGTCGGGGGTGTTGAGCCGCCACTGACCACACCGGGGGTGACAGTCCCAGTGCTCCCAGTTCAGCTCCTGCAGTTCCCAGTGCCCCTCACCTCTGGATAAATCCCAGCCCCACCGGCAGAGCCAGCCTGGCTCCTGTTCCTGTGGCCCTCCCCCAGGGCTGATTCTCATCCTGTGCATGGCCCGGGCTGCGGTGTCCCCTGGAGCTGGGTGTCACCTGGAGCTGGATGTCACCTGGAGCTGAGTGTCACCTGGAGCTGGATGTCACCTGGAGCTGAGTGTCACCTGCATCTGAGTGCCACTTGGAGCTGGGTGTCATCACCTGGAGCTGGGTGTCAGCTGGAGCTGGGTGTCTCCTGGAGCCAGGTGTCCCCTGGAGCTGGGTGTCCTCTGGAGCTGAGTGTCACCTGGAGCTGAGTGTCACCTGGAGCTGGGTGTCACCTGGAGCTGAGTGTCCCCTGGAGCTGAGTGTCACCTGGAGCTGAGTGTCACCTGGAGCTGGGTGTCACCTGGAGCTGAGTGTCCCCTGGAGCTGAGTGTCACCTGGAGCTGAGTGTCACCTGGAGCTGGGTGTCCTCTGGAGCTGAGTGTCACCTGGAGCTGGGTGTCACCTGGAGTTGGGTGTCCCCTGGAGCTGGGTGTCACCTGGAGCTGAGTGTCACCTGGAGCTGGGTGTCACCTGGAGCCGGGTTCCTGTGGGCACCTCTGACCCTGCAGCTGCTGCTGGGGGGGCTCCCCCCGTCCCTGCTGTCCCAAATGTCCCCTGCTCACACGGACTCACCTGCAGAGGACACGCCCAGCTCTTGTTTCATTTTTTGCTGCTCCAGGCCTGGAGCTTTCCCCCCCTGGATCTGTCACTGTCCCTGTCACACCCCCAGCTCCCCGTGCTCTGCTGTTATCCCAGAAGGGTTTGGGTGAGAAGGGACTTAAATCCCACCCAGTGCCACCCCTGCCATGGCAGGGACACCTCCCACTGTGCCAGGTGCTGCCAGGGATCCAGGGGCAGCCCCAGCTGCTCTGGGAATCCATGCCAGGGCCCAGAGACACAGAGCAAAATGTGCCAGGGTAAAAAAAAAAAAATCTTATCTCTACTAAGAAATAACCTGGGGCTGTGACAAACCCATGTCCCTGTCACTCTCCATCCCTCTGGGAGCTCTCACTTCACTCCCCCCTTTCCAGCAGGAAAGGCTCAGTGGGGCTGAGGATTTTCCATCTCTGCCCCAAGGGCTGCACTGAGCTCCAAAACCACTTCCACGTTTTACCACTTTATCTCCCTGCCCCAATTTACATCCACCTTAAATTTTTCCCTTCCACCTGCTGCTATCAAGATCTCCTCCATACAGGTCTGAAATTAATCCTTTATTTCCCAAAGCAGACCTTGCTATCAGTAATTAACTTTTTTTCCAATTAGCTGTTGAGACACAGTGGCTTAATTTATGGGCATGGTGATAAAATCCCAAATCCAGGTGGTTGCACCGGAGGTGCAGGGAGTGATTTTCCATGGGAATTATTAATTTTGTGCTCTTCTGGAAGGTCTAACAGCAGAATGCCTGAGATTCCAGGGAGCCGTGGCCCAGGACCCAGGTGGAAGCACTGGGATTCCCCAGAGCCCCGGGCCAGGAGCTCCCTGTGCCACCTGAGCCCTGCCAGGCTGTGCTGAGGTGCCAAATTCCCCGTTCCCACTTCATGAGGAGTGTGGAGTTCCCAGATTCCAGCCCTGGCACCAGCTGGGTCTGGGGCTTCTTCCCTGGAAGGCAGGAACAGCTTTTTTCCTGCTTTTCCCTCTCTCCAGACTGGGAGCTGCTTCACCAGGGTATGGTCACACCAGGGGACCCTGCAGGGGGGGCACAGGGAGGGGGACATCGCTGCTGTGACCCCAGGGACACCCTGCCACCACAGGGACACCCTGCCACCTCAGGGACATCCCAGCTGTGACCTCAGGGACATCGCTGCTGTGACCCCAGGGACACTCAGCCACTCCAGAGACACCCAGCTGTGACCTCAGGGACATCCCAGCTGTGACCTCAGGGACACCCTGCCACCACAGGGACACCCTGCCACCTCAGGGACATCGCTGCTGTGACCTCAGGGACATCCCAGCTGTGACCTCAGGGACACCCAGCCACTCCAGGGACACCCTGCCACCACAGGGACACCCTGCCACCACAGGGACATCCCAGCTGTGACCTCAGGGACACCCTGCCACCACAGGGACACCCTGCCACCTCAGGGACACCCTGCCACCTCAGGGACATCCCAGCTGTGACCCCAGGGACACCCTGCCACCACAGGGACACCCTGCCACCTCAGGGACATCCCAGCTGTGACCTCAGGGACATCGCTGCTGTGACCCGAGGGACACCCTGCCACCTCAGGGACATCCCTGCCGTGACCCCAGGGCCATCCCTGCCACCACAGGCTGTGCCAAGAGCTGTCCCTGGGGTCATGGACAGGTCTCAGGGTGGAGAAGCAGAGGGGATGAGGGTGCAACCCTACAGCCCTCTGAGGATGCTCCCAGCACTTCCCGACATGCTCTGAGTTCTTGGGATTCACTTCGTCCAGCCAGGATGGGGGAAACCGACCTGATCCTCCCCAGGAAGCCCTGAGGGCAGGGAACTGCTGCCGTTTATTGGGATCCCAGCCTGATCCACGAAGGATGGTGGGAGCAGCCAAACACCACAACCACTGCAAACCCCACAGAACAGCTCCTGCCCCGAGCAGTGATGAAAACATCAACAAATACCAAAGACTGCTTGCAATACAGAGCCACTTCCAATTTCTGGCCAGAGCTCTGATCCTCGGGAGGTTCCTCACTGTAGGAATTCCAGGGGAGTGTTCTCGGCCCTGGTGAAACTTTTCCCTGAGTGAGAAATAATACTTTGCACGTCTTGGGTTGGAAATGCAAGATGTGGCTGGATGTGTGTTCTGTCCCACCTGTCAGAGCTGGGGCAGCTCTCTGCTCTTCTCTGGGCACTTTTCTTTATCTCCCCCACAGCCAATCCTCCCTCCAGGAGATCTCTTCTGTCCATGGCCACTGAGTGTCCCTGCATGGCTGAGAAAATTCCAGCATCCCATGGGCAGAGGCTGCGCCCAGGGGGAGCAGCCAAGCATTCCTACCTGGATACAATCTGAGCTCTCCAACACCACAGCAGCCTTATCCACTGCATTCCCAAAGGACAAGAGCTCCATAAGCACCCCTGGAGCTCCAGAGGAAAACTCCAGCCTTGTGCAGGATCCTGCTCCAGCAGAAGCACAGCTGGCACTGCAGGAGGGCTGAGCCCCCATGGAATGGGACTGCTGCCAGCACCCTGCCCCACAGCCTGCCAGGGCCTGCTCTGACTCTGCACTGCTTTCTTTGTGCTCTTGCATTTGCAGTTTTCATTTCCCTAGCAAAGAACTGTTATTCCTGCTCCCATATCTTTGCCTGAGAGCCCCTCAATTTCAAAATGACAATAATTCAGAGGGAGGGGGTTTGCATTTTCCATTTCAGGGGAGTCTCCTGCCTTCCTCCTGTTCAAACCAAGACATCACCACATAAAGCCAGCAGCACCTTCAGCTGCCTGATCACTGAATTACCTCAGAGGAGGGAGGAGAGAAACTTCACTGCTGTTCCCAAAGAACAGGAAATTCCTCCAGCCTCAGAGAGATTCCGGGCCCTGGAGAAAAATCTGGATTCTCCCAGCATTTACTGATGCTCTGAATTCTTAGGATTCACTTCCTCTACCCAGGAAAGGGGGAAACCAACCTGATCCTCCCCAGGAACCCCCGCGGGCAGGGAACTGCTGCCGTTTATTGGGATCCCAGCCTGCTTCCAGGGCCTGGAGGAAAACCACAACAGTGCCTGGCGCTCCCTGCCCGTTCATTAGCAGCAATTACAGGGCGTGAGTGTTACAAATTGCTGCTGAAAGATGTCAGCGAGCTCCCAGCCCTGGGTTTAATTGAAAACACTTTTTAATTTGATTACTAATGGCCCTGTGTTATTATATCAGTGCCCTGCAGGAGGAAACGGCTTCCCCAGAGGGAAAAGGGCTTTCCTCTGCCTTGGGGAGCTTCAGGCTTCCCGTGGCTTCAGCACCAACCAGAGGCAAGGGAAAAGTGCCTTTTTTCCATGCCCAGAGAACAATAACTTATAAATTATTTTACCTGAAGACCTAAAGGAACTTGGGACAACTAGTTTAGGAACTTGAAGCCCTAAAGGGAAAGGGACAACATTTTATAAATCATTTGGCCAGGAGATCTAAAGGAACTTGGGATTTTGGGGACGACATTTTGTAAATTATTTGGCCTGAAAATCTAAAGGAACTTGGACATGGTGGAAAACTGAAAAGAAGGAGTGGGGCACATGTAAGATCATGAAGTTATGGAATGGTTGGGATTGGAAAGGGCCTTTAAAAGTCACCTGGTGCAGGAGCAGGGACCTCCTCAAGGAGATCAGTTTGCTTCCAACGCCATCCAAACCGGCCTGGAATATTTCCAGGAACGTGGCATCAGCACCTCTCTGGAAAATCTCCTTTAAGGATGAGGCAGCAAAGGGAAGGGAAAGGAGCTCCCTGTGTGCAGCGGGATCATCTCACCCTCCTGCACCCAGACCTCTCCCAGCCCATCCCTGCGGGATTTGGGATGTTACAGGTACATATTGTAATATTGGCTTTTGGCAAATATTAAAGTGGAGTTTATACGTGTGGTGTTAAATACCTGTGTTATAAAGCCACAGGTTTCATTTCTGTTGTTAATGAAGCTCAGTGCAGTCGCTGATGTCGGTGTGCCCGTGTTAAAATGCTGCTGGGATGGGATAACAGCCCATGGACACAGGGTGAGCACACCTGTACAGATCTGCCCCCCAGCAGCACTCACCGCCTGAAGGCAGCGTGGGCCAGCGCCCAAACGGGAGGGGATCAAAAGGACTGAAAGCACAGCCAAGGAATGTGCACGCTCTGAAAAGGTGGAACCCAGGAGGAGCCAGGCTGAACAATTCTTGGAGCACCTAAACTACTTTGGGGAAAAGTTTACCATGCATAACTGATGCAATAGAAATGGTAAATAAAGGGTGTTTCCAAAATAGCAGGGGGGGCTCTTTGCTTTATTGTCTTTGTCTCCTATTGTCCTTTATTGAACTTTTAAACTTTTCAATTTTCCTTTACTTACTTTAGTTTTAACTTAAAAGCTTTAAAAACTTTTCAACTTTAAATTTTTTAAATTTTCACAGGCGGTGAACGTGTTTTTCACGGGGACATCAGAGCTGTGTTTGGCTGTGCAGCATCCTTTGTTTCCCAGATCAGCTGCACTGAGCCCAGGGATTCTCCTCTGCATCCCCATGCCCTGGGCAATCCATTAATGAAGCTAATTAGGACATCAGAACCCGGTGACTAATTGACTTCCGGCTGGCTTTTGTTGTTTTAAGGGGAAGGGAGAAGGGAAAAAGGGTTGTTAATTAGTTTAGTTCTGCTTTATCTGAACCACAGCCCCGAATATTCCTCACAGAAACGATTCTGGGCCTGACAATGGATCTTGGCCCTGGAGCACTGGGAGGAAAAATTCCTTTTGTTTTTGTTTTTTATGGACAATTCTGAAGTTGGGCTCCTTGAGGGGGATTTTCCTGGGTGAGGGGTGATCCAGAGTTTAGCTGGGATTGGGGTTTTAATCAGTAATAGCCAGAGAAATCTGGAGATCGCTCCCTGATTGATGGAGGGGATGGACGGGCAGAGAAACTCTGGGAAAAATGCAGAGCAAAACATGGATATAATGGTCTTCTCTCTGTAAAAAACCACAGGGAAGAAGATCTGCTGTGTCTGCACTCTTGAAACAAGGAACTCCAGGATTTAGGGAGGATCCAATCCCCCAGGTCCTGCCTGAAGGTGCCGTGAAGGAACAATGCTCGGATCAACCCTTCCCATCCCGAGAACTGGGATTGGAATCCCTGCCCCAGGAATGGCCCTGCCTGGCTCAGCCTCCCCAGAAAGGGCTGGAACTGTTTTCTCTCCCCAGAAAATGAGTTTCATGGAAGTTGTTGGGTTCAAAGTGGGCTGAGTGCTGGAGGCAACGATCCACCAGGAATTTTTCCCATTTCCTGAAAAACCAGGAAAACGGCTTCAGCTGCAGGATGGCAACAGTGAGAACCTCTAATGTGGGCACTTCCATGGTGCCACGGCAGGAGCTAAAATCAAATCCATCTCCCAGATCCTGAGGCCATTACATTTTTACTTTTAAGGCATTTAAAGAATAAATAAATAAGCACGTAAGGAAATTACCCACAGGAGCTCATTTCCATGATGGGCAAAGGGATTATAGCTGGAAAGAAAAGAAAATTAATCAGTGATTAAACTTATCAGATGGGGATGAATTCTGATCAGCTGATTGAACAGAGGGGAAAATGGAAGAGGAAAAAAAACAGAGTGAAGGATAAGAAAAAAGCTGTGAAGCAGAACACACAGAAACAATTTCTACTTTCCTGCAGGGGTTTTTCTGCTCCCATTTTAAATATATTTTAGATGGAAAGTGATTCCACATAAGGAAAAGGATTCCTTGGGTGGCAGCAGGGGTGACTTGCTCCCCTGGGAGAGGGGTTCAGGAGGCACCTGCACATCTGAATTTGTTCTAATTCATAAAGAGAAGTGGCTCAGGGGCTCTCAAAGGTGCACTTGGAATAATCCCACAAATGATTGTAACAGGATCTGCTCCTGCCGAGACACAAATATGAAACATCTGCAATTTATGTGGAAAAAATAGGCAGGAACTCATCCCGAGAAGTTCAGGAGCTGGAGGGGTTACCCTGGATCTGGGATATTCGGGATTTGCCTGTGAGGGTGAGGTTTGGCCATCAAGAGCTGCCTGCAGCCCTTGACTCGGGGCTCGACTCATCCACGCGTCTCCGGGAGTGAAAGAAATGATTTTTATCGGAAAAGAGGCTCTGTTTGGAGAGAAGGGTCTGCCTTTCTCTCTGGACCCATTTCTTCCCTTTCACAGAGAGAAGAGGATGTGACATGAGATGATTTCCTCCCGCCAAGGAGCCTTTGGAGAGGTGTTGTTGTCAGGCAACCTCCTCAGCACTCACACAAAGGATGACGCTGGCTTCCCAAATTTCCAGCAAACTTTTAATATTCCCCCAAAACCAAAACACATCTGCTCTGGTGACACTTCTGAACAGGCCAAGTCGCCCCGAGAAGCTTTTCTCACGTAGTCTCAAGTATAAATATTTTGATACAAAAAATAAAACCCCATAAAGAAACCCATAAACCCCATAAACCTCCCCCAAGGCATCCAGCGGTGCCGTGGGGATCCATGGCCAGGTACAGCTGCAGGGACAGGCAGCCTGAGGTGCTCCCAGGCCACGTTCCCAGGGAATCCAGGAGCAGCAGAGTCTGCAGGGCCTGTGGTGAGCCTGGGAGCTGCTCCGGGGCGTGGGGCGAGCCTGGGCGGGCGCAGGGATGGAGGCTCCGATTCCAGGGCAGCTCCAGCAGCATTCCCGGGCTGGGGATGGATTTGGAGCTCCAGCTGAGGCTGTGGGGACACAGCAGGGCACATCTGGCTGGTGGCAGAGCCACAGAGGGGTCCCTGGACCTTGTCAGGATCACCCAGAACAGGGGACATCTCCTGGCTGGTGGCACCCGGGGCCACAGAGGGTCCCCTGCACGGCACCCAGAGCAGGCTCAGCCCAGGCTCTGGGACGCTGCCACCGTTCCCTTCTGGGAAAGCTGGGAAAGCTGTTCCCGTTCTAGTTCCACAGCTCAGGATGAACCCAGGCAGGAGCAGCCTGGCCCAGCCTGCCTGCAGAGCACGCTCAGGATCAGGACTAAACCTCACCTAGTTACTGACAACAGCCAGGAGCTCGGCTTTGGCCTCTGCACCCAGCAGCTGAGGGTGATTCTAAGTCACTCCGACTTTAAATTAAATTATCTCATGCATAGAAACAAAAGCTGCAGCAGAGGATTCACAGAACTCATCATCAAGTACTCAGTAACACATTGTATATATATTAAGCTTTAAATAAAAAAAATCTTTCAAGGTTTTTTTTTTTTTTTTTTTTGAATATATGCACTCTATAGGATGCAGCAAACTCGAGCCTGGTCTAACTCTCAGTCACACCCTGCGCTCTGCCCTTTATACAAAGTCTGCTCTACTGTAATAATTCTTCCTTTTAAACAAATGCAGGTAACCTAGACCTTAATAAAAGCTGCCCAGAGCCCTGGGGCTGAGCTGCCCTCCCTGAAAAATGGAGCAGTTCTGGTTCTGTTACTTTGGGAAGGAGGTGAAAAACTGCTGGGGTGGGGTTTTAGATGATCTTGTTCTCCAGGGCTTCGATTCTTTTGGCCACAGCTTCCAGTGAGGAGGAGTTAAGGAGGAAAAAGTGCAATTTTTTCTGGGAATGTTGGGAGAGAGACTTTTCGTGTGGGCACAGAGTGATGGGCCAAGGTTTTAACTAAAAGAGGAGAGCTTTTGATGCGATATTGGGAGGGTGGGGAGGGGCTGGGCTGGAATTGCCAGAGCAGCTGGGGCTGCCCCTGCATCCCTGGCAGTGCCCAGGGCCAGGCTGGACACTGGGGCTGGGAGCACCTGGGGCAGGGGGAGGTGTCCCTGCCATGGCAGGGGTGGGGTGGGATGAATTTTAAAGGCCCCTTCCACCCAAACCACTCAATAATTCCCTGATCCCAGGCTGGCAGCACAGGTAAGGATGGGAGCAGGAGCAGAGGGGATCTGTGCCCATCCCCTCTGGCGTTCCCAGAGCTGCTGGGGCTGATGGAGCTCACACATCCTCCCACTGCCACGGGCTCACTCCCAGAGGAGGAGGGAAAGGAGGGGCTGACGGAGCCTGTGACCCTGAGGAGAGGAGCAAGAGCTTTTCTTGGAGTTCCTGAGCAATTTTCTGCTCTTCTCACTAATTGCTGCTGATGGTGTGCCTGGGAGAGGCCACCCACCGGGTGGGAGCTGCGACTTCCCGTGACCTCTGCACCACACAGGTCACGGATCTCACCCAGCTTGGCTCCGGGAGGAGGAACAGAACTGTGCCACAGCACGGCCCAGAAACGTGTGAAGAAATCAGAATATTGCTTTTAAAATTAGATCCTCTCCTGATCCTCAGTGGTGAGACATCTCCCCTGCCCCTGTGAGCCACCCTGAGGCTCCATGAATTCCTTTTTTCAGAAGAAGTTTTAATCCTACTCACAATTTTCTGGTGCATTTTTTCTCTCATTCTGCCACTTAATGAAAGGCCCAGCACGGCAGAACTCAGTCCCACCAGGTGGGTTCTGATGGGATCCAACTCACCCGGCTGGAGATGCTTCCAGGGAACAGTTCCACCAGGATTTATCTCCCAGCACTGAGTTTTGGCCAGCTGGGAGAACCTGGGGCGGGTGGATGTGTCCATCTGGATTATCCACACCACCCACCTACAGTCTGAGGTGTTCTGACGTCCCTCTGTCCCTGCAGTCCATGAAGGAATTCGGGCAGTGGTGGATGTTTGCTCTGATGGAGTTCCCTGCCTCGGGACCTGCAGCCCCACCTCCCCACAATCCCAGAATCCCAGAGCTTGGAAAAGCCCTCCAGGGTCATCGAGTCCAACTTTTGACCCACCCCCACCTTGTCACCAGCCCGGACTCCCCCAGCTGCCTCATTCCCACCTTCCTGAGCCCCATCCCAGCTCCTTCCCCCAGGAGCAGACCTTCCCCATGGTCCCTCTGGAAATCCCAGCCTAACCCGCCCCATCCTGGCCAAGCTTCCAAAGGATATGTTTCTGCTGCAAGGAATTGATGAGGTCTTCTACTTTGGTCTGGAACTTCACGATGGATTTGCACTCACACGGATCTTCCTCTGTGGGTCACAACAGCAAGAGGATGAGTGGCACCAAAAAATTGACTTAATCAAAACCCCTGAGCCCAGTGAAACAGAACAATTCTTATTTTCTATGTCAGAAATGGGAAGGAAATCAAAATAGAATTATTTCTAATTATCTGATTGATGTCTTCGGGCTTTAACCTCAGATGAACAGAGAATGTCACATTTTTCCGTTATTTCAGCCCTAAGAAATCTTTCCTGGGTTCCCATCTGTCTGGAAACCCACTAAGCTCTGCCCCTGATGCTTCAAGTTTGCCCTAAAATAAGAGTGTGACCAAATAAAACCAACCTCTGTCTCCCCAGCAAGATCCAATAAAAATTGGAGGCACTGCTGCCATCAAGACTTGAGCTTGAGCTTTGCTTCAGTAACTCCAGTCCTTGAGGGGGTGGAACCATGAGTGTTAATCACTTGGCCAATTTATGTCACTAATTTACATCTGTTCTTCGAGGAAAATTAACTTAGACTGGAGCAGGAGGGAAAAGATGACTGGGAAAGAAAGGGAGGGGTTACAAGGCCAGTCTGAGCTGAGCAAAGAAGGAGTAAATAAAAGACAGAATTTTTAAAGGAAATTTAATCACTTGCACCAAAACACAACGGGTTTAAACCAGCCAGGTGTAACCTAAAGCTGGAGGTTAACAGAAGATTTCAAGGCAGCTGTTGAGAAATGCAAGCTGGCACTGGGAATGGAAAAAAAAATGCAAATGTCTCCTTGCCTTCCTTTTATTTTTAATACTCAAATGTAAACATATTTACCCAAATTTATATTTTAGAAAAGACAGTTTTTATGACATTTACTTTTTTTTTTTTTTTTTTGGAAGGCTGAAGCTTAAATGTATTTGAATGATTTTAAAGTACAATTTGTTGGGGGTTTCATAAAGACCCCATCCTCTTGTTCTTGGATTGATCCTAATTTTTTAATGAGACTTGTCAAAGAGTCTCTGCCTTGCAATCCTTGCTCTGCAGACACGGGGATTATCCCTCTCCAACTTCTCCAGGAGGAAAGGAAATCCCATCTTTAGGAACCTGGAGACAAATTCATCCTTTCTGAAGAAAAAGAAGGGCAGAAAGGTGGAGGGAAAAGGAAGGAGGAGGGGATTTGGGAGAGGGGGACACGGCTGAGGTGTGGGGGTTGCTTTGCCTCAGGTAACCACCCAAAATGTTGATGTCTCCTGATGCTCCCGTGTGTTCTGCCAGCTCCACACGCTGAGAACTGGGAGATTTTTATCGCATTCACCTAAAAGGGCATTTTCACCCCCCTACTCCAGGCTGCAAATGCTGTCACTGAAGCCCTCCATCCCCAATCCCCCTCCCAGCAGCACAGATCTCCAGCTGCAGCTCCTCCAGGGCCATTTGCACCCCTCCAGTCCAGCCCCAAACACTGACTGAAGCCTCCATCCCAGCTGCGATGGATGAGTAATGAAATGCTTGACTCTCACAATTAAAGGGCAAATATTATGTGTATGTCAGGAGAAGTTTTATATATTTATAGTTGTGTTTTACCCCCCTTGCGTTGCTCTCAGGGCTGCCCTGGGTTTGGGACATTTGGGAGGGTGGGCTCGTTACCATGGCAACAGCTGCCCCCGATCAGGATGTCAGGCAGTGATCTCCAGCCCTGGGCAGCCAAGGAGGAGTCGATGGACAGAACCTTGGGAGGGGCCAAAGGGTTAAAAGGTGAAACCTCCACTGTGTGGGTGAGCACATGGTGGGGAAATCCTCTGCTCCTGGCGCTGTGATATTTTCTCTATTCAGTCTTCTGTTGTGTTTTTGGTAAGGTTTTAATAAACCTTTTAAATTCCTGAATAGTGTTTCTCACACCAGCCCTCTCACCAACACAGACCGAGGATCTGCAGCTTCTCCAAGGGCATTTCCATCCCTCCTCTCCAGCCTTGACTGAACCCCTCCATCCCCAATCCCCCTCTCACCAACACAGATCTTCACCTGGCAGTTTCTGGAGGGGCATTTTCACCCCTCTGCTCCACCCTTCAGAATCACAGAACCCCTGGGTTGGAAGAGACCTTCCAGACCATCGAGTCCAGCCCAGCCCCAACCCCTCAGCTAAACCCTGGCCCCCAGTGCCACATCCAGGCTGGTTTTAAACACACCCAGGGATGGGGACTCCACCACCTCCCCGGGCAGCCATTCCAGAACTTTATCACTCTTGCCATGAAAAGCTTTTTCCTGCTACCCAACCTGTGTTTCCCTTGGGGCAGCTGAGGCTGTGTGCTCTGGTTCTGTCAGCTCCTGGAGAAAGAGCCCAACCCCAGCTGGCCACAGGCACCTTTCAGGAGCTGCAGAGAGTGCTGAGGTCAGCCCTGAGTCTCCTTTTCTCCAGGCTGAGCACCCCCAGCTCCCTCAGCCATTCAGATTCTGAACCCCAGTCCCCTCTCACCAACACAGATCTTCATCTGCAGCTTCTTCCCGATCTTGCTGATGGTCCTGAAGTCGGCAGTGTAGAAATAATGCTCAGCCACGGGTTCTGAGGCGATCTCCCTCAGCTCGTCCTCCACGGCGTTGCCCACTCCCACAGCAAACATCCGAAATCCTGCCGGGAACGGGATCCTGTCAGCGGCACGGAGCCGGCACGGTGCCACCCTGCCAGGCTGGACATCCTCATCCCCCCCCTGCACCCCCAGGCCCCACACAGCTCCAGATCCTAACTGAGAATTACCCTTCACCCCCGCTATTCCAGACTCCTTTCAGCCAGGTCAAACAGGGTGAAAATAATTTTACAAGCAGAGATTTTATTAAAATTTACCAGACCATGGGCGCTGTGGCCACAAGAACAAGGTTTTGGAGACGCTCCTTTCAGCCAGGTCAAACAGGGGCCGAAATATTTTTGCAGGCAGAGTTTAAGTAGCATTTCCCAGCCAATGACAACAAGAACAAGGTTTTGGAGATGCAGGAAAGGACAGGTGATGGTAACACCATCCCACTGATCTGGAAGTGATAATGTTGCAAAAGGAAAGAGTGGGAGTTTCCAGAACAGGCTCAGCCACTGTTAATCAGCCCTGTTAACGAGCCCCTGAATGGCAAAGTCCCCCTGCAGTGGAGACCTGGGGTCAGCAGAACTGAGCTGAGTCTCTGTCTAAAATTGCAGCCTCCCCTGGGAGTTCAGAACCTGCCCAGGGATCGTCCTGCTCTGTCAGGAGACTGATCTGCATTAAACCTGTTTCTCTTGAACTGAAATGCAATTTTCCTATTTTGGGTGGTATTAATTAGCCCCGATTCAAAATATTTGTCTCTACTTTGTCTCTACTGTCCATGCCCAGGCACTGGAAATGTTTCCCTGCTCCCCTTTTTGCCTTTCTTTCTCTGGATATATCAAATATGGGTTGTTTTTCCAAGGCTCAGCTCACTGAACAATTTTGCAGTCTCCTTTTAAGCACTTGTTTATCCCACAGCAATAACTCATGGACAGATAAGAGATTTCCTTGCAGGGACAGGAGAGGAGGGACAGACAAGGCACAAAGTTTTATCACCAGGGAGGAATAAATTCTATGAATACACTTTATAAGAACCTTTTGTTTTATAAGAGCTGAACAGCCCTGTAAGATGTCAGAGTGCTTTGTAAACATTGGTTTTTCACCAGCTCCCTGACCTTTCTGGTTATGTGCTGGCCCCGAGTCCCATCTAGTGGTGGAGAGCGAAGTAAAAAGGAAGGGAAGGATTCAGCAGTTCCTGAATGAATTCCCAGGGGCTGGATCCATTTAGCACAGGGGTGTCAGAGACTGGGGACGTGCTCAGCGGGTCAGCAAAGGGCAGCTCTCGAGGCATTAATTTTTCATGGGGCTCAGGCACAGGAATTCATCCGTTTGTGGCCACTGAGCGCTTTTCCTACAGCAGCAGCTGAGAAAAGTTCCTTATTAATGTGCCCAGGGTTCCTCCTTAACCCGTGTCTGTGCTTTGTTGTTTTATTGCTTTTTCTTTGCCTTTCCCAGGCCTTGAGGCTGACGAAGCCAAGCCACACTTGGCCCTACAAATCCTGGGGTTCGTTGTCTTTGCCCCCGTGTGCCTCTGCTGCTGGGCTGGGCTTCCTGACCAACCCCAGACAAATCCCAGACTGGCCTGGGTCAGGAGGGACCTTAAAGCTCCTCTTGCTCCACCATCTTCCACCATCCCAGGTTGCTCCAAGCCCTGTCCAACCCTAAAGGTGCTGGAACCTCCTAATTCCAAATTCCCCCTGCAGCTTCCTTCCACATTTGTGTGGAGCAATTAGATCTGGGTGCATCCCATTCCACAGGGTAAAACCCCACCCTGCCCATCCCAAGGGGATGGAACTCCATCCTGTCCATCCCATTCCAGGGGGTAAAACTCCACTCTGTCCATCCCATTCCAGGGGTAAAACTCCACCCTGTCCATCCCATTCCAGGGGTAAAACTCCACCCTGTCCATCCCATTCCAGGGGACAGAACTCCATCCTGTCCATCCCATTCCCAAGGCATGGAACTCTATCCTGGCCAGCAGAAACTCCTCCAAAGACACAGAAGGGAACTAAAACCAGTTCTTGGCAAACCAAGGTGCACCTGACGCCCAGACTGAGGAGTTCCAAGCTCTCTCTGAGCGAGGACAGTCAGGGAATATCTCCCCAGACCTGTTTATATCCTAGGAGACAGATCCAGGGAAAAGTCCTGCTTGGGCCAAGGGAGAAAGAAGGCCCTGGGAATTCAGGAGCCCTACCTGAGTCCTTGGCTTTCTTGGCAGCATCCGAGATATAATCCTGTGAGCGTCCATCAGTGAAGACAATCCCCACCTTGGGGACCCCGGGCCGGGCTCCGTTGATGACGGAGAAGGAGCTGTCAACGAGGTACTTCAGAGCCTGGCCTGTCATGGTCCCCTTCTCCATGTAGGACATTTTCTTCACTGCTGCTTTGATGTCCTTCTTGCTCTTGAACTGCCCCAGGGGGAACTCCTGCCGGACGGAGCTGGAGTACTGCACCAGCCCCACCTGGGCCTGTTTGTCCGACACCTCCAGCGAATCCACGATTTGGTTGATGAATTTCTTCACCAGCTCGAAGTTCTCAGGCCTCACACTCTTGGAGCCGTCGATGAGGAACACAAGATCCAGAGCAGACCCCAAGCCACCATTGCAAGCTGAGGAAAAATACAAGAAGAGGGCAGAAGAAAACAGCAGCAAAGGCCTCAATAAATGATGTAGGAAAATAGAACCCTAGTGCCATTTATTGCTGAGGAAATGGAGTTAATCAATGAAAACCCAACAGGAGATCACAGCAACGTTTTGAAAGTGATTCTGCCTGGTAAGAGCAGGGTTTCCCTTTGTGCCTTCATGAGCAGAACATCCCAGTGCTGTCACCACCGTCCCCTCAGGGGCCCCTCACGTACCAGTGCAGGTCTTGCCGTCGCTGTTGAGGCTGAAGCCGTCCCTGCAGGCACACCTGTAGGCCCCCGGGGTGCTGACACACACCTGCTCGCAGTCGTGGTCCCCCGTGGCACACAGGTCAGACACCACTGCAAGGAGAGGAGGGGGTGGCTTCAAGCAGGGGCCAGCCCGAGGCCTCCCTGCCCACAGCCAGCTCTGCACAGCCCCACGCCGACCCCATAATTAAATCTGCTTTGCAGTGGGACACAGCTCATTGGTCCTGGACAGTGGCTGAGGAAATGTCTCAGGTTGGAAATGGGGCTGTGGTTCTGTCCCACCTGTCAGAGCTGGGGTAGCTCTCTGCTGTTCTCTGGGCAGTTTTCTTTCTCTCTCCCACAGCCAATCCTCCCTCCAGGAGATCTCTTCTGTCCATGGCCACTGAGTGTCCCTGCATGGCTGAGAAAATTCCAGCATCCCATGGGCAGAGGCTGCGCCCAGGGGGAGCAGCCAAGCATTCCTACCTGGATCCAATCTGAGCTCTCCAACACCACAGCAGCCTTATCCACTGCATTCCCAAAGGACAAGAGCTCCATAACCACCCCTGGAGCTCCAGAGGAAAACTCCAGCCTTGTGCAGGATCCTGCTCCAGCAGAAGCACAGCTGGCACTGCAGGAGGGCTGAGCCCCCATGGAATGGGACTGCTGCCAGCACCCTGCCCCACAGCCTGCCAGGGCCTGCTCTGACTCTGCACTGCTTTCTTTGTGCTCTTGCATTTGGAGTTTTCATTTCCCTAGCAAAGAACTGTTATTCCTGCTCCCATATCTTTGCCTGAGAGCCCCTCAATTTCAGAATTACAATAATTCAGAGGGAGGGGGTTTGCATTTCCCATTTCAGGGGAGGCTCCTGCCCTCCTCAGCAGACACCTGTCTGCTCAAACCAAGACAGGCATAAAGACAAGGAAGACATTCCCACAAGTCTCCCTGCTCCAAGGCACAGCCAGGACTGGAAATCCTCCCCATCTTGAGGGCAAACCCCGCTGGGTGTGGGGCAAATCACAGCACACCTCACTCTGCAAAGCTCCTGGGTGAGGTTTGGGTCCCAGCTGGGCTGGTCAGTGCCCCACTTTTGCAGCTCTGCAGTACCGTTCTGAGCAGGGAGCTCAGCTGCCCTTCCTGGATGGCATTCACGTGTGAACACACCTGGACTTCACCTCAGGGCTCTCCCTGCATGTGCAGCTCTCAGATCCCTGCTCTCCCAACATTCCCGCTGCCCCTCCTGCCCTGGCTGTGGCTCCTGGAATGCTGAGCAAACAGCAGCTGAGTGGCAGCAGCAGGAGCCAGCGGCGCTGGGGGGTGACAGCGCTGTCACAGCCACAGCAGCGAGAGTGCTAAACAAACTCCAGAGCAAACAGGGCTGGCGAGGCAAACTCAGTTACAAATGCCAGGGAAAAGTGTGCAGAAATCCAGGCACGGGGCTGCAGCGAACGGATGGGAGGTGGAGCAGAGTCTTTCCGAGTTAAGGTTTGTTATTTTGAGCCATTTGTGTTCTGCTCCACTCCTATTTTGTTCGTTATTTTGGCCTTTCCACTTCCCGTGGCTGTGCCAGCACTGGTAGATTGTTCCAGCCCAGATCGCTGCGAATGTTCCTGCCCCTGGAGCTGCCTGTAGTTCAGTGCTCTGGTTAATCTCACCACTGCCTGGAGCACCAAGGGTTTCCTGTTTCCCCATGAGTTTGCTGAGCGCTGTGGGAAGCACTTTTCCCTGCTGCCCATCCCACAAATCCTGTGCTGTGCCCGAGCAGGGGGTTTGGGTTCATCTCTGGGGTGGTTTAGGGCGGCTGCACATGAAGAACACGAAAACAGGGACTTGGGCATTCCCCCAGGGCTGTCCTCTGCTCCCTGCAGCAATCCTGAGTGCTTCCCTCGTCTCCCGGGGCTTTTCCATGGGAACAGCTTTGCCATGTGCACAGGGAGGCACAGAAGGGATTTTTCCCCACAACTTCAAACCACACGGTGAGACCTCGGCACCGCTGCTGCCTCCTGATCCCAGGGCAGCCAATTCAAACTCCACAAATATTCATGGCCTGGATTCCGCTCCTCAAATTCTGTGTCCCTCCCTCCTTTTGGCTGAAGCGTTTGTTCCCTCTCCCACGAGCTGCTGCTGCAGTGACACCTGGTAATACCTGACTCATTCTGTGTTATCACCCGAGGATAATCCATGGCTCACTCTGGATCTGAAATTTCCCTCCTCTCCACAGAGGAGCCAATCTTCCATGACAAAAAGCTGTTCCCCTTCATCACTTTCAGCCTGGGAGCTGGACCAGGACCAGGGGATTTTACACCTCTCACAGCCTGGGAGTTCTCCAGGCCCAGCCGTGTGTGTTTGGAGTTCCAGGTGGATCACACCTTTCAGGAAGTGTTGCCACACGTTTTTGCTTCCAGGGGATGGCAGGGAGAAGCCCCTGGGCCTCTCCTGCTGACAGAAAAAGGGGATTTATGGCCCATTCCTGCTGCCTTGGGGCACATTTGGAAGCAATAAAACATACCCAGTCCTTCAGCAGCTCCTGGAGGAGCAAAGCTGCATTTGTAGGATGCTGTTTTGTAGGATGGGGTTTGGAGGATTAGGTTTGGAGGATGGTGGTTTTATAGGATGCTGTTTGTAGAATGGTGTTTGTGGGGTGCCGTTTGGAGGATGCTGTTTTTATAGGATGGTGTTTATAGGAGGGTGTTTATAGGATGGTGTTTATAGGATGGTGTTTTTAGGATGGTGTTTTTAGGATGGTGTTTTTAGGATGCTCGGGCTCCTTTGACATGCTGTGCAGACAGGAATTAGATCCTGCTCCAGCCAGGAGAGATTCCTGCCCCAAAAGCAGCATCAGGCAAAGGCAGCTCAGCCTCTGACAGGAACTGGGACCATCCCAGTTGAACTGGGAATTCTGGAGGCAACGCTGGTGGGGGGAATTACAAAACAAATTCTCTTAACTGCCCCAAAATGGCTGTGATTTCAGCTGTGTTAAAATCCTCTTTTCCAGGTTGTTTTCCAGTGCCTCCAGGAGTGTGTGGATCGTGATTACAAACTCTCCAGTGCCGGTGAAATCTGGAGATTTCTTTAACCAAAACCTGAAATTCCCCAGACAAACCCCTGCAGTTCTGGAAAGGCAACTTCAAAGAGCCCCTGATTCCCACAGGGGTGAAGGGTGGTCACAGGAACAACTTCCATGGGAAGGGCTGGAGGAGGATTTTGGAAAAGGGTCTGGAGGGACAGGACACGGGGAATGGGTAAGGCTGGGAGAGCTGGGGGTGCTGCCCTGGAGAGGAGAAGGCTCCAGGGAGAGCTCAGAGCCCCTGCAGGGCCTGAAGGGGCTCCAGGAGAGCTGCAGAGGGACTGGGGACAAGGCCTGCAGGGACAGGAGCCAGGGAATGGCTCCCAGTGCCAGAGGGCAGGGCTGGATGGGAGATTGGGAATTGGGAATTGTTCCCTGGCAGGGTGGGGAGGGGCTGGGCTGGAATTGCCAGAGCAGCTGGGGCTGCCCCTGGATCCCTGGCAGTGCCCAAGGCCAGGCTGGACACTGGGACAGTGGGAGGTGTCCCTGCCAGGGCAGGGGTGGGATGGGATGGGATGGGATGGGATGGGATGGGATGGGATGGGATGGGATGGGATGAGCTTTCCAATCCCTTCCCACCCAAAGCATTCCAGGATTCTCTGCAAAGCTTGAAGGTCCTTCCCACCCAAACCATTCCCAATTCCTGGCTGGCAGACGCGCAGCTCCGGGCTGGGCGCGCCAGGACTCACCACAGAAAGCCTCCTGGAACTTTTGGGTCAGCTTCTCGATGACGCTGTAGCTCTCCACGTAGTCCACGTGCTCGTCCAGGGGCTCGCTGGCCATCTGCCTCAGCGTGCCCATGTCCACCCTGCCCACGCCGATGGCGAAGATCTCGATGCCCGCGGCCCTGGCCCGGGCGGACGCGTCCTGCACCCCGTCCTGGGGCCGGCCGTCGGTCACCACGATGGCCACCTGCAGCGGGGAGGGACGGCTGGGAGGGCACTGCTATCCTCGCTCATATTCCCCCAGTGCTGGTGGAACCGGCGGGGTAGGAGGGAAGGGTTTGCGTTTCTAAAATTAAGGGAAAAGGGAATCCCACCAGATTTTCCCATTCTTTGGAGATCACACAAACCGTGTTGTTTTTTTTTTTTTTTGAGGTGGAATTCGTTTCTTTCCAAGCTGGAAAAGTTAAACTGCCAGGGATTGAATGGTTTCACCAAGGAAGAAGTGCCAGGGATTGAATGGTTTCACCAAGGGACAAGTGCCAGGGATTGATGGTTTCACCAACTGCTGCATCCCCCTCTAAGGAAACTGAATTAAAATTTGTTTTTTAATTTAAAGGAACTTGAGCTCAAGCCAAACTAAAGATCTTCAGGGACACTCAGGACAAGCCCAGCTGAGTGTGGGGCTTCACAGCATATCAGAAAATGCCATGGAAATGTGAGATGAAGGCTTCATCCCATTTATAGGTGGAGGAGCTGAAGGATGGAACTGAAACCATCTCCATGGGGAGAGAGGAGAAGAGGCCCAAGGTCACGCTGCGGGTCAGGGCCTGCCAGGATTTGTGATTCTCTGTTCCAAAATAAACAGCAGGGATTAAACCCCACCCCTGCTAACCCCAGCATTAAAGTGGCAGCTGGTTTAAGTGGGGACTGGATTTCAGCTTGGATTAAATGGTGCCCTGAACCAGTTAAAAGCCTCCCAGAGTCCTGCTCCTTGTTTGTCCCTTTTCCTCTTTATTTTTCTTCTGAAAAAGACTATGTCACAAGACCTGAATTCTTGCTCTTTGCCAATTCTTCTGCCCCTGCCACTTTTCCTTACAACTGATTTATTGTGACACCACTGCCGACTCCAAAGGAATGGCTTGGGCTGGAATACAGAATGGGGAAAGAGCTTCCCCTCTGGAAAAAAACAGGAGAAACGGGAAGAATGTGGCGCTCTACAATCTCATTTCAGCTGTTTATTTGCACTTCTTAAAGGATGCACAATTAAAAATTCCCAGGAGCATCATAATTCTGCAACTGGTGCTCCCAAGGGGGAAAAAATAAACAAATTCAAGCCTTGTTCTTCTAGCGTGGCAAAAGCAAGGCAAGGCTGCACCTGTGGCAGGTGTGGGGGGAATGGGTGTGCCCGAGGAGCCCCGGGGTTCTCCTGGGGCGGGAGGGGATCCATCCGTGCAGTGGAGCCTTTTGCCAGGAGAGAGAGCCCTCGGCTCAGCCTCAGCTCCAGCTCCAGCCGGGCTGCTCCGCCTGAGCAGCGCCCGCAGCGCCGCCCGGGGCTGCCGAGGAGAGGAGGAGAGCCCTCAAAGCCCGGCTGGCAGGAACCAGGGGAGGTATCAAATCGGGGATCAGAGGCGTTATCAAATCAGGGAATGAGAGGCGTTATCAAATCGGGGATCAGAGGCGGTATCAAATCAGGGGATGAGAGGAGTTATCAAATCAGGGATCAGAGGAGTTATCAAATCAGGGATCAGAGGAGTTATCAAATCAGGGAATGAGAGGAGTTATCAAATCAGGGATCAGAGGCATTATCAAATCAGGGAATGAGAGGAGTTATCAAATCAAGGAATGAGAGGAGTTATCAAATCAGGGACCAGAGGCGTTATCAAATCAGGGATCAGAGGCGTTATCAAATCAGGGAATGAGAGGCGTTATCAAATCAGGGATCAGAGGAGTTATCAAATCAGGGATCAGAGGAGTTATCAAATCAGGGAATGAGAGGAGTTATCAAATCAGGGACTAGAGGAGTTATCAAATCAGGGATCAGAGGCATTATCAAATCAGGGAATGACAGGAGTTATCAAATCAGGGACCAGAGGAGTTATCAAATCAGGGACCAGAGGAGTTATCAAATCAGGGAATGAGAGGCGTTATCAAATCAGGGATCAGAGGAGTTATCAAATCAGGGACCAGAGGAGTTATCAAATCAGGGATCAGAGGCGGTATCAAATCAGGGAATGAGAGGAGTTATCAAATCAGGGATCAAAGGAGTTATCAAATCAGGGATCAGAGGCATTATCAAATCAAGGAATGAGAGGAGTTATCAAATCAGGGACTAGAGGAGTTATCAAATCAGGGATCAGAGGCGTTATCAAATCAGGGATCAGAGGCGTTATCAAATCAGGGATCAGAGGAGTTATTAAATCAGGGATCAGAGGAGTTATCAAATCAGGGATCAGAGGCGGTATCAAATCAGGGAATGAGAGGAGTTATCAAATCAGGGACTAGAGGAGTTATCAAATCAGGGATCAGAGGCATTATCAAATCAGGGATCAGAGGAGTTATCAAATCAGGGATCAGAGGCGTTATCAAATCAGGGATCAGAGGAGTTATTAAATCAGGGATCAGAGGAGTTATCAAATCAGGGACCAGAGGAGTTATCAAATCAGGGATCAGAGGCGTTATCAAATCAGGGACCATACCCTGCCAGCAGGTCCTGCCAGCAGCCGTGTGTCCTCCTGCAATTCTCTTCCTAAATTGAGAAATTCTCCAGGTTTTATCAGCTCCTCTCCATCTTCAGCTAAGCCCGAGCCCAGATAAACCCAAGCCCTGATAAGCCAGAGCCCAGATAAACCCCAGATGGGGTGGGGCTGCGGCATCCACACCTGGATGTGATGGAAAGATCCTCATAATGCCTCTGTGTGGAAATCTGCCATAAAGGACCCAAAATTCACATTGCTTTCTTGGAGAAAACAAATCTTCTGGATACAGAGTCAGGATTGGGAATTAACCAGAGAACCCATGGGGAAAATGAACGTAACAGTGAGAGGAAGCCAGGGGACCTCTCTGTGACAGCCTGACAGAAAGAGTGTAAAAATATCTCTTAATATCACATTTGGTTAACCCAATCATCAGGAAATCCTGTTTTGTTCCTAGGATTCCTACCATAGGTATTTTCCCTGCATCCAGCCTGAGCCAATGTGAAAAAATATCCTTTTTTATTATTATTATTTTCACACCTACCTCCAAATTATTTGCAGTCAGAGGATCTCTGTAATTCCCTGTCAGTGAAAAAGCTGAGTCCTGGTGTGGGCCTGGTTTGGGAAAGGCTTGGAGGGAAGGAGCAGCCTCTGGATCCTGGGGAGGCTGGCACTGCTCAGCCTTGTGAGGGGAATTATGAAAAGGTGAAGCTTCTGCTGCATCCAACAGCTGAATTTTGCCCTGATCCTCAGTTTTACCCTGGGAAAACTCAGAAATTTTGCTTTTCAAGGTCAAACCTTTTGCTCAATTAACCAGCAGCTTTCCCTGTGAATTCCTGACATGCTGGATCCCTCATCCTTCTGTCAGACAGAAATCCCACGTGGTCTGATATAGTTTATTCCTGGTTATCTCAGACACCCGAGCATTCCTGAGCATTCCTTGGCATTCCCAGGTATTCCCAGCCCAGGCTGGCGTTTCCCGCCGATCCCGCAGCTAATGAGGGAGTGATGGCTCATTATGCCCTGGGAACGTGATGTTCCTGCAGAGCTCCAAGGAGAATGGGCAGAAAGCTGCATAAAGCCCTGGATTTGCTCAGCAATTTGCCAATTTATTTGTTCTTCCCTAAAAAAAATAAGGTGAAAGTAATTGGGCTCCCCGCGGGTTTTGAGGAAGGTGGGAGCAGGTTTGTCTCGGAGCTCCTCCAGAAACAAATTGTGCTTTTCCCTGCCCGGGGGTGGCATTTGCTGCACAAAGCAGGAGCAAAGCACCGTGTGATGTTTTGGGATGCTGACAACCAGATTTGCACGAGGATTTGTTGGATTTCTGCTGTGGGAATGAGCAAAGACCGTGTCCGGTGTTTCTGGAAGCTTCACCTCCCTAAATCCCCGTATGACCTGTTCCTCCTCCCAGGCGGGGGATGGGGTCACCCTGAGCAGAAGGGAGAAGCTGGCTGGACTTCAAGGCAGAGCAAAAAGAGAAAAAAATAACCAGGGAACCAAGAACACAACGGGCCTTGGAGTTTTCCACCTTGCAGACATTGAAAAGCCACCCGGGCATGGTCCTGGGCAGCCCCTCTGGAGCTCAGGGTCAGCTCCAGAGACCCCTCCCAACCTCCTCCTGTGATTCTGCCTCTTGGATCAGCTCCGGAGTGGAAGGCAAGAGGGAAAGCAAGGAGTGATTTCCTTTCCCCCTCCTTTTTTTTTAATGCCTTAGATAAGTCATTCCAAAGCTCACTGCTCCCAGCTCTTCCAGCTGTCCAGGAAAGGAGGTGCCGGGGAGACACTGGAAATCCAGGATAGTTTGTTCCACACATCCAGAGGTGACAGGGAACAGCAAGGCTCGGGGGAGCTGCCTGGCAGCAGGAAAAGAGTGCACGAGGAGAGGGATGGTGAACGGCGTGGAAGAGATTCCGGGGATGAGGATCAGCACTTTCATGGACAGCTCAGTGGAAATGTCTCTCCAATCTGCAGGAGTGGCCAATGCTGTGTGTAATTGTCAGACTGCATTTAGAACAAGAACTGAGACTAAGACTGAATACGTTATAATGAGTTTTGTATTTTCTTTCACTAAGCCCCAAAGATGAGCTTCTTTCTCAAGAAGAATTGAGAGGTTTGAACCTCCCAGAGATTTTTCAAGAACTGAGAGATTTGAAGCTCCCGTAAGTTTTCTAGAATTGAGAGGCTGGAACTCCCCAGATTCCAAGAAGAGTTGAGAGGTTTGAACCTCTCAGAGGATTCCAAACAGAATCAAGAAGTTTGAACCTCTTGGAGGTTTCCAAGAACTGAGAGGTTTGAACCTCCCAGAGGTTTCCAAAAGGAGTTGAGAGGTTTGAACTTACCAAAGGGTTCCAATAACTGAGAGGTTTGAACCTCCCAGATGTTTCCAAGAAGAGTGGAGATATTTGAACCTCCCAGAGGTCTTCAAGAATTGAGAGGTTTGAACCTCTCAGAGGTTTCCAAGAACTGAGGGATTTGCACCTCCCAGGGGTTTCCAAGAAGAACTGAGAGGCGTGAACTTCCCGGAGGTTTTCAAACCTCCGGTTTGCACCTCCCAGCGGTTTTCCACCTGCAACGATCAACCCCCACGTGTCCACACACAACCAAAACCCAGAAAAAAAAAAAAAAAATCATCTTTCTGCTTATCCCAACCACTCCACGATGAGTCCCAAGCAAGGAGCTGGAGGAGCCGGACCCTTTTTTACCTTCTTGAAGTTGGGCGCGCTGCCCCTGCCGCCCTCGGCGGCGCCGAAGACGCGGCTGATGGCAAACTGGATGGCCAGGCCCGTCATGGTGCCCGTGGAGAGCGGCTGGATCCTGCGCACGGCCTGCAGCAGGGCCGCCTTGCTCTGGGGGCCCTGCAGGGGCAGCTCGCTGCGCACGGCGCTGGCGTAGTTGATGACGCCCACGCGGGTGGCGTTGGGGCCCACGTCCAGCGCCTCGATCACGCGCGACACGAACACCTTGATCTTCTCAAACTCGTGCGGCCGCACGCTGCGCGAGCTGTCGATGATGAACACCAGGTCCGTGGGCTTGGTCCTGCACAGGGTGCCTGGGGACGGCAGGGACGGAGGGGAAATCAAAGGGAGAGAAGGAAAAGTGTCAAAGGAAAAGTGTCCCGGGAGGGAGAGGTCGGTGCTGGTAAAGCAGCGCCGGGCGGAGAGGAGCTGCAGGTTTCAGTCCTTTCTCTGTTTCACAGCTTTAGCCGGATATTTAAAATGTTCTTTGTGCTTTTCTAGGGAAGCACCTTTAGGAAAGCAGAGTTCCTGGGGAGCGACATGGACTTGTGGTGAGCAGGGTGTCCCTTGTCACCCCAGGCTGCCTCTGAGGGCTGCAGGAAACCTCATCCACCTAGGGAAGCATGGAGAGAAGGAGGGAAGCACGGAAGGAAGCACGGAAGGAAGCACGGAAGGACGGACGGAAGGGAGGGAGGGAGGGAGGGAGGGAGGGAGGGAGGGAGGGAGGGAGGGAGGGAGGGAGGGAGGGAGGGAGGGAGGGAGGGAGGGAGGGAGGAAGGAAGGAAGGAAGGAAGGAAGGAAGGAAGGAAGGAAGGAAGGAAGGAAGGAAGGAAGGAAGGAAGGAAGGAAGGAAGGAAGGAAGGAAGGAAGGAAGGAAGGAAGGAAGGAAGGAAGGAAGGAAGGAAGGAAGGAAGGAAGGAAGGAAGGAAGGAAGGAAGGAAGGAAGGAAGGAAGGAAGGAAGGAAGGAAGGAAGGAAGGAAGGAAGGAAGGAAGGAAGGAAGGAAGGAAGGAAGGAAGGAAGGAAGGAAGGAAGGAAGGAAGGAAGGAAGGAGGGATAAAGCTGTGGGCCGAAACCTGAGCTGCATTTCTGCATCCAAGAAAAGGCTGGAAAGGGATTAACTGCACCTCAGATAACCAATCCCCACGGGTATCTGTTAATGGGAATGGACCCAGAACAACACTCAGCAATCAGCTGGGATTGGGAACAACATTCCCAGGTTAAGGGTTAACATCCCCAGCACAACAGGAGCCAGACCCCTGTTCCCCAGTGATGGCAACAAGAATAAACCCCAGAAACAGCACAGAGCTGGTTCACATCTGTCAGGGGGAAACAACAGAGAAATCTGGAACCCATAACTGATAATTAATAAGAGGTAATTAATCTCTACAGCCCCATGAATACCCACAGTGAAAAGGAGAGGCTATAAACAGGAGGCATCAGCAATGCAGCAAACTGAATGATTGTTATTATTATTATTATTATTATTATTTAAATTTCTCACTTTCATGCCATTTTCCATCTTCATTTTCAGCTGTGGCAAGACATAAAAAAGAGGCCTGGTGTTTTTCATGATTTCCTAAATGGATGGCCCCATTTCCCCCAGCAGATCTATGGCATCCTGTCCTTTTTAATTTTTTTCTCCTCATTTAGCCTGTCTCTGTCAAGTGCTCTGTTACTATTTTATTTCTGCAGGGCCCAGGGAGTTCCTGTCATAAAGGAGATTTCTGTGGACAGATTTTTAAATGTGAGCTTTTGGGCCAACAAATCTGCACCAAATGATGGCATAAATATTACAGCTGGTCCTCAGTGTGAGATCTAACGGGGCTTTCAGACTTTGAGGCAGATAAAAATAAATACTCAGTGATGGATCCGTAAAGGAAATAATCAGGTTTGTTTCCTGAGAGGCATCGGGGCTGAATCTGCTCCAGAAAGGTCTGGGAGGGCAGGAGCAAAGCAGGCAGTGGTCACTTTGTCAGGAGCTCTAATTCCCACTAAAATCCAATTTAACATTTTCCCATATGGATGAATTTCATTTTCCCCCCATAATTCACTGCAGAGGAGGAAAACTCCCAGGGAGATCCATCTGCAGCACTGGAAATCCCTCTTCCAGGGGTTGCTGGTGCCCAGTTTACAGGTGAGAAATGAAGGTCAAGGGAAAGGCTCAATTAATTCCTCCAGAAATAAAACACAAATCCCCCTTTGTGCTGATGAATCATCCCTGGATTTAGTGACAAACTAAGCAGGAAAAGTTATTTTATTTCCCTAAGAACAGCTGGAGCCAATAGAAAATTTTAAGTCTATGTATTTTATTTATTCCTGCTCTGTGATTTGACCCTAAATAACATTTTTAAGCTCTTTTTATGAGAGTGGAGTTTATTTCAGAGAAGGAAAGAGTAAAGAAGGGGTATCAGGTGGGAGATTTTTGGGATTTCAGCCACAGTCAGGGTCTGCAGGACAGGCCCATTCTCTCCAGGAGGTGACAGTCACTTGCTCTGATTGACACCTTGACTCAGCATAGTTTAGTTAAAACTGGGATTAAACCAGAAATAAAACCTTCCTCTATATTTACAAACACCCACACTAGGAATTATTCAGGAATAGCTGAATTAATGCTGACTGCAGCAGAAAATTCCTCTCAGGGCATCTTTGCCATGTCCATTAAACCCTGGGGGAACAGCGCAGTAGCCCAGGACTAAAAAGGGTTTATTTTAGAGAGCTGACTGCTCACAGCAAGGCTGAGCTCAGTCACTGCTCTGTTTCCCGACTTTGCACAGCAAAGAGAACCCTCCTTTCCCAAATTCCTGAGGAGAAAGGGCTCCGTTTATCTGAAATCCCCCCTCCCTCAGCCCCAGGTAGCTCTGCAGTCACTGTCACACCTGCACAGCTCGGGCTGCCCATGGCTGTGGGCGAGACATCATCACCACGCTGTCCAAACATTTTCAATTCCCGCAAGTCTGGCCTTGCAGCCGAGTTTGCCTCTCCTGCAGTGATTTCTGGAGAAATCCAGAAATCCTTGGGCTGCCTGGAGCCCGGGGAAGGGCAGAGATGCTCCTGAGGACCAGACCCCCCCCTTCCCTGGGTGTCCATCCCTGGCCCGGGTGTCCATCCTTTCCTGGGTGTCCATCCCTGCTCTGTGTGTCCCTCTCTTCCCTGGGTGTCCCTCTCTTCCCTGTGTGTCCATCCCTTTCCTGGGTGTCCATCCCTGCCCTGTGTGTCCATCCCTGCCCTGGGTGTCCATCCCTTCCCTGTGTGTCCATCCTTTCCTGGGTGTCCATCCCTGCCCTGGGTGTCCATCTCTTCCCTGGGTGTCCATCCTTTCCTGGGTGTCCATCCCTGGCCCGGGTGTCCCTCTCTTCCCTGTGTGTCCATCCCTGCCCTGTGTGTCCATCCTTTCCTGTGTGTCCATCCCTTCCCCGGGTGTCCCTCTCTTCCCTGTGTGTCCATCCCTGCCCTGTGTGTCCATCCTTTCCTGGGTGTCCATCCCTTCCCTGCATGTCCATCCTTTCCTGCGTGTCCATCCTTTCCTGGGTGTCCATCCCTTCCCTGCATGTCCATCCTTTCCTGCGTGTCCATCCTTTCCTGGGTGTCCAGCCCTTGCTGCACTCGTTCCAGGCTGGGGTTTGGAGCCATGCAAGCTGCAGAGCAGGGAGCTCACCTGCTCCTGGCTGCCCTACTGCCCACCCGGGAGCCAGGCAGAGCAGGATTTCGCTCAGGAACAGACGAAGGAAATCCAAGGAAAGTCCCGTTCCCAGCAACCCGACCCAGACCTCCTGCTCGGGAGGTGACCCCGGGTGCCCGGCCAGGTCCTGCTCCAGCCCCTCTGGAGCTGGAGAGGGGAGGGAAGGCAGAGCCCTTGTTCCACCCGGGCCTCCTCCAGCCCCAAGGGGTGACCCGGGGCCACCCGCGCTGTCCCCACAGGAGCCATCCCAGCCCTAGGTCCCGCTGCCTTGGGGACACACTGGACACAGCTCCTGCACTTCCCCGGCTGCTGCTGGGCATTCCCTCCCCTTCCCCGTCCCCAGCGCCAGGCCGGAGGCACAGAGGGACCCCCAGCCCTCCCAGCCCTCCCCAGCCCCCGGTCCCCACTCACCGCGGGGCTGCGGAGGGGCCCCGCAGGTGCCCGGGCTGTGCAGGAGCAGCAGCAGCGAGAGCAGCAGGGCGCAGCAAATCCTGGCCATGGCTGAGCCGGGCTGGGAGTGCGGGGCAGAGCGCTGGCCCCGAGTATTAACCTGCCCTTCTGCGGAGGCTCCGAGCCAGCCCCTGACACGGCGGGGCCGGGGGGGGCAGCGAGGGGAGAGGGGCAGGAAGAAGGAGCAGGAGGAGATGCTGCTCCAGGGTGGGGAGGGGGCGATGCCCAGCCCTGCCCCCAGCCCCCCACAATGGCCCCATTGCTGCTGAGGGCACGGGGAGCTCTGGAGGAGCGGGGGAAGGTGGGGAATGCGGGGCTGGAACAGTGGCACCACTGAGAGCAGCCCTGGGTGGGGCTGGACGGCAGCGGCCGCTGCCCGCAGAGCTGCGCAGGGCCGGGGGTGCCAGCGAGGGGACAGCGGCGGCGACACGCGGGTCCCCTCTCAGTGCCCGCTGTGCCAGGGGCAGGACAGCATCCTGTGGCATCAGGGGCTTCGCTCAGAGCAGCAGCGGAGAGAGCATCAGGAAAGCAAAGGGGCTTTGTGTCCTTCCCCTCGTGTCCTTCCCCTGTCAGAGCCCAGCGAGGGGACAGCGGCGGCGACACGCGGGTCCCCTCTCAGTCCCGCTGTGCCAGGGGCAGGGCTGGACGTCACTTTGGGATCCCTGCCTTGGGGGAAGGCTCAGAGCAGCAGCGCAGAGAGGCACAGGAAAGCAGAGGGATGGGGGTGGCAGGCTTGTGTCCCTCCTGCAGAGCCCAGCGAGGGGACAGCGGCGGCGACACGCGGGTCCCCTGCCAGTGCCCGCTGTGCCAGGGGCAGGACAGCACCCTGTGGCAGCAGGGGCTTCGCTCAGAGCAGCGGCAGCGGACAGAGGCTCGGGAAAGCAGAGGAGGGTTTGGGAGCACGGGTGACGATCCGGGGTGCAGAAGAATTTTCCTGCAGGAACGGGCGCTCCTCTGTGCGGCTGAGCCCCTGTGAGCAGAGCGGGCTCCAGAGCCCACAGCAGACAAACGGGAGAGGCGGGGGACGGACAGACAGACAGACAGACAGCTGAGGGGTTTGAGCTGGCAGTGCAGCGTTCAGCTCCGCACACACGAGGGAGATGCAGCTCCTGCCAGAACCCAACGGTCTCAATCAGCCACCAAGGCTGAGGGTGCTGCAAATGAGGCGAAATCCGATGTTTCCTTTGTGGAGGAGCAGCAGGGAGATTTGGTAGCCGGGAAAGAGAGATTTAATGATGGTTTTGTCACAAAGCAATGCATCTTTTTCTGTTTTTTTTTTAACGACTGTTTTACATTGCCGTCACTTGATTAAAGCCCTGCTCCTCGCATGAATTAGGTTCTGCTCACCTTTTCCTGCAGCACGTCCTTGGATCCCTCATCCATTTAATCTGCATTGTGTGAGTGCAGGGCCATGCAAAGTACCTTTAACTCAAAGCACACTTTCTCTTCCCTTATCCAGACTCTCTCTTTCCTCCAAAAGCTCTTTAGCAGCCTGGGAGCTCCTGGGGAAAAAGGCTCTTTGATGAGGGGAAAGAAGGACCTGTCCTCACTGAAGCTCCTGGGCTCTTCTTAACTCTTTAACATTAAAAATGTTAATTAAAATATCAAAATCTGGCAATGTTCTCATGCAAAATCAGCATGGATTTGTCCCACTGTCTCCCACAGCATCAGTCCCAGGCTTTCAGCCAGCTCTGGAGCTGACAGCTCTGGGGATTTTCAGTCAGGAGGAGGAAATGCTCCAGGTGAGGGATGGAGCAGCTGTGCCCTGAGGAAAGGGTGGCAGGATCGGGATTGCTCAGCCTGGAGAGGAGAAGGCTTGGGCTGACCTCACTGAGACCTTCTGGTGCCTGAAGGAGCTGCAGGAAAGATGGAGAAAGACTTTGGACAAGGGATGGAGGGACAGGAGCCAGGGAATGGCTCCCAGTGCCAGAGGGCAGGGCTGGATGGGATCTTGGGAATTGGGAATTGTTCCCTGGCAGGGTGGGGAGGGGCTGGGCTGGAATTGCCAGAGCAGCTGGGGCTGCCCCTGGATCCCTGGCAGTGCCCAAGGCCAGGCTGGACACTGGGGCTGGGAGCACCTGGGGCAGTGGGAGGTGTCCCTGCCAGGGCAGGGGTGGCGCTGGGTGGGGTTTGAGGTCCCTTCCACCCCCTTCCCTTCCTCTGTGGATGCTTTCATGGATATATTTCTAAAATCACGGATTTAGGGCAGTGCAAACACAACAATCCCCTCCCACGTTCGCACACACAGAGTTTGCTCCCCAAATACATAAAACTGCCCCCATGCATTTATGACTGTCAGGGCCCAGAGTGAAATAAAAGCCTGAAATTTGGGAGATTTTGCCCTGGACCCGTCTGGGCTGGGGTTTCTCCTGTTTTCCTGCCCTGCACACAAGGATCTCTTGGTGCAGACAGCACTTGCTCCCCATGAATGGGGATCATTCAGAGCCCTCCGTAAATGAAGCCTCTATGGCTGTTCTTGCGGGGAAAATATAAAGTTGCTCTGTGTCATTCTGCTGTTAATTAGCAAAGATAAATACATTTCAGGTGGGTATTTTCACCAGCAGAGCTCGTGGCACACAAGCAGCATTAAAGGTTTGAAAAGAGGGCGAGGGGCAAAGGTGTGCTGGGAGCTCTGGGGCTGCATTGATGCCTCTGGAAAAGCAGTGTTTATTTTTAAAATATGAAACATCATTTCTCCCCAGGCCCCTGAGAAGGAGAACACTGGAGTCAATATTTCAGGAGGAAAATATGCATTTCGAGCTCTTCCCCAGCCTGCCTGCAAGGTAAACACACCAACTGTGAATGGCTCGTGCTGGCCCCAGCGTGGCCCTGCTGCTGTTGTGGCCTTCACGTGTCCTGGCACGGGGAGGCTTTGCCTCTCCTCCAACACCCTCAAATCCATGGATCCTGACTCCAGAAGTGATGCTCTAAAACACCAAATCCTCCCTTTCCTTCCACAGAAAACTTTGGTCCCACCGTGCTCCTGCTGAAGGCAAAAGGTTCAGAGTCCCCCGTGCTGGGCATTGGTGAGGTCACACCTCGAATTTTGGGGGCAGTTTTGGAAAAGAAGGACTTGGAGGAGTTGGAGCGAATCCAGGGAAGGGAATGGAGCCCCAGGAGAGGCTGAGGGAGCTGGGAAGGGGCTCAGCCTGGAGCAAAGGAGGCTCAGGGGGGACCTTGTGGCTCTGCACAGCTCCTGCCAGGAGGGGACAGCCGGGGGGGTCGGGCTCTGCTCCAGGGAACAGGGACAGGAGGAGAGGGAACGGCCTCAGGCTGGGCCAGGGCAGGCTCAGGATATTTGGGAACATTTTCCCCGGGAAGGGTTGTGAAGCATTGGCTCAGGTGGAATCGAGGAAGTGGTGGAGTCCCCATCCCTGGTGTGTCCTAGGAGGGCTTGGAGGTGGCCCCTGGGGACACCCAGGGTCAGTGGTGGCCCTGGTGGTGCTGGGGGGCAGAAGGACTTGGTGATCCCAGAGGTCCTTTCCAGCCTGAGGAATTCTGTGATTCCAAGACTCCAACGTGAGCTCAAGAGCTGCAGTTTGTCCTCCCCAGCACGGGGAGCACAACTGGGAATGATCATCTGCACCCAGGCAGGAGAGAGCTTTGGGTTTCCCTCACTTTGAAAGCTCTGCAGGATTCCCCAAATTCCTCATGGTTTCCTCGTGGTTCTTGCTGTCCTTCAGCTCCTCCGTTGTTTTCCAGACAAATTTCCTGATTTGCAAATCCCTGGTTTGCCAATTCCCCGTGACAGAATTCCACTCTGCTGGACCCCTTCACCTTTAAAGTGCCAAATCCGCCAGTCTTGGGGCAGGGAAAGTAAAGCCCAGCTTAAGGATAAGTCCTGAAAGTACTAAAATGAAAACATTAAAGCAAAATTAAAGCTGGGAGAGGTGGCAACTCCTCATTTGCCATCACACAAATAACTCTGATGGAATAAACTATGTGAATCCAGATCTTCCTCCATCACAGCCCTTCCCAGGAATGCTGATCAGCTGGGAGAAGCCAGGAAAAACAGCACTGGATTTTCCACGGGACTGACAATTCTTGTTTAGAAGAGGCACTGCACTCATGCCATTAGTTCTGCTCGAGTTTTAGTTCAAAACTGCATTTGAGCTTTGGATTTCCCTATTTCCAATAGATACCCCCCGATTGCATTTAATATCTCGCTGTAAACTTCACCCTGGAGCAAGCCCACGTGTTAAAATCAAAATGCAGCAGCAGTCCCTGAGGCACTGCCATGGAAATGACCCAGAAAAATGAGAAGGTTTTCTGGAGGGGAAAAAAAGGAAATCGGGGATCTCAAGATGTTCTCAAACTTGCAGCGGAGCTCCAGCAGAAGGCAGGATAAGGAAATCACCTCAGATTGGGCCAGGAGAGGTTTTGAATGGATATTAAGAAAAATTTCATCACAGAAAGGGTGGTCAGGAACTGGCACAGGCTGCCCAGGGCAGTGGTGGAGTCAAATCCCTGGAATTGCTAAAAAAATCTGTGGATTGGGCACTTTAAGATGTGGTTTAGTGGTGACCATGGCTGGGCATGAGGATTGTAAAGGTTTTTTCCAACCTTAACAATGCCATGAGTTAAATACTAGATTTTTTTTCTTTTTGTTTTTTTTTTTTAGCTTTGGACCAGAAATTCTTCTCCAAAGGGATCTGGAGGGTGCCTGAGTCCCACAGACGAGGCAGAACGAAAAGGCTGGGAAGGGAGCAGCAGCCAAACTCTGAGTTGTTTGCTGTTGGTTTTTATTTCATTCTAAACAAACCCAGGAGTTGTAGTAAACACAGTTCTGCTGCCCTCCAGCCTCCAGAAAGCTCCAAGTTTTTACAAAATGCTCCCTAATTTCTGCCTATTTCTGGCTTCCTTTGATGTTCCAGGTGAGTGTTCCAAGCCGCATTCCCAGCTCCAGTTTTCACCTGTAAAGAAATGATGACAAAAGCTCCAGTTCTTGTGGTTTACCCCCAAAATGTTTCTATTTCGGTTTGAGGGATGGAGGGACCCCTCCCAACCTCCTGCATCCCCGTTTCCCACCCTGGCAACGTGGAATTACAGCAGTGGGGGCAGAGCAAAGCACCCAACAAATGATGCAAATGAAAGGCTGGGGAGGAGGCAGGAGTGGCTTTGAAAATAACCCCTGCACCGAGTCAGGATCAAAGGAATTTCTGTTTATCCTTCCAGCTGCAAAGAGCTGGCAAATATCCCTGGGGCTGCTGCTGGAAATAGCAAATGCTGTTTATGGCTGGGCCTTGTTTGTGTGTTTTATGGGTCACACTCATTTCACGGGGATCACTTTTTGTTTGTTCCCCCTGCCCACAGCTTCCCCTGGGACTGAGCTGCCTCCTGGGCACGGCTCCTGCCTCTCCTGCTGGCCACCTGCAGGGCTCTGCTCCTGCATCCGTGCCTGGAGTTCTCCACCTGTGCAATTCCTCAGTTCTGGCCTGGACCAGGAGGCCCTGAGGTTGTTTCCGTGCTAGAAACGGCTGGGATGGCACCAGAACTTTGTGCAGTTTTGGGTGTCACAATAGAAAAAAGGTCTAAAGGTGGTAGAGAGCAGCCAAGAAGGGACGTGGAGATGGGGAAGGGTTTGGAGGAGCAGCTGAGGGCACTTAGAGTGTCCAGCTGGAGCAAAGAGCTCAGGGATCTGCAGCTGCTCCCGAGGGGCAGCTCCCAGCTCTGCTCGGGGACAGGGACAGCAGCCAGGGCACGGCTGGAGCTGGGCCAGGGCAGCTCAGGCTGCAGCTCAGGGAAAGGTTCTTCCCCCAGAGGTGCTGGCACTGCCCAGGCTCCCCAGGGAATGGGCACGGCCCCGAGGCTGCCAGAGCTCCAGGGATGCCCAGGGTGGGGTTGTTGGGGGGGTCTGGGCAAGGCCAGGGTTGGATCCATGATCTCTGCAGACCCTTCCGGCTGAGGATATTCCTCGATTTGATGATTCTATGAAAGAACAGCAGGATAAGATTTACCAGTAGCAAATGTGGTCACTGTGTGGGCAGCTCCTTTTCTCCAAGGGGAATGACCCAAAACACCTTGGCAAGGCACACAAAAGCCCCAGGAATCAGAGGATCCCAGAATCCTGGGGTAGTTTGGGCTGGAAAGGATCTTAAAGCCCATCCAGTGCCACCTCCTGCCATGGGTAGGGTCCCTTCCACTAGGATCACCTTCCACTCTCCCAGGTTGCTCCAAGCCCATCCAAAATCACTGTAAAATACTTCCATTGGCAGGAATGTTCCACAAAATCCCCTTTTCCACTGGAGCTTTTGCTGGGTGGAAAAAGCCACAGGCAGCCAGGGAATTTAATGGTCATCCCTGGAGATGACCAAACTCCAGGAGATGCTGTTGGCTCAGTCAAGACCCTCTCGTTTATCTGTGCTGCCAGTTCTGAGATCCCCAGCTCAATCATCAGCTCAATCTTCCCCTCCACCAGAGAACTGCTGCTCGTTTCTCCTCTGCCCTGACCAAACTCCAGCTTGGAGCAGCGCTGAGATCTTCGCGTGAGCTGCGTCTCAGCCCAGGCTGGGGACACATCCATAAATCAGTTTGGAGAAGCCAAACCAGAATAACAGGGGTATTTAAAAGGGTCTTTTCTCAGTCTCAAGCCCAGCCCTGGTGGGGCTGGGGAGCAGCCTGGGCCAGGCTGGGCTCAGTTTGTGTTGGCCGAACCCTGTGGCATTTCAGAAACCCAACCCCACGTCCTGTCTCGAGCACAGCCCTGGCCTGGCTGGCAACTCACAAGAAATCCATGCATTTTATCAGGTTTGGGGGTTTGGAGGCTCTCACAGGGAACGGGAATGCTGGAACGCTGAGCTCTGGAGAGAAAGCTCTGCCCTGGGCTGGCTTGGCTAGAGCCAGGCTCAGTTAGACCAGGTGTGAACCCACACTGAAACCAAGCCCAGCTCTGCCAGACACGTCCTGACCATATTTTAGCTACTGCAGCTC
This sequence comes from Vidua macroura, assembly GCF_024509145.1. NCBI lineage: Eukaryota > Metazoa > Chordata > Aves > Passeriformes > Viduidae > Vidua > Vidua macroura. Next base: position 6,836,579 of record NC_071595.1, on the reverse strand, counting down.
TATTATCAAAGCCAATTAAAGCAAGGGGCCCAGGGACTGATTTACCCTGCTGCAGCCACTCAACAGCCAGGAGCATTCCCCATTATGAACGGGAATTTAATTGGAGGCAGACTCTGAACCACTGAAAGAGGTGGAGGAGAGGTTTTAACAGGATTTAGTAGGATCACATTGAGGAGCCCTCCTCTGGTTTGGAAACCAAGAGAATTGCCAGCATTTCACGTTTGGGCAGCCCCAGTTAATGGGGTTTTGGTGGGAGGAGCTTGGTCGGATGTCCCAGAACTGTCCCACACCATCCCAGGCTCTGATAAGGAATATTCAGGGCAGGATGTGCTTTTCCAAAGGGAACCTCCACCCTGGCAGCCCATCCTGAGGCCTCCTCCAGGCCTGGCTTGGATCAGCCATGGTGAGAAATAAGGAAGAGCTCCAGCACCCAGCCTGGTCCTGTGGCTGGGACCAGCTGGAGAAGTGTGGAATGTTCTGTCCCAGAGCTGTCCCACACCGCTCCAGGCTCTGATAAGGAATATTCAGGGCAGGATGTGCTTTTCCAAAGGGAAGGCCCATCCCAAGGCCTCCTCCAGGCCTGGCTTGGAGCAGCCACGGTGAGAAACAAGGAAGAGCTCCAGCACCCAGCCTGGTCCTGTGGCTGGGACCCAGAGATGGGTGGAGGGTTCAGTAATCAATTAATAATTCAAAAATCACATTGAATCTCTCCAGATTAAAGCAGGAGACTGGGCTGGGCCTAGCTGCAATGATCTGGGCTCTCCTGCAAAGTTTTCCGGTTGAATTTCGAGTTGCTCTCTTGCTCTTTGGGTGCAGTTAGACAATTGGCAGACGTAGGGGCAGAAAACTGATTTTCTGCTCGGAGGATTGGACTGGTTTGAGCTTTGGGGATTGATTTCTGAGCATGTTTAAAAGCACTGGAGCTACTGAGATGTCATTTGGGGCACCCTTCCAGACTCCAGGTCTGCTGAGGAGCATCCTGGTGCCCAGAACAAGGAGATGGAGCACAGAAAAACGGAATTATCCCCCCACCCTTAATGGGAAAATCAGCTGGAAAATATACAACCAACATCATCCTCTTCATCCCCATTACAGAAATGCACATCAAGTGAAGAGAGCAGGGGCAGCAGCACATTTCTTATTCGTCCTCTGCAAATATTCCATTGAAGTTTGCTGTTAGATATTCCACTGCAGCCTGGTTTGTGGTGGTTCAGAGTGGAGCAGCCCCCCCGGGCTGTGATCCGAGCTCTGGATGAGGCTGGAACGGAGACTTTATTTAAGACTGAGAAAACGCCGCTTTTTTTCCCACTGCGATGTTTGAAAAGAGCAGGAAATGATCCCGAAAGGGGAGCAGGGGTGGAATTCCAGGGACAACAGCAGCACCATCGGTGACATCTGCAGGGCCTGAGCTGAGCAGAGTCACTGGTGAACAGGCCACAGATCCTTGTCCCTGCTGATAAGGCACAGAGGCAGGTTTTGAGAGGAAATTGAAACAGAAATATCAGCTTCTCCTTTGCAAGCAGCACAAGCGTGAGAAAGATCAGGCCAAGGTCAAAGCACCATTTTCTGCTCGCTAATTTCTTTCAGAAATCAAATTATTTCTTCCTTCACTCAGCAATCAGACACCCTCAGAAACCAGGCTCACAGTTTGGAAGCCATTAACATTTTTATTTTAATTGAAACTTGTCTTCCAAGTGACATAACAGCACAGAAAAGTGCACCCACTCAGGTATGAAAAGGCAGAGCTGGATATTCTGGGGGGCTGTCAATCACCACAAGCAGACAGGGTGAGGGCTGCAGTTCCCAGGGATTTTTGCCTGCTCCCTTTGCTGTGGGAATTCTGCTGGCCGAGCTGCAGGGCTGGGTTATCCCTGAGAAAATTCCTTCCCTGTTCGTCCCTGTCATAGTTTGAGATGGGGTTTCCATGTCCCATGGAACATTTCCATTTTCACCAGAGGGGCTGATAAGAGACTGATAAGGGACTGATAAGAGACTGAGTGGGCTGACCTACAGCCCACGGAGGGACTTTCTGAGTTTGCCATCTCTTCAGAACAGCGAGAGGTTTTATTGTTTAACACTGTTCATTTTTTGTGCTGGTGAATGCTTTGCCTATTAAATACACATTTTTTTTCCACTTTTCTCCAAGGAAATGCTTTTCTCAAACCAGTTAGGGGAGGAACCACTTGAATTTGCTTTTCTAGAAGAAAGCCCTTTACAAGTTTTCCTCGCAGAATTGCCCTAAACCAGGGCAATCCCTTAATCCCTACAGGTCAGAGTGCTGAGCCAGAGGAGAACCACCACCCTCGTGGCACGGAGCAAAGCTGGCAGGGCTCAGGCCAGCCCTGCACCCACAGCAGCCAAATCCCAGATTCCAGGGATGGCAACCAGAGCCAGGGTCAGGAACTTGGGGTGCCAGGGCCACGAAACTGGGGTGCCAGGGTCAGGAAATGGACGTGCCAGAATCAGGAAATTGAGGTGCCCGGGTCAGGAAACTGGGGTACTAGAGTCAGGAAATTGGATTGCCAGGGTCAGGAAATGGAGGTGCCAGAGTCAGGAAACTGGGGTGCCACGGTCAGGAAATGGAGGTGCCAGGGTCAGGAAACGGGGGTACCAGGATGAGGAAATTGAGGTGCCAGAGTCAGGAACTTGGGGTGCCAGAGTCAAGAAATTGGGTTGCCAGGGTGAGGAAATGGAGGTGCCAGAGTCAGGAAATGGAGGTGCCAGGGTCAGGAAATTGGATTGCCAGGGTCAGGAAATGGAGGTACCAGAGTCAGGAAATGGAGGTGCCAGGGTCAGGAAATTGGGGTGCCAGGGTCAGGAAATGGAGGTGCCAGAGTCAGGAAACTGGAGTGCCAGAGTCAGGAAATTGAGGTGCCAGGGTGAGGAAATTGACGTGCCAGGGTCAGGAAATGGAGGTGCCAGAGTGAGGAACTTGGGGTGCCAGGGTCAGGAAATGGAGGTGCCAGGGTGAGGAACTTGGGGTGCCAGGGTCAGGAAATGGAGGTGCCAGGGTCAGGAAATTGGGGTGCCAGAGTGAGGAAATTGGATTGCCAGGGTCAGGAAGTTGGATTGCCAGGGTCAGGAAATGGACGTGCCAGAATCAGGAAATGGAGGTGCCAGGGCCAGGAAATTGGGGTGCTAGAGTCAGGAAACTGGGGTGCCACGGTCAGGAAATGGAGGTGCCAGGGTCAGGAAATTGGGGTGCCAGAGTCAAGAAATTGGGGTGCCAGGGTCAGGAAATTGAGGTACCAGGGTCAGGAAATTGAAGTGCCAGAGTCAGGAAATGGAGGTACCAGGGTCAGGAAGTTGGGGTGCCAGGGTCAGGAAATGGAGGTGCCGGAGCGGGACGAGGCTCCGGCAGTTCCCTGGCCGGATGTGGCTGGAAAAAGCTGGGAGCTGCTCTGGGTGGGGACTGGGGCTCTGCGGGGGGAGAGGCACCAGCAGCACCCAGAGCCAGCTCTCCCCCAGGCTGGGCTCAGATGGTCACGTAGGGAGGGGGGCAATCCTTGGAAGGCAGCTCCAGGGCTTCCTCATAGGACGGCAGCACGGCCTGGAAGAGACCAAAGGTTATGGGATCACAGGGATTTCACCCTGGAGGGCTGAGACAGAGAGTTAGAAATTGAACCTAAAGTAGAAACTAATTCAGATTTAGCTGAAGAGTGCCGTTGTAACTTGTTTAGTCTGTAGCTTGCTAAATTTATTTAACCTACTAATTTACTGTGCTCAAAACCTACAGGAAAAACAAAGTTAAAAAAAGTTTTTAAAAAATGTTACTTAAAGAAACGCAAGTTTCTAAACTAAAGAGAGATAAGGAGGGGCCCCACCAACCTTAAAAAGAAAACTAAAGCTAAGTTATTAGACATTACTAGACGTTACTAGAGAACTGCACGGGCTCATAAAAACTGATGAGACAGTTTTAATATGAAACGGGGCTAGGAAATAAATATGCATGAACCCGTCGTGAAACTTTATGCATATGCAACAGGTTAGGGGATAAAACAGACTCAAGAATTCTCAGAGGTGCGCTGTCCTTTGGGGGAGCTATCCCACCTGCCCAACACTGAAATAAATCAGGCCAACTTTACAACTTTTACAAGTTGTAGAGTTGTTTTTTTTTTTCCTGCAAATCAGGCAGTGCAATTCCTGGGGGATTTTTGGCTGATCCCTTTGCTGTAGGAATTCTGCTGGTGGAGCTCCATGTCTGGGTTATCCCTGAGAAAATTCACTTTTCCACTGCCTCCACTGGCTCCACTAACAGGAACAAATTAATTTTTCCTCTCCTTTTCCATTATTTTGGATCCACTTTCAGGGTAAATTCACTTTTCCTCACCTTTTCCACTGTTTTGGCTCCACTTTTGGGGTAAATTCACTTTTCCTCACCTTTTTCCACTGTTTTGGCCCCACTTTTGGGGTAAATTCACTTTTCCTCACCTTTTCCACAGTTTTGGCTCCACTTTCGGGGTAAATTCACTTTTCCTCACCTTTTCCACTGTTTTGGCTCCAATTTTGGGGTAAATTCACTTTTCCTCACCTTTTCCACTGTTTTGGCTCCACTTTTAGGAGTAAATTCACTTTTCCTCACCTTTTTCCATTGTTTTGGCCCCACTTTTGGGGTAAATTCACTTTTCCTCACCTTTTTCCACTGTTTTGGCCCCACTTTTAGGGTAAATTCACTTTTCCTCACCTTCTCCACTGCGTGTGGCTCCACTTTCTCCTCGTCCCTCCTGCTGGCTTTGATGAACTTAAAGCAGCTCAGGACACACTTGAACATGTAGGCCTGGAAAAGAGGGGAAAGGGAGGGAAAAGGGCATTTTCCCATGGCACTGCAGGGCAGAAAGGGCATATTCCCTCTTTTGCCACCAGCCTGGGATTTTCCTGCTCTTTTCTCTGGATGGAGAAGTTTGGGACCACGATCCCAGGGCCTTAAATCAGCGTCTCTGTCCTTCCCCGGGAATGTGATGATTCCATGGACTGAGAACAGCACTGTGGTGGCACTGGGATCAATAATCCAGTAAGTATCAAATGATGAAACATAAAATCTGTTAAAACACATCATTGAGACCTCTGAGGTTACAACATCCCCAGGTAGGAAAGGAAATCGTGGCCTTGATGTCGTTTTCCAGAGCAGGTCTGGATTCCATGAATTCAGAACAACGCTGGGATGGGACTGGGATCGGTAATCCAGTAAATATCAAATGATTAAACATAAAATCCATTCAAACACATCACTGAGAGCTCTGAGAGCACAATATCCCCAGGTAGGAAAGGAAATCGTGGCCTTGATGTCGTTTTTCAGAGCAGGTTACAAAGTCTGGATCCCACGAATTCAAAACACTGAGGTGGGACTGGAAATCCAGTCAATATCAAATGATTAAACATAAAATAATCCCATCCCAACTCTGGGATGGGACTGGGATCAATAATCCAGTCAATATCAAATGATTAAACATAAAATATGTTAAAACACATCACTGAGAGCTCTGAGAGCACAATATCCCCAGGTAGGAAAGGAAATCGTGCCTTGATGTCGTTTTCCGGAGCAGGTTACAAAGTCTGGATCCCATGAATTCAAAACACTGAGGTGGGACTGGAAATCCAGTCAATATCAAATGATTAAACATAAAATCTGTTAAAACACATCACTGAGAGCTCTGAGAGCACAACATCCCCAGGTAGGAAAGGGAATCGTGGCCTTGATGTCGTTTTTCAGAGCAGGTTACGAAGTCTGGCTGCCTTAGGAAAGCACCAGAGGCACCACAGAGACCCAAGGACTGCCCCAAAAATCCCTTCATTCAGCAAAATCCCATTTCTGCACTTCCCTGACAGGACCTCCTGGCAGCCCATGGATTTATCCATGCAATAAATGGATATTTATCCATTTTCTGAGGAAAAAGGTTTGATTGAGGGGGTTGTGGCCCAGGGAAATAAGCGGGGTCTGTGGGGCTGGCCCTGTAAAATCAATATTTTCCCTGCTCCAAGCAGCACGAGTCGTGTGCCTGGTGTTTGTGTTGGCCTGGGAACGTGCTCGGGAGCATTGGGATTTTCAGGGAACACAGGGAGCCACAGATCCCAAACCCGGGCTGTGCAGCTGAGCATGCCCAGGACAATGAGGGCTCTTTGTGCTGGCACCAAGCCAAGAGAAAGTGGGGGGAAAAAAAAAAAATCCATGAAATATCTGAGCTGAAAAAATCAATCTCAACGTTCCAGAGACTGGAGGTAAATCCAAACTTTGAGCGTCTTTTGGGAATGTTGCAAAACCCTTCCTGCTTCCAAAGCCTCTTCATCCAGAGAGCAAATCTGGAGCTGTCATAGAAACTGGGTAAAAACCTCCACTCATCCATGAAAAAAATCCTAGAAATATAAAAAAATCTAAAAAATACATCTAAGAAGTAAATAAAAACCACACAGCAAAGGAATGCACTCCCTGATTTTGGTTTTGAAATAAAATATAACAAAGGAATGCATGCCTCCATTTTGGTCTTGAAATAAATAAAAATCACTCAAAAAAAGGACTGCAGTCCTTGATTTTGGTTTTGAAATAAATTAAAATCATACAACAAAGGAATGAATTCCCCCATTTTGATTTTGAAATCAATTAAAATCATACAACAAAGGAATGCATTCCCCCATTTTGATTTTGGAATCAACCAAAATCATACAACAAAGGAATGCATTCCACCATTTTGATTTTGAAATCAATTAAAATCATGCAACAAAGGAATGCATTCCACGATTTTGATTTTGGAATCAATTAAAATCATGCAACAAAGGAATGCATTCCACCATTTTGATTTTGGAGTCAATTAAAATCATACAACAAGGAATGCACTTCCCGATTTTGGTTTTGAAATAAATCAAAATCACAATGAATCTTTTTTTCCCCTTAATTTCTGCTTTCTTATCCCTGTGGCCTTTATCATTCCAAAGTGAGATAAAGACTATTGGAATATTTGCCCACTTCCCTGGAGCACCTGGCACAGTGGCAGTGAGATGAACCCAAAGGTGCCTCCACCCCACCCCACCCCACCCCATGGATTTAGGATCACTCATGGATGCAGAGTGGAATTGCCCTAATGGCAGCATCACCCTGCCCTTGGAATATTTTTTCCAGGGAATTTTGAACTGATTCTGCCACCACAGGTAATGCAGAGCAGCCCCATGCTGCCCTGAGCTGGGAGGCTGCAGGGAGAGAATTCCATGGGATTTTGCCCATGGAGGAGGAGAGGGATTGGCACTGGGATTAAAGGATGGGGGTCCTGGTGGCTTTTTGGGGTTTTATTATCCCACCCCATCCCTCCTCTTACAACCCCAACACAAAAACCCATTGCAAGTCCAGCATCTTGTGGGTAAAGCTGTGGAAAATTCCAATTAATGCATTTGCCAGGGCAGGGAGATTCCTGCCAGCTGGGGCTCGGGGTTATCTTCACTCGGGCTGCACGTTCCATGGGAATATTAAAAGAGATTTTAAAGCCGTGCCTGGAGTGCATCCGTACAAAACTCTCCACTCCCCACTGGCTTTTCTGGCCCACCTGGAGGGCTCAGAAGATAAAATGGTTTCCAGCTCACAAGCAGCACTTTCTGTCCAAGTACCTGCACGATTCTGGCTTTCTTCATGGGGCTGAAGGTGAAAAATCAGTTCTGTGTGCCACTGAAGCAACAGAAGACTAAAACCCCTCTCATGTGGAGCTTCCTGAGGCACCAGCAGGGTTTGGCTCCTGGTTTTAATGAACTTTGGGAGTTCCAGGGTGCAGAACCCCGCTCCCATATCAGAGAGGACACGGCCACTCACCCAGTGAAAGATCTCACCTGCTGCTCAGTAATCTCATTTATTTGGGCACTTTGCAGCAGAGGACTTTGCTGTGGTTTTTTCAGCCTTTTTCTCCTTCTAGACAGGAATGGACAGTGATGATTTGGGGATGTAAGAGGGATTTTGCTTGGTAACTCACACAGAAGAGTAAAGGCAGGGGTTTGGATAAACCGCATGGAGGCACAGCTCCCACTGTACCCAGGTGTTGGATTAAGCTTTTTCTGACCCAGAGATGGGGTAAATGAGAGGCGTTTTAAAAACTTTTATTCCATTTTCAGTCTCATGAGAAGGGTGAGACAATACAGATGTTATAATTCACACCATCACAATCAGAAGCCAATTATTTCCTGATTACAATACATTATAGGCATTTCTTGGCCTGTCAGCTTTAGCCACACCTTGCTGTAAATGCCTTCAAGCCAAAAATTTAAAATTACCCCTCGCGGGTCCTACTGCAATGCATCTTTCATAGTTCTACTTCTCCAAAGTATCTATTCTTATTTGCATGGCCATCTTTTGAAACTTGTTTCTAGTTCCACTTCTCTCTCCACAAAGTCTATTCTATGGCATTTCTAAGTCAGCATTTCTTATCTCAAAGTTTCCCACACCCGAGGAGAGCCCAACAAGGCAGCTCTGGGAGAGAATTAAAGCTGAATTTTCCTGGGGAAGCCTCATTTCAGAGGAGGAAGTCCTTACCTTGAGGATGAGCACAGCCACGAAGGCGATGGTGAAAGTGATCATCACCTTGGCGTATTCCTCTGCTGGCAGCTTCTCCAGGGCTGGCAAAGTGCCCTGGGGGAAAAGGGAGAAGGTCTCAGCCCAAAACACTCAGGTCTCAGCTCAAAACACTCATTCCCTCTGCCAGGGGCACCCACAGAGAGGGGTTCAAGGTTCAGGCAGAATAAGGAACAAGGGATTTTCACTGGCAGCAGGATCACAGGGATATTGTTTTCTTCCTGCTGTTTCCACTCCTTGGGCAAAGCCCTGTTTAAATGGACTTTAAAAATTTTAATTTCCACTTCTGCCACCAGACTGGGGTTTTCCTGCTCTTTTCTCTGGAGGGAGAAACTTGGGACCGTGATCCCAGGGCCTTAAATCAGTGTCTCCATCCTTCCCTAGGAATGTGATGATTCCATCTATTGAAAACAACACTGGGGTGGGACTTATTAAATAAGATTGTTTAATAAAGATGAAATTTGAGGCATTTTCCATGCAGGCAGCTCCACAATTTGCATCCATCAGATCCCTACAAGGAGAAACGAGGTTTATTTTTAAGGAGCACAGGAGCTGTCAGTCAGGAGCAGTGCTGGGGAGAACACGGAAAACCCTCTTTGTTGTCAAACTGAGCAGTTTGGGATGCTCCAGAGAAGCTGCACAGCCATGGAATGGGAATTTATAGGAGTTCCCAGAGTGGGAAATGAGCAGAGCTGGCTGCAGACCTACCCCACTGTCCAGAGGCTTGAGGCTGAGGTAGGTGGGCACCTCCATGTAGGAGCTGCACAGGGTGAGGATGCTCAGGCAGAAATCCAGCAGCTGCAGCGCCAGCAGGGGAGTCCTGGCGTGGCCCTGCTGAGGGGACAGGAACAGGATTGGGTCACCTCTGCAGATTATTCACACTTTACACAGAGCCTGTGGTTGGTTCACACGGAGTCTAAGCCACTAAATGCCCTTAAATTCAACCCAAACCTTCCCTTCTGCTGGCCCAAAGAGTGAGCAAAGTGTTTCTGGGGCTTCATCTGAGCTCCACAGAAGCCTCTGGCCAGAGCAGTGACAATCTCAGTTTCTCTCCAGCAAACTCCTCTTGTTGGGGGCACACCCAGAGCCACCTCCCTCAAATCCAGGAGAAAATCAACATTTCAACACAGAGGAAGATAAATATCCCAGCTGCCACTGGTTTCCTTACGCCTCCAAGGATTGCATCCTGTCTGGCCAGGAGAAACCACCTCACATCTGGACTCAGGATCCTAAAAGTCTTTTCCAACCTAAAGGATTCCATGAAGAATTGCAGCCCAAGATAACGATCCTTTACTCCAGCCTTCCAGGATTCCATGCAGAACCACAGCCCAAGGTAACCATCCTTTATTCCAACCTTCCAGGACCCTAAATGCATTTTCCAACCTAAAGGATTCCATGAGAAACCACAGCCCGGGGTAAAGATCCTTCATTCCAACCTAGAGGATTCCATAAGGAACCACCCCAAGGGAACGATCCTCCATTCCATGCATTCCTCACCTCAGGAAAGCCAGGAGCCCCTGGGAGGTGTGGAATCTTTGCTTCTTTTCTGCCAGGGTTGGGGTTAAATTGTGAGACGGTATTTCTCGTTGGGACTCAGATGTTTATCAGTTCTTATCTCTGTCACAGTCCCACAAACCCTGAGTTCTGCAGCACTTCACTCTAACACACTGAAATGGAGCCCCATCTCTCTCTACAAGGCCTTTTAGGGATAAAGTGTCCAATTAAGAAATGACACCTAAATTATTTTCACTTTTAACCCAATAACCAACCACCCGTGCCCTGCAATGCGGGCTTTTTATCCAATGACACAAAACCACCCAAACCCATGGAGGAGAAGGAGAAGGAGAAGGAGAAGGAGAAGGAGAAGGAGAAGGAGAAGGAGAAGGAGAAGGAGAAGGAGAAGGAGAAGGAGAAGGAGAAGGAGAAGGAGAAGGAGAAGGAGAAGGAGAAGGAGAAGGAGAAGGAGAAGGAGAAGGAGAAGGAGAAGGAGAAGGAGGAGAAGAAGGAGAAGGAGAAGAAGGAGGAGAAGGAGAAGGAGAAGGAGAAGGAGAAGGAGAAGGAGAAGGAGAAGGAGAAGGAGAAGGAGAAGGAGAAGGAGAAGGAGAAGGAGAAGGAGAAGGAGAAGGAGGAGGAGAAGGAGAAGGAGAAGAAGGAGGAGGCCCAGCCTCTGCCCTAAAACCTCCATCTTGCCCCATATCTATTACTGTATTCTAAACCCCAAACTCTCTGTTTCCCACCCTGTGACATCACACACGTCTGTTCAAACTCCACCCCCACAATCCCAGTTCTGCCATTCCATTTTGGAAGCTTCTCCAGGGCCTCAGGTCAGTGCAGAGTTCTCCTGGGGGTCGGTGCCTGGCAGCACAGAAAGGCTCCAATTCTCACTGAGCAGGGCTCCAACGAGGAGGAGGAGCTGTCACCCACCGTGTGGCCCAGGGAGGACACGGAGATGATCGCTGGCACCTGGATGTAGGAGCTGAACATGGTCAGGAGGCTCAGGAGGAAATCGATGACTTGCAGAGCCAGGAAGGGGATCAGGAACCGCTCCCTCTTCTGAGGAGGAAAAGCAGTGCTGGTTATTTATTATATAAACATTACAGTTTTGTCGCCCTGTTCTTTTAAAAGTTTTAAAGTTCTTTTAAAAGTTTTCTATGCCTTCTGATGTTTACATATTTCCACTGGAGTTCTCACACACCGTTCATGTCAATAATGATTGTTGTGCATTCTTCTTTGTGGGAGGAGAGAATTGATGGACTCTTGGTTTGACCAGTGTGGTTGGAGAAGTGGCAATTTCTTCCTCCAATCCACTGTCGCTTTTGGAATTCTATATATTGCGAAGTCAGAAATAAAAGTTGCTTCCTTTTACCCTTTTGATCTTAGAGTGCGTGAGTTATTTCGCGTCGTAGTGCGACAATATTTAATGGTTATTTCCATTCCAAGTGGGAAATGAGACCAGCTGTCAACACCTGGAATGGAGCACCTTAGATGGTGCTCCAAGAATTAACACTTCCCTGGAATTTCTGATTTCAGTGACCACTGATCCAGAGAAAACAGGGCGTCAATGCTGACTTTTTCCACCCCTTTGGAAAATTCCTGTGAATTCTCCCTCTGTGACATTAGCACTTCCCATCAGCGGTGTCATCCAGCTGTCCCTGAAATTCACCTCTGCGGAGGGAGAGCTGGGTTCAGACTCCTGGGGTTTCCAGCCCCAGGCCTGGTCATTCCTCCTCCTGCACTGGGAATTGAATCCCTGCTGCAGCAGGGCAGTGACAGTTCTCTCATGGGACCTGACTTGCCACAGGGCAAGGAAATGAGGCAAGAAAACCTTTCCAAATCATAAAATCTCCTTCATTTAGCAGCTTCAGATGCAGCTCTGATGGAAATGCTGCCCAGATTTGGTAAATCTGGGTGTTTGAAGCTTTTCACAGGAACCTGAGGCTTCAAACCAGTCCCTCTCCCCCTCTGGAACCAGGAGACATTTTTAATCTGCCTTTTTTCCTGTGTGATTCTGTGATTCTGGGGTTTTTATCTACCTTTTTTTCCTGTGTGATTCTGTGATTCTGGGGGTTTTATCTACCTTTTTTTCCTGTGTGATTCTGGGGTTCTGGGGTTTTTATCTGCCTTTTTTCCTGTGTGATTCTGTGATTCTGGGATTTTTATTTGCCTTTTTTCCTGTGTGATTCTGTGATTCTGGGGTTTTTATCTGCCCTTTTTCCTGTGTGATTCTGTGATTCTGGGATTTTTATCTGCCCTTTTTCCTGTGTGATTCTGTGATTCTGGGGTTTTTATCTGCCCTTTTTCCTGTGTGATTCTGTGGTTCTGGGATTTTTATCTGCCTTTTTTCCTGTGTGATTCTGTGATTCTGGGCGGTTTTCCTGCTTTTTTTTTTTGACCACAATTCCAGTGAGCACCATCCAAACCCTGAGTGTCATTTGTGGGGAACGTACCTTGAGCACCCCGAGCAGGAGATGGAAGCTGATGACAAACAACATGAGGATCAGCAGGAAACTGGTGGCGATATCAGCTGAAAAGGATAAAAAAATGATAAAAGGAATCACCACATCACCAAAAGATGTCCCAGCTCCATCACACCCCTAAGGGAGGGTTCAACCTGGCACAAAGAATTGTGTCTGTGCAGGAATTACTGCCATGCAGCTGGAATTAACCCTCTTTTCCTTTTTTTACACCCATTTTTCATCTCTCTTTGAAGTTCCTGTATCCACCAGGTGCTGCGGGCTGTGAGCTCGAGGGGACCAAGGCCTGAAATGTTAAATATCCCAGGCTACAAAATGAAGTATTAAAAAAAAACCCAGAGGGCTCTTGGCTCTTAGCTCTGAGCCAAATTTCATATCCTAATTTTCCTGAGCTGGAAATTATTTAGAGGCTGACAGGCAGAGGAAGGAACCAGCAGTGAAATGCTGAAGGATCTTCAGAATCTCTCAGAGAAGAGCAGGAATTTTCACCCCAGGGATGGTTGGGGGAGATCTCTCCCCCCAACCCTGCAGCTGTGGGTTGCAAGGGACACCTCAAAAATGTCATGTGAGGGGGTTTAGGGTGATTTTTGGCAGCTGCTTTGGGTGTGAGGGTGATATTTTATATCCAGAGTTCCTGCTCTACCTTTGCCTGGAAGCAATTTTCCCTCCTGCAATCACAGCCTGCCCTGCTGCTGATTCACCTCTCCAGAGGCAAAATTCTGCTGCTTTTTGTTTATCAGTCTCTGCACAACCTTTCCCAGAGCTTCCTCCAGCTCCTTTCCTTCTGTTTCACCTGAGTTTAAATCAGCACTGGCCAGTGTGGGTTCTTGAATTCCTAAATGCTTCAAGAAAAGAGCCAAAGATTTAATTTTTCTGTCTTTTTTTCTTTTTTTTAAGCAGCTGATCCTTCCCATAGGTGCACAGGACTGGTGGTCCCTGGGGGTCCCTTCCAGCTGAGGATGTTCCATGCAACTATGAATAAATCCAGTGCCTAACTCTGTTTTATCCACCACGCTCCCAATGTTCTCATAAAGAACTCTGGGAATTGTGCCTGTAGAATCCCTGTCACATTCCAGCTGCTCTGAAATCCTTAACTGCTCCATATCACCCCTTTTTCCCAAGGAAAATTCATCTCCATCTCCCCCAGCTTTGAGTGTTCACCTGGAGCTTTGGTGCCCCTTTGGTGAGGGAAGATTTCAGTGCTTGGGCAGACCCCAAATCATCCTTTATTCCCTTTCCAGAAGTGGATATTCTTTATTCCAGTGAATATTTATTAATTAAATTGATTTCTTTTTGTTTTGTTTTGGTTTTTTGTTTGTTTTTT